>NC_133420.1:19159868-19473947 GCF_049350105.2 Macaca mulatta | reverse complement strand
GAAAGGCCAATGTAGGATCTGATGTAGGAGCCAGCCTGGCCCTGGCTCCTCAGCACAGGGCAGGTGGTCCTTAAAGTTGACAGGGAGTGTGGAAACCACCGGAGGATCTGTTTAAAATCCAGACTCTGCCTCCCGGTGAAGCCCTCTTGAGATTCTAGCCCAGCATGCCTAAGGAGCATGCATCTGGACAAACTACCCAAGGCATTCTGAGGCAGGCTGCATGAGGGCCTCACTTTGAGAACCTGGGCCATGACAGAGATGGGCCACCTCCCCATCTGGGCACCAGGAGATCTTGTCCCTGGGAGGGGTTGACCCCCAGACATGGCCCTGCCTCTAGTTTCTGCTTCCCAGAAGCTACTTGTCCTTTAAGCAGCCCTTGGGAGGCAGTGGGCAGCTGGCCCAGACCCTGACCACGTAGCATTCTCGCCAGCTGGGTCCTGGGCTCCTCGCACCCCCTATGGGGCACCTTGGAGACCTCCACCCCTCAGGCTCACCAGGACTGAGTGGGCCCATGTGCTCAAGGAGAGGCCTCTCGGGGAAGAACTCCAGGGAAAGTCCATGTCTCTGCGTGGGGGACTCTCTGTGGGGAGTCCCATCCTTTCCAGCCCCTCCCGTGGTTTCCATGGCAACTACTGTTACCATGGTGTTGCTGGTGAGGAGCTGGTGGAGAATAGGGTGGACCCCCAGCCCCCACACCCACCCCAGCTTCTATGAGAACAGCTGTTCTATCTCCACAGCCCTGGGGGACTCCCAAAACTGGAAGTCACGCCCCCAAAGCAGTCTTTGAGTAAAGGATGGAAGAGATTGAGACCGGAAGTCCTCCTACCCCTCAGCAAACCCCCTCCCTCTGTGCCGCCTGGCACACCTCTGTTCTAGCACATACCACACTGCATTGCATTATCTGTTTACTTGTCTGTCTCTCCCACCACACTGTGAGTTCCTCAGGGTGGGAACTGTCTGACTCATCATCTCCCATCCCCAGAGCCCGGCACAGGGCCCGGCACAGACTGAATTTAATTGAATTACATAAAAAGCCAAGTCTGGCTTCTTGGGTTTGAGGCAGCACCATTGAATGAGGAAGTTCCCAGGCTGAGGGACCAACAGACACTCGGCTTTGAATCCCCGCTTGGCTGTGTGACCTCGGGTGAGTCACTTCACCTTGCTGAGCCTCAGCCGCTTCCTCTATAAAATGATAATCTCTATATCAGAGCACAGATTCGAGGACTTGGGGATTCAATCAGAATTTATTGAGTGCCCCTTGTGTGCTAAGCCCTGTCCTGGGCACTGGGATACAGTGGCAGACAGAAAGAGGCTGCCCTGCCTGCCTAAAGCTCACTGGCAAGAATGAAAAGCATTTGCCTGGTGTGTAGAAATGATGAATATACATAGGGCTTACCATCCTCCTTCTCCAGTGTAATTCCTGACTCCTCCCCAGCAGCCTCGGCTTCCCCAGATATGAGGCAGTGGAGAGGCTTCAAGAAGGGGCTTTGAACCTAGGAGCTCTGGATCTAGTCTGTTGTACCTAACACCCTTTGCTCCTGACCCTGGGGTGCAAGAAGACTTGTGAGTCTGGGTCAGGCTCTGGGCTGGGGGCAAGAGACCTGGGTTCCGCTTCTGGCTTTGTAGAGCCTGAGTGTGTCTTTTTCCCTCCCTGGGCCTCTCCATGAATAAGGCGCTGGCTGGGTCTCAATGGTCCCTTGGGCTTCAGCCTGCTCCCCGCTTTCTTGGGCCCTGGGGATCCCATGACTGGCAATTCTGACATCCTGGTTCCTGGAGAGGCCTTCACTCTCATGCTTGCACCACCCTGGAGGGCGGTGCAGAGGGAGGTAGATGAAAAGAGCTGACTGGACAGAGAACTGGCACCCACAAGAGTCAGCCAAAAGAACAGCTGAGGTTGACATTGGCATGAGCAGATGTCTGAGCTATAGACTGTCAGGTCTGGGGACAGTGGATGACTTTGGGACCCCTCGGTCCAGTCCTTCAAAGGCGGCTGGATTCACAGGGGGCTGAAGCGCAGGGGAGTCTCACTGCAGAGTAAATACATCTGAGACCAGGGTCTGCTCTGCCAGATACTGGCTGTGCAACCTGAATGTCTCTAAGCTGCAGCTCCCTCATCTGCAAAATGGGGGTAATAACAGCACCTGCCTCATGGGGCTACCGTATGGAGCCCCACTCAGCGCCTGGCATGCAGTAGGCACCAAGAAGCCCGAGTTTTTTGTTTTTTTGTTTTTTTGAGATGGAATTTTGCTCTTGTCACCTAGGCTGAGTACAATGGCGCAATCTTGGCTCACCATAACCTCCGCCTCCTGGGTTCAAACAATTCTCCTGCCTCAGCCTCCCAAGAAGCTGGGATTACAGGCACCTAACACCCTGCCGGCTAATTTTTTTTGTACTTTTAGTCGAGACAGGGTTTCACCATGTTGGCCAGGCTGGTCTCGAACTCCTGACCTCAGGTGATCCGCCCACCTCAGCCTCCCAAAGTGCTGGAATTACAGGCATGAGCCACTGCACCCAGCCCATGAGTCCTTTTCCTTGCCGTCTCCTTCCCCACTCTTCTTCAACCCTAGCCATATGGGGCCTGGAGAAGGGGAAGTGAGATGCTGCCCTGCCCCACAGCGGAAGGGAGGGGAGAAGTTACAGCTCCGTTTCCTGGGACCCACTCTGTGGGCACTGGATGCATAGGCGTGTGGGAAACCCCATGCCTCAGTTTCTCTGGGGCTGAATGGCAGTGACAGGGTTGGGGCAGGGACTTCCTGTTGGTTCAAAACCAACACAGGACGTATCTAGGAGTTGATCCAGTCTCTTGGCAGCTCAGATACATAAATTCTGTGACCCCGGCGACTTAAGGAAAAGTATTTTCCACCTTTCTGGGCTGCCATATCCCCTTAGTTACCTGAAGCCCTTGGGCTAAGGAGTGGTGGGGCCAGCACTTTGGAGGGAGCTTTGGCTCTCCCAGGGGCAGGACAGGTACCCCTGGAACAGAGGGCGCACCCTCATATCTTGACCCTCCTTTGACCTCCAACTCATTGCAGGGACTTCCTGCCTCGAGGATCTGGCATTGTCACCCGACGTCCCCTGGTCTTGCAGCTGGTCAATGCAACCACAGGTACGTGCCCTCCTTCACCAGCAGCCAGGCCTGCCCACTCCAGCCTCTCCTCCGTCCCCAAGCTGAGGGCCAGCCTGGCCACGAAACTTGGTTGCTGCGTGACTGTGGGCCTCGTCCCCCTTAGGGATAGCAGGGATCAAAATACGTAATGGAGACGTGGGTGGTGGTTCTGCTTAGGTGTGTCTAGGGAGTCCTATTACCGGTGGGAGATGAAAACCCCCAGGTGGGGTTCCAGAACTTGATGCCTACTGCCCTTCCCCTGCCCGCTTCTGGGGCAGAATATGCCGAGTTCCTGCACTGCAAGGGAAAGAAATTCACCGACTTCGAGGAGGTGCGCCTTGAGATCGAGGCCGAGACCGACCGGGTCACCGGCACCAACAAGGGCATCTCGCCGGTGCCTATCAACCTCCGCGTCTACTCGCCGCATGGTGAGGACCCTGGCCCCGCCCCAACCTCTAAGAATCATTTTCTTGGCCACGCCCCTCTGCGTGCTTCTCTCCTCCTGCAGACTCCGCCCCTAGAGCGACCCTGCCTCCGCATCATCCTATTCCAAGCTCCACCCAGCCGTGGATTCCGCTCACTTCCGGCCACGCCTCCAACATGCAGCCACTTTCGCCCTGAGATTTCCTAGTCCCGCCCACCTGCCACCCTGCTCCCAAGCAGCTCCTCTAAGCCCCGCCCTATTCCTTAACCTCGCCCGCGGCCACGCCCCTCGCCTTGAGCCCACCCTCTCGCCGCTCTGTCCAGTGCTGAACCTGACCCTGGTGGACCTGCCCGGAATGACCAAGGTCCCGGTGGGGGACCAACCTCCCGACATCGAGTTCCAGATCCGGGACATGCTGATGCAGTTTGTCACCAAGGAGAACTGCCTCATCCTGGCCGTGTCCCCTGCCAACTCTGACCTGGCCAATTCTGACGCCCTCAAGGTCGCCAAGGAGGTGGACCCCCAGGGTAGGTTCCCACCCGGTGGCCAATGCACAAAGTCCCAGGCTTGCGGGCTGTCTATTCTTAGTGTAAAGGGGAGCCTCTGAACGGTCTAAGAATAGTGGTAGGATCAGATATGTACCTTTAAAAATAATTTTGAGGTCAGGCATGGTGGCCCATGCCTGTAATCCCAGCACTTTGGGAGGCCGAGGCGGGAGGATCGCTTGAGCCCAGGAGATCGAGACAAGGCTGAGCAACATAGTGAGACCCCATTTCTACAAAAAAATTAAAAATTAGCCGGGCACCGTGGTGCACGATTGTGGTCCCAACTACTCATGAGGCTGAGGCTGGAGAATCACTTGAGCCTAGGTGGTTGAGGCTACAATGAGCCCTAATCGCACCACTGCAGTCCAGCATGGGCAAGAGTGAGACCCTGTCTCCAAAAAGAAAAAAAGGCCAGGTGCAGTGGCTCATGCCTGTAAATCCCAGCACTTTGGGAGGCCAACTTGGGAGGATCGCTTGAAGCCAGGAGTTGGAAACCAGCCTGGCAACAAAGTGAAATCCCATCTCTAACAAATAAAAAAAAATAAGAAGAATAAATAAAAATCATTTTGGCTACTCTGTGGAAAATGAATGAGGGGGAAAGAGAGGAGGCAGTGAGCGGGCAGGGGGCTGCGTAGGCAGGGGGGCGGGAGTGGGAGTGCATGGAATCATGTGTGAGAGTGGGTGCAGCTGTAGACAGCCCTCCCGCTGGTGCACCCAGGCCAGCGCACCATCGGGGTCATCACCAAGCTGGACCTGATGGACGAGGGCACAGATGCCCGTGACGTGCTGGAGAACAAGCTGCTCCCCCTGCGCAGAGGTAAGCAGGCCATGCCCCTCAACCACTCCCCAGCCCTTCCCCACCCCTCTCTTCCCCTTGAGGCTGGTTGCCCTGACCTTGATACTGTTCACAGGCTACATTGGGGTGGTGAACCGGAGCCAGAAGGACATTGATGGCAAGAAGGACATTACCGCTGCCTTGGCTGCTGAACGAAAGTTCTTCCTCTCCCATCCATCTTATCGCCACTTGGCTGACCGTATGGGCACGCCCTACCTGCAGAAGGTCCTCAATCAGGTAGGCGACCAAGCCAGGATGGGCCTGGGGAAACAAGCATGAAAACAGGATAATTTAAGTGTGTTCTGAGAGTGACCAGCAGAGGTTAGCCTCAGATAGACAAACTGAGGCTCAGAAAATCAAAGCAACTTTCCCACAGCCCTACAGCCAGGTAGCAGCAAAGCTTCGCTGACATTTCCCCGTCTGGGACCTGGAAGTCCCCAACATGGAGAAGGCCAAGACCTATGTGGAGGGTGTCATGGGGAAGAGCTTGGGTTTGGGAGCCAGGATTCAAGTATACTTGGCTGAAGACCTTAACAGGGAATCCCAGGGACTTTCTCAGGACTTTTCTCTATCTGGAATGGGGCGTCCAGAACTGAAGCATGTGTGTGTGTGTGTCTGTCTGTCTGTCTGACTGTCTGTCTGTCTGTGTAGGCAAGACCTGGGTTCCAATCCCAGCTTTGTCACTCCCTCTCTGAGACACTCTCTCTGGCTCTCTGAGCCTCTATTTCTTTTTTCTTTATTTTCTTTTTTTCTTTCTTTATTTATTTTGAGATGGAGTTTTGCTCTTGTTGCCCAGGCTGGAGTGCAATGGTGCGATCTCGGCTCACTGCAACCTCCGCCTCCTGGATTCAAGCCATTCTCCTGCCTCGGCCTCCCAAGTAGCTGGGATTACAGGCACACACCACCACACCCGGCTAATTTTTGTATTTTTAGTAGAGACAGGGTTTCACCATGTTAGCCAGGCTGGTCTCATATTCTTGACCTCAGGTGATCTGCCCGCCTTGGCCTCCCAAAGTGTTGGGATTACGGGCATGAGCCATAATCGTGCCTGGTCTCTAAGCCTCTATTTCTGCATCTGTAAAATGGAGACAATGGTGATCAGACCTGTTTCATAGGATTGTTGTAAAGGTTCAGGGAGATACTGTGTGGGGGCACTTAGCAAGGAGTGCTAGAACTTGAGAATGACCTCAAAGGAGGCTTTAAACCCAGAGGGTCCAAGGGGCAGCCCTCTGGCCACCCCTGCCTCAGACACACGTCTAAAAATATTAAATTGGGACAGTATGGTGGTTCATGCCAGTAATCCCATCACTTTGGGAGGCTGAAGCGGGTGGATCACTTGAGGCCAAAAGTTCGAGACCAGCCTGGCCAACATGGCGAAAACCTGTCTCTACTAAAAATACAAAAAATTAGCCAGGCATGGTGGCGCATGCCTGCAGTCCCAGCTACTCAGGAGGCTGAGGCAGGAGAATTGCTTGAACCTGGGAGGCGGAGGTTGAAGTTGCAGTAAGCCAAGATCACACTATTGCACTCCAGCCTGGGTGACGAGTGAAACTCCGTCTCAAAAAAAAAAAAGAAAAAAAAGGCCGGGCGCGGTGGCTCAAGCCTGTAATCCCAGCACTTTGGGAGGCCAAGACGGGTGGATCACGAGGTCAGGAGATCGAGACCATCCTGGCTAACACGGTGAAACCCCGTTTCTACTAAAAAATACAAAAAACTAGCCGGGCGCGGTGGCGGGCGCCTGTAGTCCCAGCTACTCGGGAGGCTGAGGCAGGAGAATGGTGTAAACCCGGGAGGCAGAGCTTGCAGTGAGCTGAGATCCGGCCACTGCACTCCAGCCTGGTCGACAGAGCGAAAAAAAAAAAAAAAAAAAGAAAAAGAAAAAGAAAAATATTAAATTGGCCAAAAATCAGGAAATTCCAAATACAAATCCAGATTTCTGGCTTTACTGAAAATTATGCACCCATTAATTCAACTAATATATCTCTGCAAGCTCCTTCTATGAACCAGCTTTCATGCCAGTGGTCCGGACAGCAGTGGCAGGGCTGCCCTCCTTAGCACTCCACCTCACCACATTCACACAGTCCCCTGGCATCCAAGTCCCTTCCTGGCCCTGTGACCATCTGTCCTTAACCCTTTCCTCACCCTTACCCCCAGCAACTGACGAACCACATCCGGGACACACTGCCGGGGCTGCGGAACAAGCTGCAGAGCCAGCTGCTGTCCATTGAGAAGGAGGTGGAGGAGTACAAGAACTTCCGCCCTGATGACCCGGCTCGCAAGACCAAGGCCCTGCTGCAGTGAGGCTCCCCCAGCTCCTGCTCCTATCACTGAATCCCCACCCCCAGCCTCTCAGCAGGGGGCTCTCCCAGGGTTCCCTTTGCTGGGCTGCTCCTGCCCCCTCAGGCCACACCACTCTCCCCCCAGGATGGTCCAGCAGTTCGCCGTAGACTTTGAGAAGCGCATTGAGGGCTCAGGAGATCAGATCGACACCTATGAACTGTCAGGGGGAGCCCGCATTAACCGAATCTTCCACGAGCGCTTCCCCTTTGAGCTGGTCAAGGTAGGTCAGGCAGCCCTGGGGACAGGATGGCTCAGGACCCCCCCACCCTCACTCAGGAGTCTCTCTGTGTGTGCTTTGGCTGACCCCCACCCCAGAGGCCCTGATGCCCAGCCCTGGGTGTGGTATGGGCCCTGTCTTGACCTCCCAGGTAGGAGGACAGGCCCTGACCAGCCTTTTCTCTGCTTTTCTACACAGATGGAGTTTGACGAGAAGGAACTTCGAAGGGAGATCAGCTATGCTATCAAGAATATCCATGGCATTAGGCACGTATTGGGGCCTGGGAGGGGGGCTGAACTCCAGAAGCAGGGGGTCTGGGACAGAGGCGCAGGGAGTGATGAAGTGGGCCTCCCTCAGGAAGGACTGAGAGCTCTGTTCCCCAGTCCTCTTCACCCCAACTTTTTGGCTCCCTGCATGACAGGTTCCAGCTTGGGGCAGTGGACCCGGGCCACCCCGCCTACTGCAACTTGCTGGGCCAACTGGGCACAGCCCAGGGCGCAGGTGGCCGGGGAAACACCCTCTGGGGCTGGGCCCATCCCCAGGGTGAGATAGCTCCCCTAGTGCCACCCGGGTGACGGGGCAAAGATACCCAAACCACTAGGTAGGGCCTGGGGTGGAGCATCTAAGTATGAAGCTGTGTCCTTTTATGACGGCCGGGGACTTTGCAACCCTCCAGACCCTCCTGTATTCACATTAGCCCAGAGTCAATCCCATTCCACCCCACTGCCCTCCTTCTAGGCAACCTGTGGAGCAGGAAACAGGATTGGGAGGTGGAATCTGTTCCTCAAAAGCTTAGATCCCCTTCAGGGACCCAGATCTATGCTGTGTTCATCCAACAAATCCACTGGGCAGGAAAATTTAAAGCACCTACCCTCTGCCAGGCAGTGAACAAGACCCAGTGTCCCCTGCTCTCATGCAGGTTCATTTCCAAGATTTGGCATGGAATTTACTTCCTGATAACTGCACTGGCCAATTCACAGAAAAAAAGATCTCTTTCCTAGTCTTAAAACAAAGCACTCTATTCCTGGAAAGGCTCTTATGGAGAACCCAGTTTGGCAATTTTCAAGCCATTTGTGGCCATAGAACCTTCTGTATGCAGAGACCCTTATGAGGAAGCAGGACTTATATTATCAGATACTCAGTCCTCTCAACCACCTTGTCTTGCCCCAAACAGCCTCAATTGAAAACCTTTCATTAAGGCCGGGCGCAGTGGCTCATGCCTGTAATCCCAGCACTTTGGGAGGCCAAGGCAGGCAGATCATGAGGTCAGGAGATTGAGACCATCCTGGCTAACACGGTGAAACCCTGCCTCTACTAAAAATACAAAAAAATGAGCCGGGCATGGTGGCGGGCACCTGTAGTCCCAGCTACTTGGGAGGCTGAGGCAGGAGAATGGTGTGAACCCAGGAGGCAGAGGTTGCAGTGAGCCGAGATCGCGCCACTGTACTCCAGTCTGGGCAACAGAGCGAGGCTCTGTCTCGGGGAAAAAAAAAAAAAAAAAAAAAACCCTTCATTAGAACCCCTCCCTCCCATTTTACAGCTGGGGACACCGAGGCCCAGAGAGGGGTAGTGGAAGGGCCCTTCGGGCAGAGTTCATGGGCTTGGGGAGGGGCCTCGATCTGGCCCTCCTGGCTGGCACTGGCCTGTGACACTGTGCCCTTCTCCCGCTCCGGGCGTTCAGAACGGGGCTGTTTACCCCAGACATGGCCTTTGAGACCATTGTGAAAAAGCAGGTGAAGAAGATCCGAGAACCGTGTCTCAAGTGTGTGGACATGGTTATCTCGGAGCTAATCAGCACCGTTAGACAGTGCACCAAGAAGGTAACCCGGAGGCCCGGGCCAGCCCCCACTGCCTCTGCCCCGCCCTGCACTGCTGCCAGGCGCTCCCTCCCCATGTCCCCCCCTGCCTCCTCGGTAGCATGTACAGACCTCAGCGGGGTGGGGAGGCAGGCCGCCACTGACCAGGAGAGAATGTGCCTCTGAGGGGGCCTCACCCACCCCTGGCCCCCAGGTCTGGGGACTCAGGGATTGGACATGGGTGAGACGGGGATGATGGCTGGCTGTTTACCCCAAGAGCCCACCAAGAGCTCCCCCAGCTCAGAGAATAGGGCTTGAGGGGACCCTGCGCCCCCTCCCTGTCCTCAGAGGTGTCATCTTTGGGAGCTCCAGGGAGGGGTCTGGGGAAACCTTAGCCTTGGAGACAGGTGAAGTGCAGGGCAGTCCTGGGCACTGCTCGGTGGGCCTGGGTGGCCAGAGGGGTGCAGAGGACCCAGGACTAGCAGGTGCCCTGGCTCCCCGCTGTCCTTCATCTTCCCCATCCTCACTTCACCCTCACGCAGGACCCTCACGCAGGGCCTCTCCCTCCCTTCCATCCACATTTGGCCTTCCAAGGATAGAGCCCTTCTCCCATCTGCGCCACCACCCAAGCCTCACAGAACCACGCAGGGAGGCAGGGCACGGAGGACAGTGCTCATTTCACAGCACGAACAGTGAAGCTCCAGATCAAGTGGCTTGCCCAAGGTCACAGTAGTCAGGAGGTGGCAGAGCTGTTACTTGAAGCCACGGCTCTGGACTCCAAGTCCAGTGCTCCTCGATTCCACCCTCCAGCCTCCCTTCCTTTCCTCTCCCCACTGCTGTCCTGGCCCGTCTCTATCACCACCTCCACTCTTTCTGTCTTTCCTCTTCTCTTTCTGTCTTTTGGTTCCACCAAACCCCTGTGGAGGAGAGACAAGGAATGCCCCTTGAAGAGAAAGGGAGGGTCACGACTAGAGCAGGGAGCTGGAGAGTGGAGGTCAGGCTGCTATGCTGCAACTCCAGGAGGCGGCCTCTGCACCATGATTTATGAGAATGGAGCCCCCTGGAGTTGTGCAGTGCATGGCCTGGGCAACTGGATGTGGCAACCCTAGAGATAGGAAATGGTGCTGAGGTTTGGAGTCAGGATGAAGCAAATTCCAGGACACTGGGAAACGTAGAATTGAACAGGATGGGTGGATGAGGTCCTGGCCTTGTCCTGGCCTGGGTCAGCTCCTTAGAAGAACCCAAGGCCGTGGACAAAGATGGCACTGGGAGAGAGCAGGCAGCCTCAGTGAGGCCGAGGAGCATCCCTGGGAAGAGGATCTGAACTCAATAAGGGTATTGTACGGAGCAGGGACTTGGTCCCTCGTACCTCTGGCCATACCCACGGAGCCCAGGGGATGCTTGGCAGCACCTGGGAGGTGCCGACCCCGGGTGGCGAGGGAGGGCCAGTCCCACGCTCACATTGTCTTCTGTTCTCTCTCTCTCTTTATCTGTGTCGATGTCTCTCTCTTCCCCCATGCCCGTGCCATCCTCTCCACCCCTGGATTCCTGTCTCTGCTTGGCTTTCACCCACTTCTCCCCACTCACGGCTGCTCCTCCTCCTGTCCCCACCTCCTCCCCGGGTGCAGGACGGGCCTCTTCACACCTGACCTCGCTTTTGAAGCCACAGTGAAAAAGCAGGTGCAGAAGCTCAAAGAGCCCAGTATCAAGTGTGTGGATATGGTAGTCAGTGAGCTCACAGCCACCATCAGAAAGTGTAGCGAAAAGGTATGACAGCCGCCTGGGCGGGGCTGGACCTGGCCGTCCATTCCTTGTGGCCATGGCCTCCCGTGGGCAGAACGATCTCCTGAGCAGGCCTCATGGTTACTCACAGGGACCCAGCCCTAGTGTTTCCTGCCAGTTTCTAACCCTGGGTGCTTGCACTCATGACTCCTCCAGGCCCCCATCCCTGCCAGAAGACTTGACTCCAACCCAAGTCTCCTTGGTGGCACCTATGCCAGTGATGAAGATGATGTTAAGGAGATGGCAGCTGTTTACTGAGCACCTACTATGTGCCAAGCACAGGCTAAGTGCTTGCCCTTACTATCTGACTCAGTCCTCTCAACCACCCTGAGACGTGGGTAGTGTTGTTATTCCCATTTTGCAGATGGCAAAACAGAGTCTCAGAAAAGAGAAGCAGAGTGTGATTCAGATTTAGGAAGGTCAGAGGAAAGGGTGTGAGGTCAGGGACTCCTGGGCAGGGGGAGCTGTCCTAGTTCCTCAAAACCAATTTGCCTAAAAGCATATTGGATTACTCACTTTACAGTGAGTAAACCGTGCATGCTAGACAGGGGCGGCCTCTTTTGAGTTGTCTGTGACTTTTTAGATGCCTTTTTCCTATTTGTCTGCTTTTGGGCATTTTGAGAATTTTTAGCCAGGTTGTCTAAAGCAGTTCTTCCCAGGGGGGTGCAAGAGAATCAGTTGCCTGCAGGAGCTTCTCCAGCAGGCTAAATCAGAGGCGCCAGGGGTGAGCCCAGCCTCACCTGTATCTGAAGGACTTTCCTATGCTGGTGGGTGGAGGCACATCCACCTTAGCATTGAGTTTCAAGTAAGCATCAATCATCTCCATTCCTTTTTTTTTTTTTTTCCCTGAGATGGAATCTTGCTCTGTCGCCCAGGCTGGAGTGCAGTGGCACCATCTCGGCTCACTGCAACCTCTGCCTCCTGGGTTCAAGTATTCTCCTGCCTCAGCCTCCCGAGTGGCTGGGATTACAAGCATGCACCACCACCGCTGGCTGATTTTTGTATTTTTAGTAGAGTGGGATCTCACCACATTGGCCAGGCTGGTCTCGAACCCCTGACCTGAGGTGATCCGCCTGCGTCAGCCTCCCAAAGTGCTAGGATTACAAACATGAGCCACCGCTCATTCTTTTTCACTGAGCAGTGTGTTGTGTAATCATTGTATGTTGCTCCATAAAGATTGGTCTCATGCCTTTTCTTTTTTTTTTTTTTTTTTTTTTTTTTTTTGAGACGGAGTCTCACGCTGTTGCCCAGGCTGGAGTGCAGTGGCGCGATCTCGGCTCACTGCAAGCTCCGCCTCCTGGGTTCACGCCATTCTCCTGCCTCAGCCTCCTGAGTAGCTGGGACTACAGGCGCCCGCCACTGCGCCCGGCTAATTTTTTGTATTTTTAGTAGAGACGGGGTTTCACTGTGGTCTCGATCTCCTGACCTTGTGATCCGCCCGCCTCGGCCTCCCAAAGTGCTGGGATTACAGGCTTGAGCCACCGCGCCCGGCCTCTTTTTTTTTTTTTTTTGAGACAGAGTCGTACTCTGTTGCCTAGGCTGGAATGCAGTAGCATGATCTCGGCTCACTGCAACCTCCACCTCCTGGGTTCAAGTGGTACTTCCACCTCAGCCTCCCAAGTAGCTGGGACTACAGGTGAGCACCACCACACCTGGCTAATTTTTGTATTTTTAGTAGAGACAGGGTTTCACCATGTTGGCCAGGCTGGTCTCAAACTCCTGACCTCAGGTGATCTGCCCACCTCGGCCTCCCAAAGTGCTGGGATTACAGGTGTGAGCCACCACGCCCGGCCGGTCTCACGCTCTTTAACTACTGAGTTGTATTCTACTGTAGAAATGTGGCATGATTTATATGTTCAATGTCCTCTTGACGGACATTTAAGTTTAAATTTTTTGCTTTTTTTTTTTTTTTTTGCCTTCACAAATGATGCTACAGTGAACATCCTTACAGATGTATTTGTAGTACTTATCCCATTGTTTTTTCTTTCTTTTTTAGAGACAGGGTTTTGCTGTATCTCCCAGCGTGGAGTGCAGTGGCACCATCATAGCTCACTGCAGCCTCAAACTGGGTTCAAGCGATCCTCCCGCCTCAGCCTCCCAAGTAGCTGGGACTACAAGCACGTAGCACCACACCCAGCTAATTTTTTTGTTTGATTGGTTTTTTTGGTTTTGTTTTTATTGTTTATTTTTTGGGTTTTTTTTGGGGGGGACAGAGTTTCACGCTTGTCGCCCAGGCTGGAGTGCAGTGGTGCGATCTCGGCTCACTGCAACCTCTATCTCTCAGGTTCAAGCGATTCTCCTACCTCAGCCTCCTGAGTAGCTGGGATTACAGGCGCCTCCCACCATGCCCAGCTAATTTTTCATATTTTTAGTAGAGTTGGGGTTTCATCATGTTGGCCAGGCTGATCTTGAACTCCTGACCTCAAGTGATCCACCCACCTCGGCCTCCCAATGTGCTGGGATTACAGGTATGAGCCATCCTGCCCAGCCTAATAATTTTTTTGTTAAGACAGGATCTTACTATGTTGCCCAGGCTGCTCTTGAACTCCAGGCCTCAAGCAGTCCTCCTGCTTCAGCCTCCCAAAATGCTGGGATTATAGGCATGAGCCACCATCTGGCATCAGTCCCTTCTTGATGGACATTTGGGTTGTTTCCAAATTTTACCATAATTACTGCTTTCCTTTTGGAATGAGAGTCAAAGTGTTTCATGGTTTTAAAATGTTTATATCTAGTAATCAGTCTTCTAGGAATCTATCCTAAGGAAACAATCACAGAGAAAGAAAAGCAAAAATCTAACCACAGAGATATTCATTGTCAGGCTATTTAGAATATTGAAAAACTGGAGACTATCTGGCCAGGTGCGGTGGCTCACGCCTGTAATCCCAGAACTTTGGAAGGCTGAGGTGGGTGGATCACAAGGTCAGGAGTTCAAGACCAGCCTGGCCAATATGGTGAAATATTTCTACTAAAAATAAAAAATTAGCCTGGTATGGTGGCATGTACCTGTAGTCCCAGGTACTCGGGAGGCTGAGGCAGGAGAATCGCTTAAACTGGGGAGGTGGAGGTTGCAGTGAGCCAAGATCACACCACTGCACTCCAGCCTGGGCAACAGAGCAAGACTCCGTCTCAAAAAAAAAAAGAAAGAAAAAAAGAAAAAGAAAAACTGGAGACTATCTAAATATTCACCAATAGGAAAATTGTTAAGTAAACTGTGATAAATCTATTCAATAGAATATTACACACCCATTAAAATGTTTATATAGGCCAGGTACCATGGCTCACACCTGTAATCCCAGAACTTTGGGAAGCTGAAGCGAGAGGATTGCTTGAGGCCAGAAGTTTAATATCAGCCTTGGCAACACAGCAAAACCCTGTCTCTACAAGTTTTTTAAAAAATTAGCCAGGTGTGGCAGTGTGTACCTGCAGTCCTTGCTACTTGGGAGGCTGAGGCAGGAGGATGGCTTGAACCGAGGAGTTCAGTTGCACCACTGCACTCCTGGGTTATTTTAGAGACCCTGTTTTTAAATAAATAAAAAAGAAGTTAGAGGCCAGCCTAGGCAACATAGTAACACCCTGTCTCTACAAAAATTTTAAAAAATTAGCTGGGCATGGTGGCACAAGCCAGTAGTCCCAGCTACTTGGCTGGCTGAGGTGGGAGGATTGCTTGAACCTGGGAGGTCGAGGCTGCGGTGAGCCGTGATTGTGATCACACCACCGCACTCCAGCCTGGAAGACAGAGCAAAACCCTGTCTTTAAAAAAAAAAAAAAAAAAAAAAAAAAAAAAAGCTTGGCCATGTGCAGTGGCTCACGCCTGTAATCCCAGCACTTTGGGAGGCCGAGGCAGGTGAATCACCTGAGATCAGGAGTTTGAGACCAGCCTGGCCAACACAGTGAAACCTGTTGCTACTAAAAATAGAAAAATTAGCCAGGTGTGATGGTGGGCACCTGTAATCTCAGCCACTCGGGAGGCTGAGAAAGGAGAATTACTTGAACCTGGAAGGCGGAGGTTGCAGTGAGCCAAGATCACGCCACTGCACTCCAGCCTGGGTGACAGAGTGAGACTCCGTCTCAAAGGAAAAAAAGAAGACAGGGCAGGGGGCCAGGCGTGGTGGCTCATGCCTGTAATCCCAGCACTTTGAGAAGCTGAGGTGGGTGGATCACAAGGTCAGGAGTTCAAGACCAACCTGGCCAACATGGTGAAACCCTGTCTCTACTAAAAATACAAAAGTTAGCTGAGTGTGGTGGCGGGTGCCTATAATCCCAGCTACTCGGGAGGCTGAGGCAGAGAATTGCTTGAACCCAGGAGGCAAAGGTTGCAGTTAGCTGAGATCGAGACATTGCACTCCAGCCTGGGTGACAGATTGAGACTCCGCCTCAAAAAAAATTAAAATTAAAGATTAAAAAAAGATGGGATTTGCTTGTCCCTCCTTGGGGGAAAAAAAAGCAGGTTTCAGAAAAGAATATGTAGTATTTTGGAGAAAAAATAATATATGTGAATGATAAAATCCCAAAAGCGTATTCACCATAGGAATCTTTTGATTTTCACTTCACAGATTTTATTACTGCCATGCAGTAGGCACTAAGAGACATGAAGTTTTTTTTGTTTTGTTTTGTTTTGTTTTGTTTGAGATGGAGTTTCGCTCTTGTTGCCTAGGCTGGAGTGCAATGGCGCGATCTCGGCTCACTGCAACCTCTGCCATCCAGGTTCAAGCAATTCTGCCTCAGCCTCCGAGTAACTGGGATTACAGGTGCCCGCCACCACACCCAGCTAGTTTTTTGTATTTTTAGTAGAGACAGGGTTTTACCATGTTGGCCACGCTAGTCTCGAACTCCTGACCTCAGGTGATCCACCCACTTTGGCCTCCCGGAGTGCTGGGATTACAGGCATGAGCCACCACACTCAGCCCACTTCATAAATTTTAGTCATGCTCTAATCTTTTTTTTTTTTTTTTTGAGACGGAGTCTCGCTCTGTAGCCCAGGCTGGAGTGCAGTGGCTCGATCTTGGCTCACTGCAAGCTCCGCCTCCCGGGTTCACTCCATTCTCCTGCCTCAGCCTCCCGAGTAGCTGGGACTACAAGCACCTGCCACCATGCCGGCTAATTTTTTGTATTTTTAGTAGAGATGGGGTTTCACCGTGTTAGCCAGGATGGTCTCGATCTCCTGACCTTGTGATCCACCCACCTCGGCCTCCCAAAGTGCTAGGATTACAGGCGTGAGCCACCGCGCCCGGCGTCATGCTCTAATCTTTTACAGTGAGTCTGTGTGATTTTTTTTTCTTTGTCTTTTTTTTTTTTTTTTTCTTGAGACAGAGTCTTGCTCTGTCGCCCAGGCTGGAATGCAGTGGCACGATCTCGACTCACTGCAACCTCTGCCTCCTGGGTTCAAACGATTCTTGTGACTCAGCCTCTTAAGTAGCTGTGATTAAAGGCATGCGCCATCATGCCCAGCTAATTTTTGTAATTTTAGTAGAGATGGGATTTCACCATGTTAGCCAGGCTGGTCTCGAACTCCTGACCTCAAGTAATCCACCTGCCTCAGCCTCCCAAAGTGCTGGGATTGCAGGCATGAGCCACTGTGCCCTGCCATCTGTGTGATTTTTGTGAGCAGAAAAAACTGATCAACAAATATTTGAAAAGGAAACCTTTGGTCTACAAGGAGGAAATGGATACTTTTGCCTTTTTGTTGTTGTAGTTGTTGTTGGAGACAGAGTTTCGCTCTTGTTGCCCAGGCTAGAGTGCAATGGCACGATCTCAGCTCACTGAAACCTATACCTCCTGGGTTCAAGCGATTCTCCTGCCTCAGCCTCCCAAGTAGCTGGGATTAGAGGCACACACCACCACGCCCGGCTACTTTTGTATTTTTAGTAGAGATGGGGTTTCTCCATATTGGTCAGGCTGGTCTCAAACTCCTGACCTCAGGTGATTCACCCGCCTCAGCCTCCCAATGTACTGGGATTACAGGTGTAAGTCACCGCGCCCCACCACTTTTGCCTTTTGATTGGTTTAGTGGATCATAATTATTTTTTTCCTTATAGTCAAAACCCACCTATCTTTGTATGTGTATTTTTTTCCTTCCCTCGAGTTTTCTAAGTTTAGCAAGTCACTCCTGCCAGAGGTTTAAAGAGTGTTAATAAGTGAACTCTCATTACTCCTAGCCCTGCTGGGATTAGACTTGCCATCTCTGAGTGAAATCAAGAGTTTAATGTTGGGCATGGGGTGTGCTGCTCAGTTCTCTCAACAACCCTAGGAGGGAAGGTGTCATTACTACCCCATTTTCCACATGGAGAAACTGAGGTCCAGAGTGGTCTGGTCACTTTTCTAAGGAGAGTCAGCAGACAGTGGCTGGCTTTGAACCCAGGGCTGAATGGCTCCAGGGGCTGTGTCCCTGACCGCTAACCCAGGGGGCTCCAGGCTGACCGCCCCCTCAGCCAACGGCTGAGAGGGGAAAGTTCCTTTTGAAAAGCTGGCGAAATGTCCTGGAAATGTTCAGAGGCAGCCAGAATGGAAAAAGATGCTCAAAGGGAACAGAACTTCTTAAAGGGGTGGAGGCTGCCCTGCCATGGGTGACACGTGGAAAACTTGAGACATGTGACATCCAGGCGGTTAGTGGGAGAATTGGTCATGCTCTTTGGCAAATTGCTCCCTCCTCCTCCCTCCTTCTCCCCGCTCCTCCAAACTCTACCCTGGGAGGGAGCACTTGGGACCACCTCAGAAGAGGCTTGGTGGTGGTGACCCAGTCCTAAATGTCTGCCCAGACTTGCAGACTGCAAAGAGCAGGAGCTCTTCCTTGAGCCTCAGGAGCAGTGGGGTCCACAGAGCCCCTCTAGTCACTGTTTTTAAGCCCCTGGTCTCAGGCTGCCCCTCCCTCAGGCCTCCTGAGCTTAGCCACATCAGCCACACCCTTGGCACAGCCACGGGATGATGGGTGTGATGTGGGCATCCCTCGTGTTGGCATCCTGGACCGATATCCAGGGCACTGCTTTCTCCCCATCCTCCTGCCTCTCCTGATGCCCCTCCTCGAAACTCCTTGGCCCCCATCCTGCCCTCAGAATCACCACCTGTGACTCAGGCACACCAATCCCTGGGCCTCTTCCTCCACTGGGGGACCCACCTGAAGGGCCTGACCCAGCCACGGGAAGAAGGACGAGGAGCGCTCCCAGCTTTGCCCCATTACACTGCCTGGGCCCCAGGTGGCCAGCGCGTGGGGAGGATGGGCCCACAGGACCAGAGCCCCTGGGGGTGGCCTCCCACCAACAGAAACGCACTGAGTGTCCTCCCCGGGAAGATCTGATCATGGGCCAGAGGGCTGAGGACCCTGTGCCACTCACCCTGGCATCCATCCTTCATTCATTCCCTCATTCTCCAACACGCCCTCTTCCGGCACTGGCCATGGGCCTGGCCCTGCCCCAGCCCTGCCTCAGGGGCAGTTGCAACCCAGTTGATTGGAGGAGGTGGAGTGGGAGAGGAGTGGAGAGAGGCCCCTAACTCAGCTCTCAGGCAGTCGGGGCAGGCTTTCTGGAGGAGCTGAAGTCCGGCAGAACCTTGTAGTCAAGTGAATCACCTGGGCTGTGTCCAGAGCCTGACTGAGCTGAGGGCACGATTCACAGGCAGAGGGGGATGGGCATGGAGCAACTTCCCCTTCAGCCTCCCTTCATAAGAACTGGGGGGAAAAGGGTGCTGCTGAGCTCCTACCCCAAGGGAGTGGGGTCAAGAGAGTGTGGCTGGCCAGAGCCGGGCAGATGTGGTTGGGGATGGTGGTGCCAGGCAGGGGCATGCAAGGGAAACAGCTGAATGGATTCCACCAAGAGGGCCAGGGCCCAGCCAGGCCCCGCGGGGTACTGCTCATGCTGCTGGCCCCCGCCTCGCATGTCCCCCAGCCCTTGCATGCTTTTGCCTGTGTTTCCTGCATGTCCTCTGGTGTGACTGCTGGTTTCCCCCGAACCCCCTCCCCAGCTCTGACAAGGAGCATTGCCTGTCCCCAGCCTGACTCAGGAGGCCAACTGGCACCTTGGGCCCTGTCCTCCCCCGATTCCTCCTGGATAGGAATCCGGAGGCTGTCCCCTGCCCGATTCCCCGTCTAGCTGTCCCTCCACGCCTTTAGGAAGGCACGGGGTGGCCCTGAGGATGAGGGAACACCTTGGGAGCTAACGGTCCCAAGGTCTCGACCTAACCAGTCAGTGGGGCAGCCTCATTCCCATGGCCTTTCTCCCACGGGAACCACCCCTTTGCCCTGAAGTTGCCCAGGTAGGCCAGTGAAGAGGGCCTGGAACCAGGAAGACCCTTGAATTGACATTTGGAACCCACACTTGGGGGAAAGGGGTGGCCGTGGCTTGGTGCCATCAGCGTCCTGGGACCCCAGGTCTCTCTTCCCCGCGTCGTGGGCGTTCTGTGTGTGCCTCCCACCCTGCGCCGCGGATCCCTGGACTCATGGGGTGTGGGTGCTCCCTACCCATGCCCCCTGTGTACGTGGCTTTCTGCCCTCCTGCCCTTCCCCAGCTCCAGCAGTACCCGCGGCTGCGGGAGGAGATGGAGCGCATCGTGACCACCCACATCCGGGAGCGCGAGGGCCGCACCAAGGAGCAGGTGAGCCCTGTGGCACCCGGCCTGGCCGCACCTTCCTTCCCCTCCTGGCCGCCTGCGCCTTCCACTCCTGGCCCTGGGGTCGCTTCCTTCTCGTGTTGTCTCTTCGGTCTCAGTCTTCCTCCCTTTCATACTGACTCTCTGCTTCTCTCTCTTTTTTATTGTAGTAAAATACACATAACATACCACTTTAGCTGTGTTTCAGTGCACAGTTCAGTGGCACTAAGTACATTTGCGTTGTTGCACAGCATCATCCATCCACAGAACTCTTTGTTTTTGAGACAGAGTCTTGCTCTATCGCCCAGGCTGGAGTGCAGTGGTGTGATCTCAGCTCACTGCAACCTCCGCTTCTTGGGTTCAAGCGATTCTCTTGCCTCAACCTCCCGAGTAGCTGGGAGGCTACTGGGAGGTGGCGTGTGCCACCATGCCCGGGACATTTTTGTATTTTTAGTACAGACGGGGTTTCACCATGTTGGCCAGGCTGGTTTCAAACTCCTGACCTCAAATGATCCGCCCACCTTGGCCTCCCAAAGTGCTGGGATTATAGACATGAGCCACCGTCTATAGACATGAGCCACACTAACATCCCATTCCCTGCTCCCCCAGCTCCCGGCAGCTACCATTCAACTTCCTGTCTCTATGAATTTGTTTTTTTGTTTGTTTGTTTGTTTTGAGACGGAGCCTCGCTGTTGCCCAGGCTGGAGTGCAGTGGCATGAAATCAGTTCACTGCAACCTCTGCTTCCTGAGTTCAAGTGATTCTCCTGCCTGAGCTTCCCAAGTAGCTGGGATTGCAGGCATGTGCCACCATACCCGGCTTATTTTTTATATTTTTGGTAGAGACGGGGTTTCACCATGTTGGCCAGGCTGGTCTCAAACTCCTGATCTTGAGTGATCCACCCGCCTCGGCCTCCCAAAGTACTGGGATTACAGGCGTGAGCCACCGTGCCTGGCCTGTCTCTATGAATTTGACTTTTCTAGGGACCTTATGTAAGTGGAGTCATACAGTATCTGTCACTTAGCATAATGTCTTCCAGGGTCATCCATATTGTAGCATGTGTCAAAAGCTGCTTCCTTTTTAAGACTTAAATAATATTACATTGTATGGATGGACCACACTTGGTTTATCCATGTGGGTTGTTTCTACTTTTGGCCATTGTGCATCATGCTGCTATGAAGATGAGTGTACAAATCCCTATCTGAGTCCCCACTTTCAACCCTTCTGGATATATACCTAAAAGTGGAAGTGCTGGGCCATAGGGTAATTCTATGCTTATTTTTTTGGAGACAGAGTACCGCTCTGTCGCCCCTGCTAGGCTGGAGTACAGTGGCATGATCATGGTTCACTGTAGCCTCGACCTCCCGGGCTCAAGCGATCCTCCGACTTCAGCCTCCTGAGTAGCTGGGGCTACAGGTGCATGCCACTATGCCTGGCTAATTTTAAAATCTTTTGTAGAGACAGGGGTCTCACTATGGTGCCCAGGATGGTCTCAGACTTCTGGGCTCAAGCGATCAGCCTCAGCCTCCCAAAGTGCTGGGATTACAGGCATGAGGCACGGTGCCCAGGCTAGTGTGGCTTTCTTCACTTTCTGGCAGTCTATCCTTGTGGTCCTCTCTTTGGGCCTCTCTTTGTCTATTTGCTGGTTCTCTGGGTCACATTATACCCCTCATAGCGACCCCCACCTTTTTTGTCATTATTCATCAAATATTCACTCATTTCTTCCTTCAATCACAAACATAGCCACTGAATGCCACCTCTGAGCTGCATGGAGCAGAGGTGAACAGGGCCCATCGTGGCCCTCACGGAGCTCAGAGACGAGTCCTCCTTCCTGATCCATGTCTGCCATGCCCCTGCCTGTCTGTTGTAGGCTCCTCTGGCTCCCATTTCCCATTTCCTGTTTTCACACATCTCTCCATGATGGTGCCATCTCCATTCATTCATGTTTTTGTTGTTGATGTCATATTTTTAAATCCTTATTGATTGCTTTCTAATTACAAACATCATAAATACTCAATAAAAGATTCAATCAGTATTGAAGTGGTTAAATTACAAGGAGATAGCCCTCCATTCACTCTTCCCCACCCCCAGTTCCTCCTGAAAAATAACCATTAGTAACAGTTTGGGACTCCACACAGTGGCTTATACCTGTAATCCCAGCACTTTGGGAGGCCTAGGTGGGAGGATTATATGAGCCCAGGAGTTTGAGACCAGCCAGGGCAACATGGCAAGACCCCGTCTCTACAAAAAAATTTAAAAACTAGCTAGGTGAGGCAGCATGCACCTGAATTCCTAGCTACATGGGAGGCTGAGGTGGGAGGATCGCTTGAGCCCCGGAAGCGGAGGCTGCAGTGAGCTGTGATCATGCCACTGCATTCCAGCATGGGCAACACAGCGAGACTCTGCCTCAGTAATACCCCAAAAAGCAAAACAGTTTAGTGTGTCACCTTGCAGGCATTTTCTTACGCAGGTGCACTCACACACAAACACACACAATCCAGATTCCATCTTTATCCTAAACCACGATCCTGCTGTGTGCCTTGCCTTTTTCCTCTGAAGATAATCGTAATATCTAACATCTGTTGAGTATCTCATCTTCTGTGTCTTCACCAGTTCTAAGAGGAAGAAACTCTACATTTGTGGAATCTGAGGCTGAGGACAGACCCCAAGCTCATAGGAAGCAGTGGGGCTTGGGTCTGAACCTGGCATTCTTTGTCCCATCTGGAAAGTCATTCTTATCACTACTCAATTCCAAATCTGTTCACACTTAATCATTTGCAAGGGTCTTTTTAGGCCAGAACCTGGAGATTATTCTTGTTCTTTTTTTTTTTTTTTCTTTTTTTTTTTTTTTTTTGAGATGGAGTCTCGCTCAGTTGCCCAGGCTGGAGTGCAGTGGCTTGATCTCGGCTCACTGCAACCTCTGCCTCCCAGGTTCAAGCCATTCTCCTGCCTTAGCCCCCCAATTAGCTAGGACCACAGGTGCACGCCACCACACCTGGCTAATTTTTGTAGAGACAGGGTTTCACCATGTTGGCCAGGCTGGTCTTGAACTTGTGACCTCAGGAGATCTGCCTGCCTCTGCCTCCCAAAGTGCTGGGATCACAGGCGTGAGCCGCCCCGCCCGGCCCATCCTTGTTCTTTTGAACAGCTGCAGGGTGCTTTCTTGTCTAGAGAGTATCATAATCTATTTCACCCTCAGATAGCCACTGGCTTGCTCCCAATTTTTCTCTATTACAAACTGTACTACTTTGAATACTCTGGCTCCTGTATCTTTGCTTACTTGTTGAGTGTATCTGTGAGATATAATTCTGGAAGTGAATATGTGCATTGCTTTTTTTTTTTTTTTTGAAATAGGGTCTCGCTCTGACACCCAGGCTGGAGTGCAGTGGTGCCATTATGGCTCACTGCAACCTCTGCATCCCTGGGCTCCAGTGATCCTCCCATCTCAGCTTCCCAAGTAGCTGGGACCACAGGCGTGCACCACTACACCTGGTTAATTTTTCTATTTTTTGTAGAGACAGGGTTTCTCCATGTTTCCCAAGTTGGTCTTGAATTCCTAGGTTCAAGCGATCCTCCTGCCTCAGCCTCCCAAAGTGCTGGGATTATGGGCATGAGCCACCACACCCAGCCCTGTGCATTTTAATGTTTGTTAAATATTGCCAAATTGCCCTACAAGAAGGTGATACTGATTTACACTTCCATCAACAATATATGAGAGAGCTCATTTCCCAACACTTGTGCCATGCTGATCATTGAAAAAACCTCTTTTTGTTTGTTTGTTTGTGACGAAGTTTCGCTCTTGTTGCCCAGGCTGGAGTGCAGTGGCACCATCTCAGCTCACTGCAGCCTCCACCTCCTGGGTTCAAGTGATTCCCCTGCCTCAGCCTCCCAAGTAGCTGGGATTACAGGCATGTGCCACCATGCCCAACTAATTTTGTATTTTTAGTAGAGACGGGATTTCTCCACGTTGGCCAGGCTGATCTCAAACTCCCGACCTCAGGTGATCTGCCCACCTTGGCCTCCCAAAGTGCTGGGATTACAGGTGTGAGCCACCACACCTGGCTAAAAGCCTCATTTTTAACTTACATTTCTTTATTAATGAGGGTAAGGATTTTTTACACATCCTTAGTGGTTGTATGCATTTCTTCTGTGAATTATTCACCATGTTCTTGACTATTTTGATTTGTGATTTTCTTTCTTTCTTTCATCCTCTTCTCTCTTATTTTCTTTTCTTTTCTCTCAGGTTTTGCTCTGTCTTCTAGGCTTGAGTGCAGTGGTGCAATCTTGGCTCACTGCAGCCTCAACTTCCTGGGCTCAATGAATCCTCCCGCCTTAGCCTCCCAAGCAGCTGGGACTACAGGCACATGCCACTACGCCTGGCTAACTTTTGTGTTTTTTGGTAGAGACAGGTCTCCCTATGTTGCCCAGGCTGGTCTTGAACTCCTAGGCTCAAGCAGTCCTCCCACTTCTACCTCCCAAAGTGCCGGGATTACAGGTGTGAGCCACCACGCTTAGCTTTTGTCTTTCACTGATGGTAGGGACTATATTTATTATGGATACTAACCTTCTATATGTGCTGCAAGTATTTTTCTCCCCGCTTGCCCTGCGTTTTAAAACTTTGTGGTGTCTTTTCCGCTTGCCCACCAACTTACGTATCCTTGAAGGTCATGCTTCTCATCGATATCGAGCTGGCTTACATGAACACCAACCATGAGGACTTCATAGGCTTTGCCAAGTGAGTGCTCTCCCTGGGCAAAAAGTGAGTGCTCCCTGGGCAGAGAAGGTAATAACGTGTGTGTATGTGTGTGTATGTGTGTGTGTGTATGTGTGTGTGTATATGTGTGTGTGTGTGTGAGTGTGTGTAGAGCCCAGGTCTGCTAGGTTAACGCTCTGGGTCCTGTGCCCACTAAGCAGTGGGCAGTAGAGTTGGGCCTCTTGAAAGGAGAAGTTCTGAGACTCCTCCCCTCCCTCCCATTAGTGCTCAGCAGAGGAGTAACCAGATGAACAAGAAGAAGACTTCAGGGAACCAGGTGAGTGGGCCCCAGCACCCCAGACTGAGGGATGGAGGGTGCCGGACGGACGCCAGACTCTGAGAGCTCCTCCCCTGAGGGGAAGAGTCCCAAGGGGGCCAGGGACCTGTCAGCTGCCAGCCACAAGCCTCCCACTCTGCCTCAGTAACCCTCTCTCCTCTCTCCCCGATGCCTCTCGTGGTTGCTATGGTTACCTCTTTGCAGGATGAGATTCTGGTGAGTACCAGGACTGGGGCTCTCGGCTTGTGTAGTGAGGGGGCGGAGGGTCCATTGGCAGTGGGAATCTGCAGTGGGTAGGAGGGCACCCTTTGGCTGAAGCTGCTTGTACACACCAGCCCCTGGCATTTCACACCTGCCCTCAGACCAGAGGCAGGCCCAGCCGCATCCACCCGTTCATCTGTGTGCACCAGCCAAGCACCTACATCAGGCAAAACTAGACCGTGTGGGGCTGGGTGGGTGAGAAGGCCGGGCCTGGCATGGAGTAGGTGCTCCTTAAACATCTGTTGGATGGATGGATGCACGTGAGTGAGACACGTTTTTAAGAAGCTGACAACCATCGCCTCCGGACTTGAATGAAGAGACGAATGAGAAGTCAAGAGAAGTTAAGAAATCACTGCTCACCTGGCCTCCTGCTCTCTGTCCTTAGATGTCTGCGGAAACATCCCTGGTCCGAAGCGCTTGCTCAGTTGTACACATGAGCCCGAGGGTCCTCAGCTTTTCTTTCCATAGGTTCCAGAGGCCGTAGTTTCTTTGTAAGACTCTAGGTGTTTATGTGATTATTGGCTTAATGTCTATTTCCTTCCCAGGCCCCACAAGGGGAGGGCTGAGTCTGTCCCATTTATCATTAAATCCTCAGCTCAAGCCCCGTGCCTGGCACGCAGTAGGTGCTCAACAGAATGAAGGGAGGAATGAACATAGTATCAGGACAATTCAATTCGGCCAACATTAGCTGTTGCCTACACGGTGCTGGCCCCTGGGCAGGACGTGGAGACCTGGGCCTGCTGGTAGGGCCCAGCTAAGGCCCCCAAGAGCTCCATGCAGGGTAGGGATTGGGAGAGCAGGAAGTCCCTGGTTCGGGGCTGCAGAAAGGGCTTAGGACGAGCAGAGAGGAGTTCAGGGTTGGGTGTGGCCAAAGGGGAGGACAAAGACTACAGGTTAGGGTGGGGAGCAGGTGGCAAGATCTGCTGGTCACATCCTGGGACAGTGGACTCAATTCCAGAGACGGTGACAAGACCCTGTGGGAATCCTCGCCTGACTGGAAAGGGGTGAGAGAGGCAGCTGGTGGCCTCCCCTCAGCTCAACTGCTGCTGGGCTGTGCAGCTTGGGTTCTCAGCCAGGTTCTCAGGGAAGCCAGAGAGGCATAAGGAGGGCTCCAGAAGCAAGCCTGGCCCCAGAGGGCTTTGCCACCAGCCCCAGGCCTCCTTGGGTCTTCTCTGGATGCCCAAGAGAAGAATCTGGGGAGGTCAGGGTCCAGGAGGGAGCAGAAGAAATTCCCTCATCCTCTTGGTCTGATCCATGGCCAGCACCTGGCCGGTGACCCTACCCCCGAAGTAGAATCCACAGGACCTGGACTGTGGCCATGGCTCCGGACAGTCCTGGGGACAGCTGCTTCCTGCCATGAAAAGGGACTAGCTTGTTACTCTGGGCACTTCGTGGCGCAGCCCTTGCCCCTGGGGACCTGGAGCCAAAGACCCTTAGAACCATACTATCATAGCTTTTATTTATTCATACTACAAATATGTATTGATCACTTACTATCTGCCAGGTCTTCTGCAAGGTGCTGGGATGTACTAGTGACCAAGAGTTCACGATTTAGCAGGGGAGGCTACATCGACAGATAATCACACACACGCATGCGGAGAAGTTAATTAAAAATCGAAATCATGTTACAGAAGTCAACTTCAGGGAGTGATCAAAGATTATTATAGGAATCCTGATTTATACTGGGGGCCAGGAAGGGCCTGCCTGAGAATGTGAATTCTCAGCTGATACCTGAAGGCTGAGTAGGAATTTGCCAGGCAAAAAGGAAGAAGTGCTTTCTAGGCAGAGGCAGCAGCAGCATGTGTAAAGTCAGAAACACATCTCAGAACAGATGAGACCTTAAGCTTCCAAGACTCACAGTTGGCTTGCCCAATCGCCCCCATTAACTGTGCTTGCATACTCCTAGTGATGACAGGGAGCTCATCCCCTACCCAGGCCTCCAGTCCCTTACTCGGCCAGGTCTGCCTGTCAAAGGCTCTTTATCCTGAGCTGATCTCTGTCTTCCTCTGTCTTCCACTCTGTTCACTTGTGGTTCAAACCAAGGCAGGTCTGGCCCCCACCCTCGCTGACTGCCAGGCCTCCGAGAGCTGGGGGAGGGGTGGGGTTCCGAATGCCTCTCTTTGCCTACCCCATCCCCCACAGGGAGGCTCAGGCCCTGTCCGCTGACCTCCTGCCCCATCACCCTCCAGGTCATCCGCAAGGGCTGGCTGACTATCAATAATATTGGCATCATGAAAGGGGGCTCCAAGGAGTACTGGTTTGTGCTGACCGCTGAGAATCTGTCCTGGTACAAGGATGATGAGGTGAGTCAAGGGCCACTAGTCATCAAGGGGCTGGGCTGGTGGCCAGAGTCAGGCTCAGACCCTCCTATGGGCTTGGAGTGGGCTGGACCATGGAATAGGGTTTTAAAATGTCTCATCAAAGATCCGTGGGCAGGCCGGGCATGGTGGCTCACACCTGTAATCCCAGCACTTTGGGAGGCCGAGGCGGGTGGATCACCTAAGGTCAGGAGTCTGAGCCCAGCCTGGCCAAAATGGTGAAACCCCGTCTCTACTAAAAATACAAAAATTAGCCTGGCATGTTGGCAGGCGCCTGTAATCCCAGCTACTAGGGAGGCTGAGACACAAGAATGCCTTCAACCCGGGAGGCGGAGTTTGCAGTGAGCCGAGATCGCACCATTGCACTCCAGCCTGGGCAACAGAGCGAGACTCCGTCTCAATAAAAAAGGATCCACGGGTGGAGTTGGGATGCAAGGGTCCAAGGCAGGTGACCCTGGGGGTTCAGGGGGAGGCACCCTCTCACCTAGGTTGGAAGAAGAAGATGGCTTAGCAGGACTGAGGAGCCTGGGGCTAAGTGCCCTGGGGAGGGTGGGCAGGGGCCTTGGGTGCCCCTCCCTGACCCTGCGGCCCGGCGGCCTTCCTGTTTTCCCGCTGCAGGGCGTGCCGCCTCCTCTGTGGCCCCCACAGGCCCATGACACACACGAGTCCAGCTGCCAGACACCCGGTTAACCCCTGCACCCCAGTCCCCTAGACCCCTGCAGTCCAAGGGAAATGCGCAGAGTGCCCCCAGGCTGAGGGGCAAGGAGTGTGGGGGCCCTGCCGAGTTGCCACAAAAAAACCCTCCCCGCCCACTAGGGTGCACAGAAGCCCCTGCCACCTCCTTCCCCTGTTGCTGGTCTCCTTTAAGAATGAGTCTATTTGGCTTTCACATCTGGATTCCAGAGGTGACCAGAGAGAATGGGGAGGGCTGGGGGTGGGCTTGTGGTAATGAACTCCAGCTGGCCAAGGAGTGGGGGAAGGGACCCTCTTCTTCCTGAGGGGCTGTTGGAGGCTACAGCACCCTCAATGGGGGAGCGGGGCTCTGGGTGGGGCCTGTGATTTTGGCCTCCAAGCCCCCTCCCAGGTCCCTGTCTCCTCCAAGTTTGTCCTGGGCAGGGGCCCCAACTCTCCACCTTGGGAGGGGCCCTCTGTCGTCACTGGCGGGGGCGCCAAGCCATCTGGACCTCATTACCCCAACCCTGGCCTCCCCCAGCATGGGAGCCCCTGGAAGGGATGGAGTGTGCGATGGCGTGGGGTGCGGGTAGGGGGCGGCTTCCTGCCGGTCACTCTGCAGGCTGCCTAGATGCCCCCATGGGTTTGGGGTCTCCCATGTTGAGGCTCCTTACACAGGGCCAGGGAGACCATGTGAGCTGGGGCTGAGGGCCTGAGACCTGGCGATACTGTGGGGGAGGGGCGCATGCCACTGAGGGGGTCCCCTGTCCTTGTGCCTGAGCCTGTAGGTCTTTCTGGAGATTTTGTGTACATCTGAGTTAAGTCGTATTCGAAAACAGCTCTGAGAATCGTATGTGGGGAGGTGGCAGTGGGCTGTGGGCTGTGGGTGCTGGGAGGCAGGGTGTGTGTGTGTGGGGGGGGGGCTTGTGGGTCTGGTGTGTGGGTGTTTTTTAGGAGTGTGACTGGGGTATAAGCATCTAGGTGTGTTTGGAATATGTGGTCTGCATTTGCATCTGGGGGTGAAATCTGTGTACCTGCGGAGTGACTCTGGGCACGTGCCTGTACTTGGGATGTAAATGCAGGTGTGTGTGGGGAGGGGGCTCCGGAGGGACGGTGTGAGTATGGGGTGTTTGAGAATCTGTGTATGTCTTTGGGATGTGAGAATGGGGGGAGTGTTCCAGTCGTGAGGGTGTGTATGGGTGTGTGGGCATGCACTTGTGTGTGTCTGTTTGGGACATGGGTGTGAGATTGAAAGTATGGGGGTGCTCATGTATGTGAGTTCTGGAGCTGTATCAAGGTGCGTGTATGTTGAATGTGAGTGGATTTTTGCACTAGGACCACTGGGGATGTGGAGGTGGTCCAGGCTGGTGGGAGAGTGGTCTGTACTTCTCTACCCAGCCGCCAGCCCTCAGGTTTTTGGGTGAGGGAGGCTCTTTGGGCAGACCGGCAGCTGCCCACATCCCCAGTCCCCATTGACCCCCCCATCCTTTCAGTCTTCCTCGGCCACCCTTCCCCCATCACCGCTACCCCCCACCAGTCCCACAGCAGGGTGGCAACCCCATCCCTCTGTGCCTCCTCCCAGCCCACCCTGTGCCCCAACGCCCTGGCTCCAGGCTCCGGTTCTGGAATGGCAGGCAGGGGTCGGTCCAGCTCTCCAGTGGCGGCGGCGCCGAGGGTCTAACCCAGCCCAGCCTAACCAATGTGCAGACTACTGTACAATTTGGGAGTCCTGAACAGATAGTCTAAACACTGGGTAGACGGAGTGGAGGTGTCCTCTGGTCCATCCAGGCAGCAGTGTCTGTCCATCCGGTGGGCGCTTCAGCCCCATCCCCTGGAGATCCAAGAACCCCCCAACCCCAGCCTGTGTCCCCCCAGCCCCAGACCAGCCAGCCCGTGGTCCCCTCTCTGCTCCCAACTCCCCTTCTGCCTCCTTTGACGTGGCAGGGGTGAGCGGGAGCTGGGGCTGAGAAGGAGGGGCCTGAGGAGGGGGCCGGCCGGCAGGAAGGGAGGGGTGGGGGGAGGAGGCCGCTCCTACCTAGTGTCCAACCCCGAAGCGCAGGCCGGGTGGCGGCGGGGCCTCTCTCGAACGGTTCCAGATGTTCCCTGGCCGTGTGTGCAACTTCCTCCTCTCCTCCCCCGGCCGCCCTCTGGGGCTCCCGGCCACCCGCCTGGCATAAAGAGGGCTTTATGTGGCTGCATGGGCCAGGGGGGCGTGGGGGGCAGAGAGGGGTGGGCAGGATGACGCCAAGACAGGGGAGCAAGGTCCCCCTAAACCCAGCCCCCTACCTGAGACCCTAGGCAAGGCTCATGCCCAAGCTCTTTGAGTCCCCGAGGCCCACACAGACGACCCCCGTGAGCAAGTAGGGCATGGGTGACAAAAACCCCTCCCCTCTCCCAGAGCCCCATCCTGGGGTGTCTCCTCCCCAGATCCCTGAACCCCTCTCCTGGGACACAGCAGCCTACATACACACGTGCCCACACCAAGCATACACATGGGCCTAGCACCCTACACGCCTGTGCGCAGATACACATAACTCCTCCTAGACAGTTCTAGATAAACCAAACACACAGCCCATTGTACCACAGTGTGCAGGTAAGATGTGCACCCCAGTGTAAGCGTGTGGTATAAGCTTGTGCATGGCTGTGCAAACGTAGTAGCCTTGCACAATTGCCACACACATCCACAAAGTGTGCACACATCCACACTGAGATGCAGACACGCTCACACTGACACGTGGTTCATGCTGGGCACCTCCCCAGATACACATGTGCACACACACAATAGGTAATATGTACTTGGGCTTGCATGTGTTGGCACAAACACACAACTACACACATGTTGCACACACAGGCACACCATCTCCAGGCTCGTGCTGGCTGCCTTATTGCTAACACATGGGGAGCTTGGGGGAGTGGGCTGAGCCAGCCCTTTGAAGCCGCCGGGGCTGGTGGCCCCCCTTCCTGGTCTCTGCAGTCAGGAAATGAAGTCAGAGGCGGCCAGGCCGGGGGCGAGAGAGGCCTGAGTGTGCGGTCCCTGCCTGAGGCCGGCCTGGCTTGTATCCAGGACTTGCCTGGGGAGGGATTGTGGGAGCCTCCCACACTCTCAACTCCCCACCCCTCACCAGCCTCCTGGCCTCCAGCATAGATGCAGAGCTGGTGGGACCGGCTGGAACGCCACTGGGGGCCGGTGGTGCCCAGGAGGCCTACGGTCCTGTGGCCAGGATTTTATCTAGCTGCACCTTCACAGTGGGAGGGGGCTGATGCTTAGAAGCCCTGGGCCAGTCAAGGGGACTCTTAGGGAGTGAGGTGTGGCAGAGAACAGTGCCAACCTCACTCATTGCTCCTACCACCACCCACAGGAGAAAGAGAAGAAATACATGCTGTCTGTGGACAACCTCAAGCTGCGGGACGTGGAGAAGGGCTTCATGTCGAGCAAGCACATCTTTGCCCTCTTTAACACGGAACAGAGGTGCCTGCCTGCCCCTGGCTGTAGCTGCTGCAGCCCCAAAACCACCCGCGCTGAGTAGAAGCTGGGTACAGGGATCCAGGGAGGAGAGGAACCTGCCCCAGGCCCCACAGCAAGCAACCCACTGACAGATGCTTACTGAGTTCCTGCTCTGAGCTAGACATCATGTCAAGATCTCCCATCCCCTCCCCTTCCCTTCCCTCCTCCTTCCCTCCCTCCTTTCCTTCCTCCCTTCCTTCCTTCCATCCTCCCTCCTTTCCTCCCTCCCTTTTTTCTTCCCTCCTTCCTCCCTCCCTCCCTTCCTCCCTTCCAGTCTCCCCTTCCCTCCCTCCCTCTATCCCTTCCTCCCTTCCATTGTCACTGGTATAGTGCATGCTCTTCGTGCACTATACTCTGCCAGGCACTGGAGCCAAAGGGCCCTAGTCAGGCCTGGTCCTCTTCTCCTGCTCACTTTCCTATAGGGTGGTGGCAGTACCAGGCCTCTTCCTTCCTGAGCCAAGGCTGACTCTAGCGGGCCCTCTGCTACTCAGAGATGAGGGTTCAGTCCAGCTGCCATCAGAGGGGTCCTCAGAGAGCCACAGAGGAAGCTGGTGGGGTCTGGGCCCCAAGCTAGAGACTTCACTGAGTATGGTTGTCCCCTTATCAAAGGTCCAGTCCCCTTCTAAGCATTTTGCCACTCACTTCACTGAATCCTCAGTGACCGGAGGCGGCAGGAATTCTTATTAACCCATCTTCCCAATGAGGAAACTGAGGCTGAGAGAGAGGAAGGGACTTGCACAGGTCACACAGCTGGGAAATGAGCTGGCCTCAGGCATGGTGACCCCAAAGTCTGGGCATGCCCTTAACCCCCAGGGAGGGTGGGGCTTTGCCCATCTGCCCTCACCATCCGCCCTGTCTTGCAGGAATGTCTATAAGGATTATCGGCAGCTGGAGCTGGCCTGTGAGACACAGGAGGAGGTGGACAGCTGGAAGGCCTCCTTCCTGAGGGCTGGCGTATACCCTGAGCGTGTTGGGGTGAGTGGCAGGGCAAGGAGAGGAGGGGCAAGCATGATCCTAAGGCCCCTGGGGCACCATCCTCAGTGATGCCAAGTCACGTCATGTTTCCGAGCCCTTATTTGGCTCAGAAATAATAGGAATCCTGGCCGGGCGCGGTGGCTCAAGCCTGTAATCCCAGCACTTTGGGAGGCCGAGGCGGGTGGATCACGAGGTCAGGAGATCGAGACTATCCTGGCTAACATGGTGAAACCCCGTCTCTACTAAAAATACAAAAAACTAGCCGGGCGTGGTGGCGGCCGCCTGTAGTCTCAGCTACTTGGGAGGCTGAGGCGGGAGAATGGCGTGAACCCGGGAGGCGGAGCTTGCAGTGAGCCGAGATCACGCCACTGCACTCCAGCCTGGGAGACACAGCGAGACTCCGTCTCAAAAAAAAAAAAATAGGAATCCTTCCCCCTACCCACTCTGGGGGTGGGAACAGAGATAAGTCTCCTGGTCCTCCCATCCTTCTCCAGTGGCAGTTTCACGTCTCTGTCTCTGTTGCAGATGGCATTTCTATATTCCCCTTTCTATGATGGTGGTTTCTTGTGACTGCCTTCTCTTTCCTCCCCTATTTCACTGTGGCAATGTCTAGAGTAGCCTGAGAGTTGGGGTGCAGTGTCCCCAGGTTCACTCAATCTCTCCCCTTTTCCTCTCTGTATGTTTCCTTTGGCTGTGCTCCCTGGTGGTGGTGGTGGTGACAATGTTGGTGTGTGGGCCTCCCAGGACAAAGAGAAAGTGAGTATGCCCTTCTCTTGCCTCCTGTCAGGCATCTGCAGCCTGGCACCAGCTCCAGCCAGGTTTTCAAGCAAGGGACCAGGAGATGTTCTTTTCTAATTTCTGGATTGGGGCCAGGCGCAGTGGCTCGCGCCTGTAAACCCAACACTTTGGGAGGCCGAGGTGGGCCGATCATGAGGTCAGGAGTTTGAGACCAGCCTGGCAACACGGTGAAACTCCATCTCTACTAAAAATAACAAAAGTTAGCCAGGCATGGTGGTGCGCACCTGTAATCCCAGCTACTCAGGAGGCTGAGGCAGGACAATCGCTTGAACCTGGGAGGCAGAGGATGCAATGAACCAAGACAGCACCACTGCCCTCCAGCCTGGGCGACAGAGCAAGACTCTCTCAAAATAATAATAATAATAATTTCTGGATTGGGAAATTGAGGCAAATTCTAGGCACTAGAGTCAGAACCAAGACAAGGCTGAATCAGGGGAGTCTAGGGTCCTGAGAGGCACAGGGATGGAGAGCCTGGTGTGTGTTCAGGCCAGTTGCTTCTCTCTGTGCCTCAATGTTCTGGGTACCTTTGGAGGGGCTGAGATCCTGGCGATGCCTGGAGCCTGGCTGCGTGGCCTGGCCACCCTGATGCCCTTGTGTTCTCCATGGCAGGCCAGTGAGACCGAGGAGAATGGCTCCGACAGCTTCATGCATTCCATGGACCCACAGCTGGAACGGCAAGTGGAGACCATCCGGAATCTTGTGGACTCGTACATGGCCATTGTCAACAAGACCGTGCGGGACCTCATGCCCAAAACCATCATGCACCTCATGATTAACAATGTGCGTGCTCCGCCGCATGGGGGCAGGGAAGTCCTGTGGCACTGGGGACGCAGGTGGCCATGTTGGCCTGGGGGAGATGCCAACCAGCCCTGTGGGACCAGGTCCAGGGAGGGAGGCACGGTCCAGACCAGAGCTGTCCGATAGAAATATAATGAGGGTCTGAGCACAGTGGCTCACACCTGGAATCCCGGCACTGTGGGAGGTCAAGGCAGGCGGAACACTTGAGGTCAGGGGTTCAAGACCAGCCTGGCCAACATGGTGAAACCCCGTCTCTACTAAAAATAGAAAAATTAGCTAGGTGTGGTAGCGTGAGCCTGTAATCACAGCTACTTGGGAGGCTGAGACAGGAGAATCACTTGAACCCGGGAGGTGGAGGTTGCAGTGGGCGGAGGTTGCAGTGAGCTGAGATCCTGCCACTGTACTCCAGCCTGGCCGACAGAGCGAGATTCCATCTCAAAAAAAAGAAAAAAGAAAAAAGAGAAAAGAAAGAAATATAATGAGGGGCTGGGCATGGTGGCTCATAACTGTAATCCCAGCACTTTGGGAGGCCAAGGCAGGAGGATCACTTGAGCCCAGGAGTTCAAGACCAGCTTGGGCAACACAGTGAGACCTCGTCTCTACACAGAAATTTTAAAGAATAGCTGGGGTTGGCTGGGTGCGGCGGCTCATGCCTGTAATCCCAGCACTTTGGGAGGCCAAGGTGGGCGGATCACCTGAGGTTGGAAGTTTGAGACCAGCCTGACCAACATGGAGAAACTCCGTCTCTATTAAAAATACAAAATTAGCCGGTCACGGTGGTGCATGCCTGTAATCCCAGCTACTCGGGAGGCTGAGGCAGGAGAATTGCTTGAACCCGGGAGGTGGAGGTTGCGGTGAGCCAAGATTGTGCCATTGCACTCCAGCCTGGGCAACAAGAGCAAAACTCCCTCTCAAAAAAAAAAAAAAAAAAAAAAAAAAAAAAAAAAAATATATATATATATATATATATATATATATATATATATATAAAGAAAAGCTGGGGTTGGTGGTAGCACGTGCCTGTAGTCCTAGCTACTGGAGAGGCTGACATTGGAAGATAACTTTGAGCCCAGGAGGTTGAGGCTACAGTGAGTTGTAATCTTGCCACTGTACTCCAGCCTGGCGACAGAGCGAGACCCTATCTCAAAAAAAAAACAAAAACAAAGAAAATCAAAACAAAAACTGAGTAGACAAGTGTTCTGGTGGCGTGATAGGTCCTAAGTCCCCTCCCGGATCTGTGACCTTAGTCAGGTGACTTTTCCTGTAGACCTCAGTGTCCTCATCTGAGCGAGAAAAGCGCGGTGGGGAGGCGAATCTTCCAGTCTACGCAGTGTAGGAGCCGCGTGGGAAAAGCCATACCAGCTCACAGTCCCGTGGGGGGCCGTGGGGGCCGGCCGGGTGGGGCGGCCAGGGCGGCACAGGCATCAAGTCCCCACCTCCTTCCCTCTTTGCCTACTCGCAGACCAAGGAGTTCATCTTCTCGGAGCTGCTGGCCAACCTGTACTCGTGTGGGGACCAGAACACGCTGATGGAGGAGTCGGCGGAGCAGGCACAGCGGCGCGACGAGATGCTGCGCATGTACCACGCTCTGAAGGAGGCGCTCAGCATCATCGGCGACATCAATACGACCACCGTCAGCACGCCCATGCCCCCGCCCGTGGACGACTCCTGGCTGCAGGTGCAGAGCGTACCGGCCGGACGCAGGTACCAGGGCCGGCCCCCACGGCCCCAAAGCCCCCCAGCCCGGGGCCCACGGGAGGAGTGCCGGGACCGGGCAGTGGCGCGCCCGCGTCACCGGGCGGCTCCCACCTGGAGCGAGGGGCGGAGCTTAGAGAGGGCGGGGCTTGCCGCGGGGCGGGGCTTGCCGTGGAGAGCTGGCTGCGAGGCGGGGTGGAGCTGGGACGTTGGCGCCGCTGGGGGCGGGGCTTAAGCTCCGGCGACCGCCTCGGGGCACGGCAGGGAGGGGCTTTGCGTGCATGGGCGTGGCAAGCACTGGGCTGGGGCGGGGCCTCAGTGTGGGCGGAGCCGCTCATCTCGCCTCTCCTTGTTTCTCGCTGCCTGTCGCCCTCAGGTCGCCCACGTCCAGCCCCACGCCGCAGCGCCGAGCCCCCGCCGTGCCCCCAGCCCGGCCCGGGTCGCGGGGCCCTGCTCCTGGGCCTCCGCCTGCTGGGTCCGCCCTGGGGGGGGCGCCCCCCGTGCCCTCCAGGCCGGGGGCTTCCCCTGACCCTTTCGGCCCTCCCCCTCAGGTGCCCTCGCGCCCCAACCGCGCCCCGCCCGGGGTCCCCAGGTGAGTAGGGGCTGAATGCGGCTGGAGAGGCTGCCGGACGGGCGTGGCCGGGAGGGAAATGGGGCTGGATTCCAGAGCATCGGACCCGGCCGCCAGAACCGGCCGTTTCCATCCCAGGCAATCGGACTCTGGGTGCCGGAGCCACGCCACGTGTGGCCGAGGGCTGGCGGAGCCTGCCCCCGAGGGAGCGCTGAGTCCCGGAGGTGGTCGTTTCTGGGGAGGGGGCTGTGGGGCTCGTCCCACCTGCCCCCTTCTTTGCAGCACTTGCATGGCGCTTCCCTCTATTTTCACTCTTGATGGCCGCCCACACGTTGCATTCCTCCTCCTTTCTTCTTGCTGTCCTCCATCCTCCATTCCGTCCAATTCCTCTCCCAGCCCCTACGGAGCCTACCTTAGGTCTGAGTCTGAACCCCTATCTGCTCTGGGTGTGTGGATTTCCTTCAGCTACCCTGATGTCCCCATTTCCCAGTCCTGACTCCTTTGAGCCATCCCAGGGGGTGTCCAGCCACTGGCCCAGAGGAGCAGAGGCCAGGCTGTGACTGTGTGACTAGAGAGGTGTGTGATGTGTGTGTGGGCGTGCACACGAGTGTGAGAGTGTAAGAATGGCACCCAGGCCCGGGCTAGGACAGGAGCAGCTGGGGAAGGAGCCTGGGGCCTTGGGCAATCTGATGGTTTTTTTCCTCCCCACCCCCACCCCCCGCTTCTGGCCCTACCCAGTCTAAACCAATGTGGTAGGGGTGGCGGCAGGGGCAGGGATGGGAGTGGCTGAAGCCTGCTTCATTCCCAAAGATTTCTAAGGAAAAGCTTTCTACTGCATCCTTTGGCTTGACTTTCTTGACCCATGACCCTCTTTCAAGGAAGTTCACTCCAATTCCCAGTCTGCCCTGTTTCCACTGGCCACATTCTCTAAGGAAGAACACTGCAGGACAATAGCATCTGTTTTGTTTCTGCATGGCTGGAGGGTAGGGCTGTGGGTCTAGCGCCCATAAACCAAAATGAGGCAGGGATTGGGGCTTGCCCTGTTATGCTCTGATGACCAAAGCAGATGGGTAGAGGCAAGCAGCATGGTATTGGGCAAGAGGACTGGACTGGGAGTCCAGAGATGCTGCTTTACCCTGCGCCTTTAGACATGTCTCTTTCCCTCCCAGAGCTTCAGCATCCCTTCTACCAAATGATGACATTCTGCCTTTCTCCCAGGGTGGCTGTGGGGATCGAGGGAGACAATGGCTATAGGGATGCTGTGTTAACTGCAGATGCAGCCGTAGGAGCACTTTGCTAACTGCCAACGTGAGTTCAGATTTGGCACCCAGGTCTATGGTGCGGTGTGAGATATGTGACGTAAGGTTTGATGCCAGCCTGACTCCAGTCTTGCTAACACACATGAAACTTTTGGCCGGGCGCGGTGGCTCACGCCTGTAATCCCAGCACTTTGGGAGGCCGAGGCGGGCGGATCACAAGGTCAGGAGATCGAGACCACGGTGAAACCCCGTCTCTACTAAAAATACAACAAATTAGCCGGGCGCGGTTGTGGGCGCCTGTAGTCCCAGCTACTCGGGAGGCTGAGGCAGGAGAATGGCGTGAACCCGGGAGGCGGAGCTTGCAGTGAGCCGAGATCGCGCCACTGCACTCCAGCCTAGGCGACAGAGCGAGACTCCGTCTCAAAAAAAAAAAAAAAAAAGAAACTTTTGGCAAATCATGACGCTACCTTGGGGAAAAGAGCAGTCTGGGAGAGCTTCTTCAAGGCAACCTGACTTCAGTGCGGTCTGAGGCATGGCTGAGATAGGCTTATGTGGCAAGGAGGGTATCTGGGTAAAGAGCTGCAGTGTGGGCAGAGGTGTAGTGTGGGCTGCATCGAGGACAGCCACTGGCCAAAGCAGAGAACAGAGACAGAATGAGGAAGAGCTCTGTGGGGAGGGTGGGGCATAGGATGGAGAACCTTCAAAGTCCGAAGAGTTTGACTTGTTGGGGGGCTCAATGCTGTAGGCAGGAGGGAACCACAGAAGGCTCTTAGGTGGAGAAATGACAGCTGGACATTAGCGAGCTAGTCCTGTCTCCATGAGCAGCACGGGTGGTCCTCTGAGCACGCCAGGCACGAGTGTGCAGGGAGCTGGTGCAAATACCTCTGTGTGCGGGTGAGCTTCTGTGTTGTGACTCTGCCCACACGTGTGCTTCAGTGTGCTGAGTGGCTGCATGCCCCAGATCCGTGCTGCACGTGCCGCCGGCCAGTGAGGGTGCTGGGCACCGGGAGGTGGCAGGGAAGGAGGCGTATGCGTGTTGTTTGTGGGCATGTGTGTTAGCGTGTGCATGTGGGCCATGGGGCCTCACAGCATGTGTGTGCACGCCCGGGCGTGTGCGTGTGTGTGTCCCCCACCCCCAGGCCTGTCCCACCCGTGCGTGTGAACTGCCATGTTGATTTCGTGCTGTCTTTCAGAATCACTATCAGTGACCCCTGAGGAGCGTCAGCCATGGTAGGTATTGCCTCACTGCCTGCTGCATGAACGGTGTGTCTGCCCCGCTGCACTAGCTCCACACGGGGCACGCACCTGGGACCTCAGAGCCAGGCTCCCCGCCCCTCCCTTCTGCAGCTGTACACTTGCTCTTTCCTCTTTCTGTCCTTGTGCCGCTGGCTCTCTCACCTCCCTTCCCAGCGAGCCTCGGGACTCAGTGCCGCTGCCCAAGGCCTCCATGGCTGAGCCTGGGGACTCTTGGAACAGGCTCCGTGCCCAAGCTGGCAGACATGGGTGCTCTCTGGAGCCATCAGAGAGGGCAGAGAGCTCGTGGTTTATTGTGTAAAGGCTGGGAACTTGGAGGGGGTTGTGTGTGGGGCTGGACTGTGAGGCGGCCAGAGGCCTAGGAATGTCATCCTGGGCACACCGTGCCTGGTGTGCAGTCAGAGTCATGCTCCTGGGGTAAGGCATCCAGCTCCCAGCCTGGCAGCGCTGAGAGCCAACTCCACTGCAGAGCAGGGGTGATAGTCAGGGTACCACCTCCTCTATCTGCTGGCAATCCAGTGGTGATCTAGGGTAAAAGCTTGAGAGTCCCATACACACGGTCATCCCACAACACACCTCACAGGCCAGGCAGGGACACACAGCCCCCTTCCCTCCCTCCCAGGTACCATCATAGCTGCTAGCGTGTGACTGAAGGCAGTGTCCCTGGCCCCAGTTGAAGCACCGTAGCCAGCCAGCGGGCTCATGCACCTTGGCCTGTTGCTCCTAGGGTTACTTGTGCCATTCAGCCAAGGGGACGACCGTGCCTGCTGGTCCTGCTGAGCTCTACCCAGTGAGCCCGCCCCCCTTCTCCGGCCACTGACTCTCGCTCTTCTGCTTTTCCCAGCAGGAAGGGCCCAGCCTCACCTACGCGACCTGCAGCCCCCCGACCAGCTGAGGCTCCCCTCTTAGACTTATAAGTCTATGGCCACTGGCATCCGGCTGTCTGCCCTCCCTGCCTCCCCCAGGGTCATTTCAGAGGGTCCTGGGTTTTCTGACCACCCAGAAGGGCCTCTGGCGCTCCCTCCAGCCATCCCTTTTAGTTTCACCCTCCTGGTTCAAGCAGTGTTCTTTCTCTGTCAGGCCTGGTGGCTGTTGCGTGGGGCTCCCCAAGGCAAGGGGTGGCCCTGGGCCGGTGGGTTGGAAGACAGGGTGACCAGAGAAGAGGGAAGCCCGAGGGGGCCGAGCATCAGCTTGAACTGTGGGTGCCCTGCCTGGGTGCTGTGTGAGAGGCCAGCGTGTGTGGGGTGGGGAGGGCCGCCACAGCCCCCAGGCGATACCTGTGAAGCTACAGCTCCTCCCTCCATCTTCCTCCCCTTTTCCTTCCAGCCCCTCTTTTCCAGGAACCTTGCCACACCCACACCTGCACCCTCCCCTCCCCGGCCCTCCCACCTGCTGCGGTGCGGCCCGCCCCAGCCGGCTGTGTGCTGCACTTGCCTTACCAGCTCTCTCCTCGATTTTCTCTCTCCCGTTTTCTCTTTGCTTTCTCTCCAACTGCCAGCCGATCGGGTCAGGCAAGTCCATCCCGTCCTGAGAGCCCCAGGCCCCCCTTCGACCTCTAAACAGATCCCTCCTCTTCTCGGAGACCTCCCTTTCCAAGCCTGCCTGGACGGCTGTTCTGTGACTTGACAGTGGCTTCCCTAGCCCCAAAGCCAGCCCCCTTCATCTGTGACTTAGTCTGTTGTAGTGGTGAGCTGACACCTCCAGGCGTGACCATTGGTGAAAACTTGTGCCCCTTCAGTGGTATGCCCTTGCCCTGTTCTATAAATATCTATAAATACTCATATATATACACACCTACACATGGCCGACCGCCTCGCCTCTAGCGCTGGGAATCAGTCACTGTGCTGTCCTTGTGGAGTCTTGTGGCCCAACTACAAGAGAACGCTGTCCCCTGACATCCCCCTCTAAAGTGTGCCACCTCCAGTGAGCCTCCCTGTCATGCCCAGCCTGTGGACAGCCAGCCCCCGCCATACCTCCCGCCCCCTACCAAGCATGGGGGTGCTGTGCAGGCAGCCGTGTGGCCTGACAGTCTACCAGTCCTGCTGTCCCTCGGCTGAGAATAAAACCTATTTCTGGATGACGGGGAATGTCTCCTCTGCTGGTTGTGTTCTCTCTGGAGCTCAGGGGAGGGGAAGGGCTAAGCCATTACTAGGGTGCTGTTGGGGGCGGTAAAAAGACCACATCCTTTCCAAGGGACACTTTTCCTGGAAAGTCCCTGGAGCTTAGTTGGCTCTCATCCTGTGAAGCCAGCTCTGGCCACTAGGGGGCAGGGCCATTAACTCAGTCTAGAGGGAGCCTGCGGGGTGGCCAGCATTCTGGGGAGGGACAGACAGAACAGGCCACCAGGCTCAGGCAGGCGAGGGAGGCAGGAGGGCAGAACAGAAGACACCTTGGGTGCTGGCACCCTGCCTTCCCGGCCACCGCTAGATCAGGCTTCTGAGCCTGTTGGCCGTCGGGGCCGAACTGTCCCCATAGGTACCATGGTAGTCCCTGTGTAATCCCCTAGATGTCACCAGGCAGCATACCGGTAACAGGCCTGGAAGGTCCCAACAGCCCACATGCGCAGGCTCAGACACTCTGGGGCTCCCCGTTCAGTGGCACAAACTCCAGAACCCAGTGAGAGAAACAGGAACACGCCAGGCGGAGCAGTATGGCTAAATCCATTTATTCCGAAATAAAAAGCAAAATAAACAGGAGTTGCATCACCAGGGTGCCACGACCCCATCCCCGCCTCCTTCCTCTGTCCTATGCTATCAATAAATAAGTTTCCCAGCCCCAAATAATTATTAGAACCTCCTCCCCATGTGCCAGCTCCAACCTCTGCTAGGTATGATACAGGGGGCTGCCCTACCCCTGGAATATACAAAATGTTACACAGATACAATATGTACACTGGGGAAGCGGGGCCACCCCAGCAGCCCGTGCCCTCACCTGGTCTACAGTTAACCCCACTGTCCTGCCTCAGCTGCCTCTCTGTGTAAGAAGATGGGAGCCCCCCTGAGGGAAAAATTGCTTTGGTGAGAGTAAGGAGGCCATCAGGCCTCCTCCAAACAAGTCAATTCTATGAGCCTCTGGCTATTAAATAACAATCATCATCATCCAGAAATTTAAGGAATCAGCCCTGGCCAAGGTGGCAAAGGCTCTACACATTTGTCTCCCCCCATTAGACAGGGGTCTTATTTGCTACTGTAAGAGTAAAGGGGTGACTGGGAAGGGGTGGCAGGGACATGATGGGGGCGGAGCCTCCGGCCCCACTTCTCCAGGCTTTGCTGACAGTGGCCTGCTTTTTAAAATTTTTATCCTGACTTTTTTTTTAATCCCGTGTTTTTTGTTTTTTTTTTTTGAGACAGAGTCTCACTCTGTCGCCCAGGCTGGAGCGCAATGGCGCCATCTCAGCTCACTGCAACCTCCGCCTGCCGGGTTCAAGTGACTCTCCTGCCTCAGCCTCCTGAGTAGCTGGGATTACAGGCACACGCCACCATGCCTGGCTAATTTTTGTATTTTTAGTAGAAACACGGTTTCACCATGTTGACCAGGCTGGTCCTGAACTCCTGACCTCCTGAACTCCCAAAGTGCTGGGATTACAGGTGTGAGCCACTACGCCCAGCCTTTTTTCATAACTTCTATACCATAACTTACCCATAACCTTCTTTATCCCATAACTTCTTTTAATCCCATAACTTTAATTTTTTTTTTAAGTTTAGTGGCCAGCTTTTAGATGACAGTGATCTTCACCTCATCTGCACCTGTCTACCCCCGTTAGACAGGGGTCTATGCTTGCTACTGGAAGGGTAAAGGGGTCACTGAGGGGGTGGTAGGGATATAGTGGGGGCAGGGTCTCCAGCCCCCCTTCTTCAGGCTTTGCTGACAGCGGCCGGCTTTTAGATGACAGTGATCTTCACCTCATCGTTCTCGTCAGCCCGGTAAAAAAAAGGAATGCAGGGGTTGCTGCCCAAGCCTGGGCGCTCCCGGGGGTTCTGCATCTCACGAAGCAGCTGCATGATCTGCTGTGCAGTGGGGTTGTCACGGGGAGAGCCCTCCCTGGCCTCTCCTTGGGCGGCCTCCGCGCTGCCGGTGAGGCTCACCTCGCAAAGATCTTTGGAGAGAGAGAGGCAGGGCTCTGAGCGCCACGCAAGCCCTCCCTTGCTCCTGCCTGCCCACCCCTCCCGAGGGCTCTACTCACCACCCTGCTGGTCGGCAGCCCCAAGCTCCTGGGGGGCTGGGGCCCCTGGAGCGGGCTCATGGGCAGGGTTCTGGGCAGCTGCCAGGAATCTGCCATGCCACTCGCTGCGGTCGCCCACAAGCCGTAAGACCAGCTCCTGCAACTCCAGCAGCTTCACCTGGAGGGAGGGGTGCTAAGCTGCCATGCCTGTGCCCGTGCCCACCTCCACCCCCACAGAGATGTTCCACGCCCTACCTTCATCTCCTCCTTGTCTTGGGCCAGCCTGCTGATATACTCCTCCTTCTCCCGGTGCCGCTCCTTCAGCACTGCCCTCTGACTCTGGTACAGTGCGATGTACTCTCCTGCGGAAGGACAGGGCTCAGATACTGGGTTCCCTCCGACCACTGTGCAGCTCCTCCTGCCGTGCCCTGGCCTCCCACTCACCAATGGTGTCTGTCTCTCCAGACAGCTGGATACAGCGATGTTCCAGTTCCTCTACCCTCTCCTTCAGGTCCGCCTTCTCCTGCATGAGCTCCATAAAGCGGCTCTGGAACCAAAACAATGGAGTCACATCTTGGCAGCGACCAGCCCCGCCCCCACCCTTCTTGACCCATGCCAGGAGAGACTCATTCACCTGCAGCTTCTCCATGGCCCCCTGCAGGGCCCGGTGGGTTTCCCCACACACAGAATCGCCCCCAGTCCCTGGGGCCGGGGCTGCCACCTCAGGCTCCTTCTGGGCCAAGGCCAGCAGGTGAGCCAGGCGCCGGCAGCGCACCCTTTGCTCCTTCAGCTGCCCACGTAGCCTTGCCTGCTCCTCCTCGGCACTGGCTACAGCTGAGTTGAAAAATGCCACCTGCAGGCAAGAGAGGTGCGTTCTTGTAGGAGGATATATAGGACGAACAGGCAGGGAGGTAGAGAGCAGCCCTTCCCTTGGGGCCTCAGAGGCTGCACTTGTTGGTCCCAGGTGAAATGGGCGTCTGACCACTGGCTCCCAGGAAAGCGGTGAGTCTGAATAAATCAGAAGGCCGGGAAACCAAGAGCAGAAGGGGGTCTGGGAGGGACCACAGAGGGAGACAGCAAAGGCCAGGGAGGGGAGTCAGCCTTACCATGGCTTCCCGGCTCTCCAGGTCCTCCGGGATGCTTGGCATGGGCCGAGGCGCCGCCTCCACCTCCTCCTCCTCTTCTTCCTCCTCCTCCCTGTCCAGTCCATCTCCTGTGGGGGTGGCCAGAGGGGTCATCAGACAACCCAACAAGGGTACAGTGTGCCCACCTCTGCCCCCACCCTCACTGTGTAACCCTGGGCCAGCCCCTCCCCAGAAGGGAATGAGCAGCTTTTTATTTTATTCTTTTTTAAGAGCCAAGAGCTCGCTATGCTGCCCAGGTGCAGTCCCACTACCGATCAGCATGGGAGTTCTGACCTGCTTCATTTCTGACCTGGGCCAGTTCACCCATCCTTAGGCAACCTGCTAGTCCCCTGCTCCCAGGAAGTCACCATAATGATGCCGAACTTAGTGTGGACACCCAGTTGGCATAATGACCAGCTGTTCTAAAGGTCTCTTCCAACTCAATTCCACACTGCTAACAGTCCCCCCTTCCTCCTGGGGCTCTCTCCTCTTCCTGTGAGCAGGTTCCCGTACCTTCCCCAGGATGAGCCATGAGGCTCAATTGGGACCGTAGCTGCTGGTTCTGCTGGGTGACAGATTCCAGGCGCTCCTAAGGGGCCAAGAAAGAGAGTGAGACGGCATGGAGGTTGCCAGGTCATCCCCCTCGGGGCCCTGCCCTCAGCAACTCCCTCACCTGGGCTTCCTGCAACTCTTGGCGGGCCATCTCGGCTACCGCTTTGCCCTGAGCTTCCTGCTGCTGCAGCTGGTCCACGAGCTGGGTCTGCAGCAGTAACTGGTTGTGCAGCACCTCCTTCTCAGAGGTTAGCTGCTGATAGGTGGCCACCTGCTGCTGATAGGCGGCCACATACTGCTGCAGGTGTCCCAGGTACTGGTCTCGCTGCTGCTGTAGACTCTGAGCCTCTTGGCTCTTCAGCTCCACCTGTAGGAAGACCCTAGGCGTGAGGGCAGGTGGTGGCCTGCTTTCAGATTTGGGGCCCATAAATAGGGTAGCGAGGGCTCTGTGAGGCTCTGTTGCCTGCCCAGACCTCTGGCCCCTTGCTCCAGGCCTAAGTGACTGCCTCCCTTGCCTAGAGCCTACTGCCTTCTTTCCCAGCCTCAAATCTCACATGCTGCTTCCCACCACTTAAACTGTAGGCCATAGACTGGTGGAAATGCAGAGGGAGCCAACTACCATCTGCTAAGTGTGCTACATGCCTAATGCTTTCCGTGTATTATCTCATTTAATCCTCTACACCTCTGCAAGGAAGATACTAACTTCCTTTTTAAGGTAAAGAAACTGAGGCTTAGAGATGCAGAGTAGCTGAATGGTGACCAGTGGAGCAGAGGCCAGAATCCTGTTTGAATCTAAGGAGCCTCTTATACCACTGTCTCTTTCCCTATGATTGGGGGAAATCCATGCCTCTAGCTGGGACGATGATGTCCAGATCTGAGAGGAACCCAGGGCTATCCACCTCTAAAAGTCAGACGGCAGGGAGCAAGAAACAGTCACAGGACTGCCCCGGAGGGTGCTGGGGTCACCTGTTCCCCAGGCTGGAGCTGCCTCTGGCCTCACACCACCCCTCCCCAGAGGCTAGTGCCCGCCTCCCAGCACTTCTTGGATGGGGTAGGGTTACCGTTTCCTTCAGCTCGCTCAGCTTCTCCTGCAGCTCACCCAGCTTCTTTCCCAGTTCCCTCTTGACGTGCTGCTCCGACTGCAGTGCGCTGGTGATCTCCATGTTCTCATTAGTCTGGACAGAGAGAAGCAATCAGCGGCCACCCACTGCAGCTGGAGACCCCAAAACTTGCTGCCTTGGTGTTTGCCTCCCATGGCACCAGGAAGGGTGGAGACAGGTTAGAAAAATCATCCCCTCTCCCCTACAGCCATCGGAGCAGGGCTCTGGCTCACAGGTGCCTCCAGAAGTACCATTTCACGTGAGGGCTACACTGCCCCACTTTACAGGTGGGAAAACAAAGGCCCGGAGGGCTAGTGGGGAGGGTAGGTTCTCCAGGCGGGGCTGCGCACCAGCTTTACGAATCCGCTCTGCAGCTCAGCCAGCTGCTCCTTGAGCTCCCGGTTCTGGGAGAGTGCGCGGCTGATGGTGGTGCGGTCATTCTGCATGGTCTCCAGGATTTGCCTGCGCGCCTCCGCCTGCTCCCCCCAGAGCTCGGCCGCCCGCTCCAGCTCCAGCAGCCTCTCCTCCTGCTCCCGGTTCAGGCGACTCAAGCCCTCATTGTCTTGCACCTGGGCTTGGAGCTGTCCTGCCAGACTCTCCAGCTCCTTCCGTAGGTGCTCAGCCTCCGCTTGTAGCTGCTGCTCCACCTCGGAGGGCCCTGCTGGGGGCTCTGGGGGCGGGGGTTCAGCTGAGAAAGGAAGCAGACAATAAGGGCCTCTGGATTCTCAAAGAAAACCCTCCTCTTGGTCCATAGCTCCTCTCAGGCTCCCCAGACGTGGCCTCCCTGCTAATGATTCCTTGCACCCAGATGTTAGCCAATCTTCCAAGCCACTTTCCAATAGTGACAATTGTGGGTGGCCAACAATGGGCACTCCTCCCTCTTTGCTGATGGGGCACTGAGGCTTGTGGAGATGATGAGACTTGCTATCTCCTGGCACAGACCTCTTTCCCTCTGCCTCAAAGCCCTTCCATCCACCCAACTCCGTGGGGTATTCTAAACCACCCCGACAGCCCTCTGACCCCAGTCCTGCTCCCAGGTTACCCCAGCCCCAGCTTACCCATCTGGTTCCTCAGTTCAGCCAAGCTCGTCTCCAGCTCCTGTACCCGACTCATGCTACATTCCTTCTCCTCCCTCAATGTGTGCACCTGCCCAAAGCACAGCGGGAAAGTGCCCTGGAGAGGGGCTGGTGGCTGGACAGGCTACCATCTCCCTCTCTGCCCCCAGCTCCACAAAGGCCAGACCCATGAGCACCTCTGGCTGTGCTCCTCCCATTTCACAGATGCCCAGAAAGATCAAGTGACCTATCTAAGGTTGCAGGGGAGCTGAAGGGTCAGGTCTCACCTGCTCTGACATCTGCTGCATCCTCTGCCGCCACATGGCGCTCTCTCCTTTGAGATTCTCTGCATATTTATCTCTCTCCATTTGTAGTTGTCTAACTGACTCCATTACCTGCAAGAATGGCCACAGAAATTAGGAAGGACTGTCACTGGTTGTCACCTACTCCTGGCCACCTGGGATCATCTTCCTTCTACATCCCTCCCTACATCCCTCACCTGCCCCAGGTGTGCTTCCAGCTGTGCCCGCTCCTCCATGGCCTGCTGTAACTGCTGGTTAGCGTCAGGGGCTTCACACCGGCTTGAAAACTGGATGGTGGAGAGTGAGAAGTTTAGATCTGGGGAGCCCAGGCCGTTCCAAACAGTGCCCCTTAAAAGGGCTAGGGCTAGGCTCAATGTGCAGCTCAGTCAATACAACTCTGCTGTCACGTTTCTTTGCTTTAGAAATAAAAAATAATTTTAAAAAGATCTCAGGCCAGGCATGGTGGCTGATACCTATAATCTCAACACTTTGGGAGGCTGAGGTGAGTGGATTGCTTGAGCTCAGGAGTTCCAGACCAACTTCAGCAACATGGCAAAGCCCTGTATCTACAAATACAAAAATTAGCCAGGCATGGTGGTATCGCCTGTAGTCCCAGCTACTTGAGAGGCTGAGGCAGGAGGGTGGCTTGAGCCTGGAAGGTAGAGGTTGCAGTAAGCTGAGATCGCGCCACTATACTCCAGCCCGGGTGACAGAGCGAGACCCTGTCTCAAAAAAAAAAAAAAAAGCTCTCTACTGTCTGTTATTACCATGGAATAGTGAAAGTGTTGGCTTGAACCTCAGAAGGAAATAAACAGACTCATGACCTAGCCATATAAATGTAATCTCTAAAATAATGGTTTTCACCCATGATGCTTTAAAACAAAACAAAACAAAAATTGTTTTAAGCCCTAACCCTAAGATTCTGATTCCCCAGGTCCCCAATTTGTAGATTTTTAGCACTCTCTAGAGGATTTTACGCCAGGACTGGAACAAGGACCCAAATTTTCAGCTATTGGCTGGAGCCTGCCCATGCCCTGCATGACCCCTAGACCATGGCCCCAGCTGGATGGGGCTCCCACCACCCATGGGGCTGCAGCCTCTTGCCTGTTGAAGCAAGAGTTCTGTCATCTCTAACTTCTTTTGCAGTTCTTCCAAGTTAAGTTGCATGCCAGCCTTCTCAGTCACTAGGACCCGAAGCTTCTCTTCCAATTCTGATTTCTCTTGCTTCAGGTCTTCATTGTTTTGGCTATGGCCAGAGGCAGTAGAGAAAGGAATGAACAAAGAACAGAAAGGACTGCTTTGGTGATCCACCCTCTACCCTCGCCCCACAACCACAGAACTGTGGCACTGGAAGGAACCCCAGGAATCAAAAGTCACATGTACAGGCCAGAGATAAGACATGAGTTACCCAAGGCTACACCATGAGTCAGTGGCGCAGCTGGCACTAGAGCTTTGCTGGGCACACATGCAAACCTGTATGACCACCTCACCATGCTTACCTGTACCCCCCACCTCCCAGCACACCACCCATGCTAAGGGCCCCCAGACCTCCCATCCCACCATCCCCAGTCCTACGTGTTCTTGTATAACTCCAGCCTGAGGGCATCTCTCTCTTTGGTTAACTCCTTGTTGTACTGTAAACACAGAAAGGTTAAGTCAGGATATAGCAGGCAGAGGAGCAGCTGGCCGACCAGTAACAATAGCTACAGTAACTACTCCACAGTAACACTTCTTCACTCTCAATCACACTTGACATGTTTTCAAGGCATTTCCAAGCCCATGGTCTCATTTTGTTGTTGTTGTTGTTTTTGAGACAGAGTCTCGCTCTGTCACCCAGGCTGAAGTGCAATGGTGAGATCTCAGCTCACAACCTCCGCCTCCCAGGTCCAAGTGACTCTCCTGCCTCAGCCTCCTGAGTAGTTGGGACTACAGGCACACGCCACCATGTCCGGCTAATTTGTTTTTGTTTTTGTTTTTCTGAGACGGAGTCTCACTCTGTCACCCAGGCTGGAGTGCAGTGGCGCCATCTCTGCTCAATGCAAGCTCTGCCTCCCAGGTTCACGCCATTCTCCTGCCTCAGCCTCCTAAGTAGCTGGGACTACAGGTGCCTGCCACCATACCTGGCTAATTTTTTTGTATTTTTAGTAGAGACGGGGTTTCACCATGTTAGCCAGGATGGTCTCGATCTCCTGACCTTGTGATCCACCCATCTCAGCCTCCCAAAGTACTGGGATAACAGGCGTGAGCTACCACGCCCAGCCTAATTTTTGTATTTTTAGTAGAGATGGGGTTTCACCATGTTGGCCAGGCTGGTCTTGAACTCCTGACCTCAAGTGATCCACCCGCCTCAACCTTCTAAAGTGTTGGAATTACAGGTGTGAGCCACCGTGCCCAGCTGGTCTCATTTGTTTTTAAAAGAACTTGGTAAGGGTGGCCGGGCGCGGTGGCTCACACCTGTAATCCCAGCACTTTGGGAGGCCAAGGCGGGTGGATCACGAGGTCAGAAGATCGAGACCATCCTGGCTAACACGGTGAAACCCCATCTCTACTTAAAAAAAAAATACAAAAAGTTAGCCGGGCGTGGTGGCGGGTGCCTGTAATCCCAGCTACTTGGGAGGCTGAGGCAGGAGAATGGAGTGAACCCGGGAGACAGAGCTTGCAGTGAGCCGAGATGGCACCACTGCACTCCAGCCTGGGTGACAGAGTGAGACTCCGTCTCAAAAAAAAAAAAAAAAAAAAGGCCGGGCGCAGTGGCTCACGCCTGTAATCCCAGCACTTTGGGAGGCCAAGACTGGCGGATCACAAGGTCAGGAGATCGAGACCATCCTGGCTAACACGGTGAAACCCCGTCTCTACCAAAAAAATATCAAAAACTAGCCGAGTGTGGTGGCAGGCGCCTGTAGTCCCAGCTACTTGGGAGGCTGAGGCAGGAGAATGGCCTAAATCCGGGAGGCGGAGCTTGCAGCGAGCTGAGATCCGGCCACTGCACTCCAGCCTGGGCAACAGAGCGGGACTCCGTCTCCAAAAAAAAAAAAATACAGAGCTTGGTAAGAGTGGAAGGGACAGGAAAAGACAGTGAATTTATGTATGTATGTATATATGTATTTATTTGAGATGGAGTCTCCCTCTGTCACCCAGGCTGAAATGCAATGGTGCCATCTTGGCTCACTGCAACCTCTGCCTCCCGGGGTCATGTGATTCTCCTACCTCAGGCTCCTGAGTACCTAGGATTACAGGCATGCACCACCACACCTGGCTAATTTTTGTATATTTATTTATTTATTTATTTAGAAACGGAGTCTCCCTCTGTCACCCAGGCTGGAGGGCAGTGGTGTGATCTCGGCTCACTGCAACTTCCGCCCCCGGGTTCAAGCAATTCTCCTACCTCAGCCTCCCAAGTAGCTGGGATTACAGGCACCTGCCACCACACCTGGCTAATTTTTTGTATTTTTAGTAGAGACAGGGTTTTGCTATGTTGGTCAGGCTGGTCTCAAACCCCTGACCTCAGTTGACCTGCCCACCTCGGCCTCCCAAAGTGCTGGGATTACAGGTATAAGCCACCACACCTGGCCAAGATTGAATTTACAGCTGGCTAACAGAGGCCCAGAGAGATCAGATAATATTGCTATTGTTATTATCATTATTACTACCACTGTTTGAACCTTTATTGAGTGTTTCACCAGGCACCATGCTAATAATCCCATTTAATCCTCATAACCACCACATGAGACAGCTCACTGCAATATTATTACCTCTATTTTGTAGATGAAAAATATGTAGTATTAGAGGTTAAGTGTTTGCCTAAGATCACTTAGACAGAGCTGGGATTTGAATAGCCAGGTATATCTGACTCTCTAAGTTCATTTGTTCCCTGGGGGTGGGGGCACAGATAGGAAGAGGGAAATTAATCTTTTGTTCAATTTTTGAAAGGATCATACATTCGCATTGTCCAAAACTCTGAAGGTACAGAAGGGAAATATCTTCCAGCCATGCTGCTCCTCTCTCCTGAGTTTTTTATGAATCCTTGCAGACATGTTTTATGTATATTGTCACAGTACATATGTACAGACACACGGACACACACACAGACACACACACACACGTTCCCTCTCTCTACACAAATGGTAACATACTAAAGATACTCTTCTGTACCTTCACAGAACAAATACCACATTCCCCAACCTAGGACTTGGCCAAGGCCACAGCTAGGTAAGGGCAGGGCGGGCACTTGGCCTCTGAGCTCTGTGTCCAGTGTTCACTCCTCACAGTGCCCCCCCACCCACCCACAGCAGCTGACTCAGCCCCAGGATGCCTCTAACAACCACACACAAAAGGAGTGACAAATGGCCCATGCTGCCTTCTGGGCAGGACACTCAACCCTGCAGAAGAGACCTTTAGGCTCACTCCTCCACCTGGGAAGCCAGGCTGCCAGGGTTCGGGGCAGGCAGTTGGACTCACCCTGTCTGCTTTCTTCTGCTGCGTGGAGACAGCAGAGAGAGCCCGCTCCAACTCTCCCACACGCCTCCGGGAATACTGCAGGCGACTGGCCAGATCTTCGGACTCTCCTGGAATGAGAGAGGTTGAGATGGGGTCCAAAGGACTCACCCTAAAGGCCTGTCAAAGTGCCAGGTTGAAGGATGATGGGGTGCCCAGATTCCCACCTTCTTTCTGCCTGGCAGCATGCTGAGTGTGAGCCAGGGCTGTCTGTAACTCAGCTTTCTCTGATACGAGGATCCCTATGGTCTGAATGTGAACCTTTGGGAGGAAACCCAAGCAAGTGCTGAAAAAGAAGGAAAGAAACATTCTCCAGAGGACAGGGCGGAACTTCACCCCCTCCACTCACCTGTAACTGCTCCCTTAGGGCTCCCTGCTTTTGGTGGCATTCTTTCTTTTCCTACAGGAAGAGGAAGACAGAGCTCTTACTAGGGGGAGGCAGAGATGGCACAGCAAGGGACATGCCCCCAGAATGCCACCAATGCCCCAGGACCGGCCCACCCATGGGACCAGGTTATCAGGGACCCTGTGGGGATGGGGTGGAATCTTGGGGGGTGAGCCTTCTTCCCCAGGCTGGGAGCGGGTGAGACGAGACTGAGGCCTCTACATTTGAGTGCCCCCCAAACCCAGCTGTCATGTTGTGAGCAAACAAAGAAATCACGTTACTTCTTCCAACTGATCCGTAATTTCTTGGTTCTGTTGTTTCTGTGGGGAAGAGTCAAAGGAAGGTGACTGAGGGTGGCCCCCTCAACCCTATTCCCCAGACCAGGAAGGGGTAGGCAGGAGCCAGGAATGGATTTTAAAGGCAAAGTTCTCAGACCCAATGGGAACACGAACTGCTCAACTCTCCTCAGGCTCCCAAGGAAAGGGGATTTGTGTCTTTGTTGGTTTTTGCCCACAACCACAGAACTGAAAGTCTGAATCTGGATTCTCTTGAAAGGACAGTAACATAAACCTCTAGAGATGGAGTGTGAGAAAAGCCCACCCTCTGCCAGTTTGTGATTTAGAAAGGTGTATTCATTCAACAAACATTTGCTGAGCACATATAGGCCAGGTACAGTTCTTAATAGCAGGGATATCAGACAGAAAAAGACAGACAGGAGCCCTTGGCCCTGAGGTTTACATTCTAGTGGGCCTTTAAATCTTCAACGCTCAGAGCTAAGAGACCTTTGATACTCTCTAACTCTACCTCCTCAGGAAATGCAAGCCCAAGAAGGAGAGGTGGCTTGTCCCGAATCCAAGAGCAAATTAAGGACTGAGTCAGGGTGGAAATACGGGGCTCCTGACAACCAGTCAGGCTAGTGCTTCCCCAAGAGGCAACAATCCCAGGGCATGTGTGGCAAGGACTCGAGCAGGGGTGTCTAGAGAAGAGAGAGTAGGCAAAGAGGGCAGCAACAGAAGAGCCATGCTGCATGCTCCGTGCTCTGGGGTCCCTCCAGCTGAGGCCTGGGCCCCCCAGCTCCCCATTCGCCCTTGGCACCAGGGGCCCCCTGCCCCTTTCTTCAGGGTCCCAAGGGGAAACTGGAGCCCAGGATTAGCAGCGTGGAATCAGGGGACCCCACTGGACTCTTACCAATTTCTCTATCGTGATATTGAGTTGTTTGTTTGTTACATAGCTGGAGTCCAGGGCTACCGCTAGCTGTTGGTACCGGCTCTGAGGCGCATGCAGAGAGGAGGAGTTGGAGGAGGATTGGGGGGAGAGGTAGAGAGAGCAATCATTAGGGTTGGGGGGTGTGTGGGCTGTCTCAGCTGGCAGAGGGGCACCCAGCCCCCGCTATGGGAGGAGGTTGGAGGGCTGGCCTGCAGGGTCACTGGGCCACGGCCCAGGGCCTCTTACCTCCAGATCCTTCAGGTTAGCAGATGATGCAGGGCCCTCCCCATTCACACATGTCGTAGACTATAAGAGACGAGAGTGCACATGGAGATGTTCTGTCCCCTCAGTGTCTAAGCCCTCTGACTTCCTTTCTTCCCCAGCAATTGGCAACATTTTCTCTTCTAACTTGGACCCTTTGTCCCGTAACCCCTTTGTGCCAACTTCTCTCATGGTTCTTATTTCCCCACCATCCTTCCCTCCCGAGCACCTCTCATCCAGTGCTTCTGCAGCAGGATAAAATGATGCAACCAGTCACAGGGTCCAACTCCTTCATGTGCACAACTTCAAGGGAGAAAGCTCAGGGAAAAGCCGACTTCCTCAACATTGCCCAGCACATTGGCTGGTCCAGGATCTTCCCTCTCTTGTGAATCCCTGCCTCAGTTTCTTTCTATCATAGTTCCCTTCCCCCCGCACCCCACTCTGGGCCTCAATTCCTGAGGTACCTCACAAACAAGACCATTGAGCTGTTGGGAGAGTTGTCGCAGGCTCTCGGTTGATGAGAAAGTCCTAGGGATGGAGACACAGGGGTCAGGGGTGCAGGTGGCTCAATGGGAAAGAAGGTCATGGGCAGTGGCCTCCCTGACTCTCTCGGCCTAGAGACTGCTGCCCCAACAGGAGACACTCACTTAGTTTCATCCATGAGATTAGGGACATTGTCAGCATCATGATTCTGTGTGGGAAGAAACGTATGAGATGGTCATTCAATGTCTGCTAAGAATCACCCAGGACAGGGTGAGTCAAGCTCCCAAACTCATTCCAACAATCTTCCATATCCCCAGACCTCAAGAAAAAGCCTAGTCTGAGCCTTCCCCCAGCCCATTCCCCAGGAAGAGCCCTTGGCCCTAGGGAACAAGCTACCTGTGAAAAGAGAAGATAATCCATAGTAGGTACAGGAGGGGAGTAGGCAGAGGGGGAGGAGGCACAAACCTGAGATACCGCCATGCTAGTGAGACTGGCACCAGGGGAAGGGACACCGCCAGGTAACACAGTGTCATCAGACGGTTGTAGAGAATCAGCATTGTCCTTGGGTGTCTGTCACAGAACAGAGCAGGGGGTTAGGGGGCCATGCGGGATAGAAGGTGCCTCAGTGCCATGAACACAAGGGTGTGGAACAGGTAGGACAGGTGTTGCTGCAGTCAGTGACAGTCACACATGCTAGGAGCCACTCAGGGGTGTGGATATGGTTGCCCAGGCCTTGGGCTGCTAGGCAGCATTTCAGATGGCCAAAGCTCAAAGCAGGGGCTGCACGGCCTCCTTCATGAACACGAGGACCTCGCTCTCTCTGGAGCTCAGCAAAAGACAGCAGCAGGCACTGACCTGTGGCAGCCACAGCAGGTGGGAGGAAGGTGTGCCAAAGTCAGGGAGGAGAAAGGCACTGTTCTTCCAGAAGGCCAGTCTGTGCTGCAGAGTGACCCTAACTGGGCCCCTAGTGGGCAGAGGATGGTGATGAGGAAGTAGTTGTCTGGGCAATGTAGCTATCTGCCTGCTTCTCTCCTCCTTTCCTCCCTTCCCTTCTCCCCTGCAGTGGCACAATCATAGCTCACTGCAGCTTCCACCTCCTGGGCTCAAGCAATGCTCCCACCTCAGCCTCCCTAGTAGCGGAGATTACAGGAGCACACCACCATGCTCAGCTAATTTTTATAGAGATGTGGTCTCGCCATCTTGCCCAGGCTGGTCTCAAAGTCCTGGGCTCAAGTGATCCTCCCACCTTGGTCTCCCAAAGTGTTGAGATTACAAGTGTGAGCCATTGAACCTGGCCTATTGGCTGTGTTTCTGATTCAGACCTTTCCAGGAAAAAAAAAAAAAATTACCCAACTAGAAGCCTCTCCCCAACTATCTGGAGGTAAAAGGAGAATAAACCATGGCTACCACCCCCACCCCAACCTCTTACCTCCAAAAACATCTACCCAACCAAGAAACCACCCAAGAAAACAGAGGTAAGACATCTGCCCTATGGCTCCTGGCAACTTGGAAGTTATGGGGCCTCTTTCCTGGGAATTGTACCTGGGGACAATCCTAGGATTCAGAACTTGGGGTCACATGGAGCCTCTCCCTCGCCCCCAACTGGACCTACCTGCTTGATCAGAGCCCCACCCGGCCTCTCTCGAGGCTCTGGCCTTACTCTTGACCCAAGCCTCTGGTTCTAGAGGTCTTCTAATATCTGACAGGCCAGATGGGCAGACAGCGGAAAAAGCTGGCTGATCAGCTAAGCTGGACAAGAGAAAAACACCAGGGAGCCAGGGCCTGGCCACGGAAGCTGGTTCTGCGAGAAGTGGCTACACCTCTCTCCAGGGAAGCTGGGTCTGGGGGAAGTGGCTACACCTCTCTCCAGGGAAAGGACTGCGTACTCGCTGGACCCTTCAGCCCTGGCCTCTGAAAACCCAAATCTGTTTCCCTCCTTACAGCAAGTGCTGCAGAGGCTGGTGGAACTGAAGATGAGCCAAGCTGTCTTTGCATCTTTGCAAGTTTACTGTGACCATGGAACCTGGTGTTGCCTTGACAATGCCTACAACTGAATCTAATAGGTCAGAGCAGGGGTTCAACTGCTGGCCAGGCATAAGCCTTTGAGGGAAGGCTGGCACTCCTAGCAATGGACCCTGCAAGTCTTTAGGGCCCTCCTGGCATCCTGGGTTCCCACTGATCTCTAGGATTAGACACAGGAATGCTCAGAGGAAGGGAAATTTTTTTTTTTTTGGTTTGAGATGGAGTCTCACTCTGTCGCCCAGGCTGGAGCGTAGTGGCAAGATCTCCGCTCACTGCAACCTCTGCCTCCTGGGTTCAAGATTCTCCTGCTTCAGCCTCCCGAGCAGCTGGGATTACAGGTGCATACTACCATGCCCAGCTAATTTTTGTATTTTTAGTAGACATGGGGTTTCACCATGTTGGCCAGGCTGCTCTCGAACTCCTGACCTCAGGTGATCCAGCCTCCTCAGTCTCCCAAAGTGCTGGGATTACAAGCATGAGCTACTGCACTTGGCTGAAAAAGCATTTTTCTGAGGACTTTTTGACACACAAAGCATGATTATTTTGTGAGCAATCAAGTTATTTCATAATTTTAAGTCTTATAGCCAAGATAGAGTTTTGTTTTTTTTTGTTTTTTTTTTGTTTTTTTTTTTTTGAGACGGAGTCTCGCTCTGTTGTCCATGCTGGAGTGCAGTGGCCGGATCTCAGCTCACTGCAAGCTCCGCCTCCCGGGTTCACGCCATTCTCCTGCCTCAGCCTCCCGAGTAGCTGGGACTACAGGCGCCCGCCACCTCGCCCGGCTAGTTTTTTGTATTTTTTAGTAGAGACGGGGTTTCACCGTGTTAGCCAGGATAGTCTTGATCTCCTGACCTCGTGATCCACCCATCTCGGCCTCCCAAAGTGCTGGGATTACAGGCTTGAGCCACCGCGCCCGGCCCAAGATAGAGTTTTTAAGAAAGCCTATTCTCCTCAAAATGTACCATCCCATTAAGGTATTTTTTCTCTCTCCATTATTCCCTACTTCTGGAAATGTTATCAGCTCTACTCAAGATACTACAATCACGGGCCTGCATTCCTGGAGTAGAAAACTTACATGGTAATAAAAATGAGAAATTAAAAAAAAAAACCTACATTAGAAACAGTTATGCATATAGAGAAGGTATAAAAATAGCAAGGGGCTGGGCATGGTGGCTCACGCATGTAATCCCAGCACTTTGGGAGGCCAAGGCAGGTGAATCACTTGAGGCCAGGAGTTCGAGACCAGCCTGAGCAACATGGCAAAACCCCATCTCTATTAAAAATACAAAACAACATGGCCGGGTGCAATAGTGCAACATCTGTAATCCCAGCTACTTGGGAGGCTGAGGCATGAAAATCACTTGAACCCAGGAGGGGGAGGTTGCAGTGAACCAAGATCATACCACTGCACTCCAGGAGAAAAAGCAAGACTCTTTCTCAAAAACAAAAACAAAACAACAAGACGGAAATATGAGGACCGAGGCCTTTGTTTCCAGAACAGAGGGACCTGGGCTGGCACGGAATCTCAGAGCATAAGGAAACAGGCTGCAGACCCCCTAATCCACTGGACCATTGGCAGAGCAAAAGCCAAATACTCAGCTACAGGACGCTTCTAGGCCTGTGCTCCCCAACCGTACCACTCAGTGTCTCCTCTGAGCTGGCAAGGTGAGTCACAGCACCTGGACAGACCTGATCAACTGGAGGGTAACAGGTGTGACGACTGGACAACTCTAACAGCAGCCAAGGCTGCTCTGTCTCAGTCCCTCTCCCCATACCCATCTCCAACAGGCTCTATTTGTGTCCTGCTCCTCTGGCTTGGCAGGAAGGAGTCCCCCAGGTGAGTCAGAGATGGAGGAAATGCCAAATCACAGCCAGAGGAGGTTGTCTCCTAGCCCTGTGTACCCCCATGCCCTGCCCCCCAGCAGACTCCCTGTGTTCCTGAAAGGTGATCTGTGAGTTCACACTCTGGCCATGACCTCACCACTCCCCCGGCCTCCCCCACTCCCCATATGGATTAATGTTACCCACCTTTAATCTTCAAGCCAGCCTCAAATGCCACCTTCTCCAGCCTGGAGTCCATTCGGAACCAACCTCCCCCTGAGCTGAGCATTTGGAATGGTCCAAAATTATCTCTTGCCTCCTTCAAAGGAGTCTGCCTCCCTCGGTGTGCAGCCTACCTTGTTCATCTATTTTCTCCACTGTTTATTTATCAAAGTGCTTTTGTTGTCAAGAGCCCAGTGAATATGGCTAAATGTCCATTTGGAGAAGTTAGGGGCAGAACGTCTTGGTCACTCATCTGTTTAGTTAACCTCACATCTTTTACAGTTAGTTCCTCTGAAAAAATAGCTTCAATCCTTCCAACTATAATGTGGACTCATTTTCTCTTAACCCTTTGTTCCCTACTCTTAAACCAAAGTGAATTAATTAAAAAAAAAATCACTAACTTCTATGTGGTTTACTGATCTTTGCCTTTAGGGCAAAACCTAAAGGTCCGTTGGGTTTTTTCTTTTTTTTTTTTTCATCTCTCCTAGTCTGAGAGTACCCACAATAGGCATTCAAAAGCCCAAATCCCAGGCTGGGCACAGTGGCTCACGCCTGTAATCCCAGCACTCTGGGAGGCCAAGGTGGGTGGATCACTTGAGGTCAGGAGTTCAAGACCAGCCTGGCCAACATGGTGAAACCCCATCTCTACTAAAAATACAAAAATGAGCCAGACATGGTGGTGGGCAACTGTAATCCCAGTTACTCAGGAGGCTGAGGCAGGAGAATCACTTGAACCAGGAGGCAGAGGTTGCAGTGAGCCAAGATTGTGCCACTGCACTCCAGCCTGGGCAACAGAGTGAGACTCTGTCTCTGAAAAAAAAAAAAGAAGAAAAAAAAAAGCCCCAAATCCCACACACCTCTGAAAGTTATTCCCAAATTACCTTTAAACTGTTAAACTTTAAGGTATGTCTCACCTTCTCCAAGATGATAAAAGATTTTGGGGAAGAATAAAAACCCGATCAATCAAGCAAGTGAAGAAGCGGACATAAACAGGCGGAAGGTTAATGGCAGCAACATAAAATAAGCCAGAGGCAAAGTATCCCCCAAACCAGAGAAGCCTCAGGGGCATGCACAGCTGGAGAGAGCAAGCCAGAGAGGGGTCTCGGCACTGCCTCACCTTCCACTTGTCCAATGGGGGGAGCGCTACCCCATTGGAACGGTTAAGGTCGGACACCAGCACCTTCAGAATGTCCTGAATCTACAGGAGGCGAAAAGGGAAAAACAAGGGCAGGGGAAGAAAGGTAGAAGTGGCTTAGAGAGAGGCAAGAAAGTCAGGGAAGGAGGAAGATGTGGGTTCAGGGAAACGAAATGCTGAAGAAGAGTGGAGGAGATCAATACCATGGCCTGTGCCATCCTTCCAAATGGCCACCTGCTGCCTTGCCGGGGGCAGAAACAAATAGATGGAAAAGTCCCCTGAAGGATGCAGTCACACAGAGTGGAGTCACCTGACCAATGCAGCTCTTAATACGCTCACTGGACCCTTCTCCTTAGGCCCAGGATGTGGGCAGTGAATCTAGCAGAGCTGCAGACCTCCACCTCCATTTTAAAAACCAGACTTCTGAGTAAGGGTTCACTTGAACGAAGGGGGCTCCAGCTAAAAAACAAGTTGAGAGACACTGATCTTAACCAATGTCATCTTACAGAGGAGGAAACTGAGGCCCAGGGGAAGAAGTGGTTTTTCTGTGGTCATGCAGCAAGCTGGTGGCAAAGATGAACTCAAAAGTTAGATCTTCCCCTAATCCTAGTGCCTGGGGCTCTCCTCACCACACCCTGGGGCCCTTTCAATGACTCCTAAAGGGATAGCCTGATGGCCAGTGGCTGTTGTCATTGGCCTGGCTTCCCCTTGAGACTGGAGATGAGGAAAATGAAACAGCAACTACCATTTCCTGGGTGTCCTGGGTGTTTACAGCAGGCCCTGTACTAGGGATTCACATAAAAACAACAATAATAACAAATCTCATTTAAACTTCACAAGTGTAAGTAAAACAATACTTTACAGATGTGAAGAGAGAGGCCCAAAAAGCTCAAGCGATTTGCCCTAAATCACATCCCTAGCAGATGGACAGGTAGGATACACACCCAGAACTCTTAATCAGTACCCAACAGTTCTTCCACAATCATAACAATTACCCTCTACTGCCCCTTGGGCCCCCTGTCCCCAGGAGCCTAGCCAGCCAAGACTCACATCCTCAGGTGAGTGGCAACCACCAGAAGTGGTTGTCTCAGGGTTACTGCCATTTTTTATTTTCTTCTTCTTTTTCGCTCCTGTAGGAACACCAGGGCTGTTCCTCTGCTGATATTCTCTCAACTGTGGAAAAGAAGAGCAATAATACTCATGAGATCTACAAGCCCCTACAGTTACATCCTACTTTACAATTTTTCCGAAATACTCATATATACCATCTGATTTAATGCCACCAACAAGTCTACAAGGTCTTGTCACAATCACTTAGTGACTGAGAGGGACTGATACCATGGCTTAAAAAAATGCAAGAATTGAACTTAAACTCAGTCTTCTGACTCCAAGCTCTGGGGTTTTGCCACAAATCAGCAGCTGCCAGGGGCCAAAACCAGAGGCAGAGGTACCTTTCTACCTCTCATCCCAGAAACAGGATGAGAACACTTAGGGGACTGGGTCCTAAAATCAAAAGTCAGTTTCACGCGCTAATTACGGTTCTGAGGGGGATTGCGACATCACTACATTCCACTCCGCTATGGAGAATTCAAATATGAGGTGGAAAAGTCAAGCCTGGAGTCCCAGCTACTTAGGAGGCTAAGGCAGGAGGATTACTTAAGGCCAGGAGTTCAAGGCCAGCCTGGGCAACATAGTGACATTCCGCCTCTCAAAATAAATATGTATCTTAAAATGTGGGCTGGAACATTAAGTCGGCAGGAACTGTACACTGTGTGGTTTAGAGTCATACATCCTCACACATTTGTTAATGTAAGAAATGCACCAATGCCTCTGAAACTTACATCAATGTATCCTCCTGGCAAAAGGCAGCCTTTCTGTTGAACCTGGGAATTCAACAGAAAGAGGACAACCCAAGCCTCATTTCAGAGAAAAGTCTGGTATACTCTTAGAAATTTATGTGACTGTCATCCCTAAGTACATTAATGTTTTTTTCTCAAGAGAATAAAGGGAAACTGATGCTTCAGAAAGATATTTATCCTGTGGCACTTCAAGTACCCCAGGCTGAGATGATATGAGGAAGATTCAAGCTGTCAAGTTCAGTTTCCCAAGACCTGTTCCACAGGAGATAAGCAGATCTCATTCCAGAGACCACTGAAGGGCACTCTGGTCCCAGAACCATGGATAATTCGAATATGAGGTGGAAGTCAGAAAAAAAATGTTAGTCTCTCTGGAGAGTAGAAGCCTGGGGGAAAATCAAACCAATCCCGTTCTCACATTGCCACCCAGAGATACTGCCAATGTTTTGAGCTCACGGGGGAAGTGTAGGCTTTTCACACTATCAGTGTCTATGTTAAGGGTGTAAGGCAGCCTGAAACCTCTCCCTCCTAGGTGCCATAGTCCCCAATCCCCTTCCAGCTGGAAATTTATGCTGTGACCAGAGGAACCAGAAGCGGGATGAGAACACTTAGGGGACTGGGTCCTAAGATCAAAGACTGGTCTCGCGCACTAATTACGGTTCCGAGGGGGGCTGTGACGTCACTACATTCCACTCCTGGGGGGGAACATCAACGCGACGTCCGAGTCGCTGCTCTGCGATGGGGGAGGGGAGCGCAGGGCCAGGACCCAGGTCCTTGGAGACGCGAGCCCAAATCGCCCAGGGAGGTCCGGTTTGGGGCGGCAGGAGGTGAGGGCCGAGTCTGGAGCGGGGAGCCCCGGGAGTCACCAGCCCAAAGTCACCCGGGGGCGACTGGCGAGGGCGGGGGCTGGGCGGCTGAGGGGGCGGGGCTGGCTGACAAGACTTTTGTGGGGGGAGCCCAGAGGCGCTGGGGGGAGCCCAGCCCGGTGTGCCTCATGAGTGGCAGGGACTCTGGCCGTGGTCCTGCCATCGGAATGGGGCTGGGGCTGGGCCAGGGGGCCGCGACCCGGTGCACTTTACCTTTTTCTTCGCTGCGGCCAATTTGCTCTGTCGGGTTTCTTCCGACATCGCGGGGCGGGGAGGGAGGCGGGGTTGGGGCCACATCAGCGCGATCCCGGCAACCACTGCGGAAGTCAGTCAGCCACCGCGCAGCTGTGCGACCGAGCCAGAGGAGGCGTAACCAGGGCGGTACTAGAGCGCAGAATAAGGGCGTGGCCTCAAAGATCAAAGCCCATTCGTCAATGAAAAAGATAAAGCGGAAAGGAGGCGTGGCCAGGCAGCGGCGTGGCCAGAGGGACCTGTGGCGTCACAACAAAAGCTGCGCACGCAACCGCTGTCCCCGCCCACTTCGGAGAGGGGCGGGGCCGGCTTTCCTTGGGTGCGCGCGCAGCTTGCTGTGCGACCATCAAGCTCCGGGTCAGTGTTCCTTGCCTCGCGCACCTGAGAGGCCGCTCTCCGACTCCCGCGCTGGACCCTCTTGCGCCACTGAACCCCCTGATCCGGGGGCCTCGGACCCCAGGGCTCAGGAGGTGGGCGAGGAACGGACTCCACAGTTTCTTTCCTGACTTCTTACAGCCCTGCCCCAGACTTTCCCTTTCCAGAAATCACCTCCAAAGACTCCCATCCAGTGCTTCAGACAACCCCCGCCTCAGAACGCCCCCTTCCTAGAGGGTCTCTACCCTGATCCTGGGAGCATATCTGCCCCCTTTCCAGATGGATCCAGTCCCAGGCGCTCCTACTTCCCAGCTGCTCCTCCTCCCGCATCCCCACAGTACCCCTGTCCTCACAGCGGACTGTGGGTCCAATCAGGCTTTCCCCTCGGATTCCTCTCCAGGACTGAACCAGGACTTACCCGAAGTTGCCGCGGGGCCTTCCGATCCCCTGTGAGTATTTCTTCCCCCACACCCCCCTTCCCATCCCCGACCCTCCCTCGTGCGCTCCCGGCCCTCCTCCCCATCCCAACCGCAGCCAATCCCCGCTTAGCCCTCTTCCATATCTTCTCCTAGCCGACTGAGAAACTCCAGGTCATTCCTCAATCCCTCCCCTTCCTTTCCTCAGGCCCGCCATTCTTGAAAGAAGTGCTATCCTGTCCTGTCCTAGGCTAACTCCTCTCCCTCCCCATCCTGTCTCCTGGCCCCTCAGATGCCTTTCACTCCAGTTCAGCACCAGCCATCTCTCCTCCTCTCTCGTTTCACCCCTCACCCAGCCCTGCCTTTAAACAAACCCACAGCTCCCCAATCAGGAAAATGCTTGGTGTTCACCCTGGCCACTCCTTTAGTTGCTAATAGTCTCTCCTCTTCTCTGGCAAGCCACCCCCAAAACGCAGCCTCCTCCTCCTCTCATCCCCCAGATGGAGTTGCCACTACCACTACCACCACTCTCAAGTTAGATTGTGAGGGCCAGGCACAGTGGCTCACTCTTGTAATCCCAGCACTTTGGGAGGCGGAGGCAGACGGATCGTTTGAGGTCAGGAGTTCAAGATCAGCCTCCCCATCATGGTGAAACCCTGTCTCTACTAAAAATACAAAAAAAAAAAATGTCAGCTGAGCATGGTGGTGCAGGCCTGTAATCCCAGCTACTCAGGAGGCTGAGTCAGGAGAATTGCTTGAACCCGGGAGGTGGAGGTTGCAGTAAGCAGAGAATGCACCACTGCATTCCAGCCAAGACAACAGAGCTAGATTATGTCTCAAAAAAAAAAAAAAAAGACGTTAGATCAGGAAAGACTTGGTATTTGTTCATTGATTTAGCAACTGCTGCAATGCAGGTGTATGCCAGATAGCCCCCTGCCCTCCAGGAGCCACGGCAAAAAAATGGTTCCATGACAAGTATGCACATGATTCTGAGAGGGGGAGCCCAGTCTTGGGCTTGCAAAGAGGGCTCTCCAGAGATGGCAGGGTCAGAGGTAAGGCCTGAAGGGCAAGTCACAGTGAGCTCAGATGATGATGACGGGGTGGCAGCCACAGTTTGCCAAAAGCATTGGGCTGATTGAGCTTCTCTCTGCAAGTGAGTTGGTGTCCACTGTCTTTGACCATGGGGTAACTCACTGCAGATCATGCCTTTCTCATTCATGCTAATTCATTCCTTCTTTTTTTTTTTTTTTTTTTTTTTTTTGAGACGGAGTCTCGCTCTGTCGCCCAGGCTGGAGTGCAGTGGCCGGATCTCCGCTCACTGCAAGCTCCGCCTCCCGGGTTTACGCCATTCTCCCGCCTCAGCCTCCCGAGTAGCTGGGACTACAGGCGCCCACCACCTCGCCCAGCTAGTTTTTTGTATTTTTTTAGTAGAGACGGGGTTTCACTGTGTTAGCCAGGATGGTCTCGATCTCTTGACCTCATGATCCACCCGTCTCGGCCTCCCAAAGTGCTGGGATTACAGGCGTGAGCCACCGCGCCCGGCCTTTTTTTTTTTTTTTTTTTTTTTTTGAGACAGGGTCTGTCGCCCAGGCTGGAGTGCAGTGGCGCTATCTGGGCTCACTGTAACCTCTGCCTCCCGGACCCAACCCATCCTCCTGCCTCAGCATCCCAAATAGCTGGGACCATAGTTGTGTGCCATGACGCCTGGCTAATTTTCTTGTATTTTCAGTAGAGACAGATTTTCGCCATGTTGCCCAGGCTGGTCTCAAACTGATGAGCTCAAAGCAACCTGCCCGCCTTGGCCTCCCAAAGTGCTGGGATTACAGGCAGGAGCCACTGTCCCAGCTTCCACTTTTAAAAACAAGGCTCGGCCAGGCACGGTGGCTCATGCCTGTAATCCCAGCACTTTGGGAGGCCAAGGCGAGTGGATCACCTGAGGTCAGGAGTTTGACCAGTCTGGCCAACATGGCGAAACCCCGTCTCTACTAAAAATACAAAAATTAGCTGAGCATAGTGGTACATGCCTGTAATCCCAGCTACTGGAGACTGAGGCGGGAGAATCGCTTGAACCCAGGGTGGAGGTTGCAGTGAACTGAGATCCCGCTGCACTCCAGCCTGGGCAACAGAGCGAAACTCCATCTCAAAAAAAAAAAAAAAAAGAGGCTCTATTGAGCACTGTCCCCACCAGCTTACTTTACATACATCATCTTTCCAGTTCCTTCCAGCAACCTTTGAGACAGACACTTTACTGTCCCCATGTTGAGGTGAGGCCTGTGAGTTCCAGAGAGATGAATATAGCCAGGACGTGGCAGAGCTGTGGTCTTCAAATTGAGAAACTGAGTTGTTTTCTGTTTTGTTTTGTTTTGTTTTGTTTTTGAGACGGAATCACTCTGTCACCCAGGCTGGAATGCAATGGCACGATCTCAGCTCACTGCAACCTCTGCCTCCCGGGTTCAAGTGATTCTCCTGCCTCAGCCTCCCAGTAGCTGGGATTACAGATGCCTGCCACCATGCCTGGCTAATTTTTATATTTTTAGTAGAGACAGGATTTTGCCATGTTGGCCAGGCTGGTCTCAAACTCCTGACCTCAGTGATCCACCCGCCTCAGCCTCCCAAAGTGCTGGGATTACAGACATGAGCCACCTTGCCTGGGCTTGAACTGAACTCTTAACCGGTACCTTGGGCTTGCTCCTCTCAGGGCCTCTTTGCAGCAGCACCCTCCTGACCTCTCCTGCCTCTTTTTCTGTGCCCGCTTGGCTGGCTCCTCTGCTTCCTGCTACTCCTGAGGTAAATGTGGGCATTTCTGTAGGGTCCAGCCCTACGGAGCTTAGCGGGTGTTCTCCCCGTGTGCAGAGACGAGAGATTGTTAGAAATAAAGACACAAGACAAAGAGATAAAGAGAAAACAGCTGGGCCTGGGGGACCACTACCACCAAGACGCAGAGACCGGTAGTGACCCCGAATGGCTGGGCGCGCTGATATTTACTGCATACAAAACAAAGGGGGCAAGGTAAGGAGGGTGAGTCATCCAAGTGATTGATAAGGTCAAGCAAGTCACGTGATCATGGGACAGAGGGCCCTTCCCTTTTAGGTAGCCAAAGCAGAGAGGGAAGGCAGCATACGTCAGCGTTTTCTTCTATGCACTTATAAGAAAGATCAAAGACTTTAAGACTTTCACTATTTATTCTACCGCTATCTACTACGAACTTCCAAGAGAAACCAGGAGTACGAGAGGAACATGAAAGTGGACAAGGAGCATAACCATTGAAGCACAGCACCACAGGGAGGGGTTTAGGCCTCCGGATGACTGCGGGCAGGCCTGGATAATATCCAGCCTCCCACAAGAAGCTGGTGGAGCAGTGATCCCTGACTCCTCCAAGGAAAAGAGACTCCCTTTCACGGTCTGCTATGCTAAGTAACAGGTGCCTTCCCAGACACTAGCATTACCACTTGACCAAGGAGCCCTCAAGCGGCCCTTATGCGGGCATGACAGAGGGCTCACCTCTTGCCTTCTAGGTCACCTCACAATGTCCCTTTAGCACCTGACCCTATACCCGCCGGTTATTCTTAGGTTATATGAGTAATGAAACAAAGAGGAATATTAAAAGCTAATGATTAGTAATGTTTATACTAATGATTGATAATTGTCCATCATCATCTCTATATCTAATTCGTATTTTGACTATTCTTATTCTCTTTTCTTTATTATACTGAAACGGTTTGTGCCTTCAGTCTCTTGCCTCGGCACCTGGGTAATCCTTCGCCCACACATTTCCAAGTGACTCCGCTCTCCTCTTGCCGTTCTCTTTCTACACACCTGCTCCAAGGTCTCAGTGCCACTCCCTCAGCCCATCCCAGTGCCCACAGCTCTCCTGTCTCTCTCCAGCCCTGACCTTTCTCGGGACACCCAAAGCTGCCCGCAGAATCTTTGCCTTCCCACTTGCCAGGTCTGAAATCACACTCAGCCTCCTAACCAGGACCACAAACCAACTCCTCCAACTGCCCTTGCATCATCAGAGGAACCCCAAGCTCTTAAAGTGGGCTCTGCCTCTCCTTCTTTCTAATAGCACTGCTCATGGTTGCATTTGTTCTTTTTTTTTTTTTTTTTTTTTGAGGTGGAGTCTCGCTCTGTCGCCCAGGCTGGTGTGCAGTGGTGTGATCTCGGCTCACTGCAACCCCCACCTCCCAGGTTCAAGCAATTCTTCTGCCTCAGCCTCCCAAGTAGCTGGGACTACAGGCGTGTGCCACCACGCCCAGCTAATTTTTTGTATTTTTAGTAGAAATGGGGTTTCACCGTGTTAGCCAGGATGGTCTTGATCTCCTGACCTCGTGATCCTCTCGCCTCGGCCTCCCAGAGTGCTGGGATTACAGACGTGAGCCACCGTGCCCAGTTGCATTTATTCTTTTTCACACCACTGTCCCCTCACTCACCCACTCACACATGTGGAAACCACTTTCATTCCCCCGAACACATATGCTGTCTCCTACCTTAAGGCATTTGGGTACACATTCACCCCTGGGTGTCCATGGAGATTGCTACCCGGACCCCCATGGAGTAATGACCAGAAAAAGAACTCTGGCCGGGCGCGGTGGCTCAAGCCTGTAATCCCAGCACTTTGGGAGGCCGAGACGGGTGGATCATGAGGTCAAGAGATCGAGACCATCCTGGCTAACACAGTGAAACCCCGTCTCTACTAAAAAAATACAAAAAACTAGCTGGGCGAGGTGGTGGGCGCCTGTAGTCCCAGCTACTCGGGAGGCTGAGGCAGGAGAATGGCGTAAACCCGGGAGGCGGAGCTTGCAGTGAGCTGAGATCCGGCCCCTGCGCTCCAGCCTGGGCAACAGAGCGAGACTCCGTCTCAAAAAAAAAAAAAAAGAAAAAGAACTCTACCTGTTCAATACAGACTCAACCATGCTTTTTTTTGAGACGGAGTCTTGCTCTGTCACCCAGGCCGGAGTGCAATGGCATGATCTCGTCTTGCTGCAATCTCCACCTCCCAGGTTCAAGGGATTCTCCTGCCTCAGCCTCTCAAGTAGATGGGACCACAGGCGCGCGCCACCATGCCTGGCTAATTTTTGTATTTTTACTAAAGACAGGATTTCACTATGTTGGCCAGGCTGGTCTCGAACTACTGACCTCATTATCTGCCCGCCTCGGCCTCCCAAAGTGCTGGGATTACAGGTGTGAGCCACCACACCTGGCCAACCATGCTTTTTTTCCATCAGATATTTTCAATGTGAAACCCACTGATATGGAGGGCCAACTGTTCTGTCCCCTCTGTCTGCAATACATTCTTCCACCTTTCTGCCAAGCTAAAGCCTGCTCATCCTTTAAAATTTAGCTTCCTCGGAGAAGCCATATCCCCACTCCTGGGTCAGTCCAGTTGCCCTGTCAGACCCTCCCATAGCACACTGGACTTCAACTTCAAAGCATTTTTCAGACATAATTCATTTATTGGTTACTTATTCATTCATTCATTGATAAATATTAATATTGAGTGCCTACTATGTGCCATGTACTGTTGTGGACACTGTGTGATCAGCAGTGAACAAAAGTCCCTTCCCTCATGGAGGTTAGACTTCAGTGATGTAAAGCAATGTAAGACAATGAAAATAACGAAATGCATAACTTGTCAGGTGATGAAAAATGCTGTAGAACATCAGGAGGCCAGGTGCGGTGGCTCATGTTTGCAATCCTAACACTTTGGGAGGCCAAGGTGTGAGGATTGCTCCAGCCCAGGGTTTGAGAACACACGGGGTGACATAGCAAGACCCCATCTCTACAAAAAATAATTTTTTTTTTTTTTTAATTAGCTGAGTGTGGCTGGGCATGGTGTCTCACGCCTGTCATCCCAACACTTTGGGAGGCTGAGGCGGGCGGATCACGAGGTCAGGAGATTGAGACCATCCTGGCTAACACGGTGAAACCCCGTCTCTAATAAAAATACAAAAAATTAGCCAGGCTGGTGGGGGTGCCTGTAATCCCAGCTACTTGGGAGGCTGAGGCAGGAGAATGGCATAAACCCAGGAGGTAGAGGCTGCAGTGAGCCAAGATCACGCCATTGTACTCCAGCCTGGTCGACAAGGCAAGACTCCACCTCAAAAAAAAAAAAATTAGCTGAGTGTGATGGCACATGCCTGTTGTAACAGCTACTCAGGAGGCTAGGGTGGGAGGATTGCTTAAGCCCAGAAGGTTGAGGCTACAGTGAGGCGTGATTGTGCCTCTGCACTCCAGCATGGATGACAGAGCGAGACAGACCCCATCTTAAAAATTAAATTTAAAAAAGGCCGAGCACGGTGGCTCACGCCTATAATCCCAGCACTGTGGGAGGCTGAGGTGGGCAGATCACGAGGTCAGGAGTTTGAGACCAGCTTGACCAACATGCTGAAACCTCGTCTCTACTGAAAATAGAAAAATTAGCCGGGCATGGTGGCATGCACCTGCAATCCCAGCTGCTCGGGAGGCTGAGGCAGGAGAATCGCTTGAACCCAGGAGGCGGAGGTTGCAGTGAGCTGAGATGGCGCCACAGCACTCCAGCCTGGGTGACAAAGCGAGACTCTATCTCAAAAAAAAAAAAAAAAAAAAAAAGAAAAATTAAATTTCAAAAAATATTAAAAATCAGGAAAAAGGAATAGTGAGTGATTGAGACATTACCGTTGTAGACAGGACTGTCAGAGAGGGCCTTTCTGATGGAGCGATGCATAAGTAGAGCTTTAAGTGGAAGCATCTGGAGGAAGAACTTCATTGTGGGGCACTTTCTCTTTGAGGCTGGGCTGTGCCTTCTATGAGAGCAGTGGGCTGGGCTTGATGTCTCATTCATTGCTGCGCTCCTGGACCCTTTGTCAGTTCCTGGCAGAGGGTGCTCACTCCTTCCTCTGAGTGACTGGTTACAAGCTACTAACCTAAAACCAGGAAGACCGTCCTCCTCGGTCCCTTCTTGTATCATGTGTAGACAGCTCATCCAACATACGTTTCCTGAAGATTGGCTGTGTCCTAGGCACTGGCCTTCACAGCTTCTACAGGCAGAAAGGGCAAAGACGAAAGCCCCAAGGAAGGGTTTTATCCAATGAGATTCTAAACCCAGTGACAGCTGGGCATGGTGGCTCACGCCTGTAATCCCAGCACCTTGAGAGGCCGAGGCAGGCAGATCTCCGGAGGTCAGGAGTTTGAGACCAGCCTGGCCAACATGGCAAAAACCCTGTCTCTACTAAAAATACAAAAATGAGGCCGGGAGCAGTGGCTCACACCTGTAATCCCAACACTTCGGGAGGCCAAGGTGGGTGGATCACCTGAGGTCAGGAGTTCGGGACCAGCCTGGCCAACATGGTGAAACCCCAACTCTACTAAAAATACAAAAAAAAAAAAAAAATAGATGGGCATGGTAGCAGGCGCCTGTAATTGCAGCTACTCAGGAGGCTGAGGCAGGAGAATCGCTGGAACCTGAGAGGTGGAGAATCGCTGGAACCTTGCAGTGAGCTGAGATTGCACCATTGCACTCCAGCCTGGGCAACAAGAGTGAAACTCCATCTCAAAAAAAAAAATACAAAAATTAGCCGGGCATTGTGGTGTGCACCTGTAATCCCAACTATTCAGGAAGCTGAGGCAGGAGATTTACTTGAACCCCGGAGGCAGAGGTTGCCGTGAGCCGGGATCATGCCACTGTGTTCCAGCCTGGGCGGCAGAGTGAGACTCTGTCTCAAAAAAAAAAACCAAAAAAAAAAAAACAACCAGTAACATTGTAAATGAGAGGAGAGCCCAAGACGGAGGCCTGGAGCAGGTTCTGTGGGGTCAGACTAGGGACCAGGGCGGGCCCATTGGTTAGGATTGGGTTTGGCTAGGAGTGAAGAAAACCCCAAATAACAATGGTTTAAGCAGTCATTGGCACCCAGGCCTCCATCTAATTCAACACCATCTTCAATGTATGACTTGTACCTTATCATCCAAGATAGCTGCTCAGCTCCAGCACTGCATCCACATTCCAGCCAGAGAAAGGCATGCCCTCTTCCTGGGAGGACAATTCCCAGTCACTGGCTGGGAACAGTGGCTCATGCCTGTAATCCCAACACTGTCGGAGACTGAGGCTAGAGGATAGATCACCTAAGCCCAGGAGTTTGAGGTTGCAGTGACCTATGATCATGCCACTGCAATTCAGCCTGGATGACAGAACAAGAACAAGACCCTATTTAAAAAAAAAAAAAAGTAGGGGGGAGGTTGGGCACAGTGGCTCACGCCTGTAATCCTAGCACTTTGGGAGACTGAGGCGGGCAGATCATGAGGTCAGGAGTTCAAGACCAGCCTGGCCAGTATGGTGAAACCCCATCTCTACTAAAAAATACAAAAATTAGCTGGGCATGGTGGCGCACACCTGTAGTCCTAGCTACTCAGGAGGCAGAGACAGGAGAATCACTTGAACCTGGGAGGCAGAGGTTGCAATGAGCCAAGATTGGGTTACTGCACTCCAGTCTGGGCGACAGAGTGAGACTCCGTCTCAAAAAGAAATTCCCAGATGATTAAGTTCTACTTGCTGGAACTTAGTCATAGGGCCACATCTAATTCCAAGGAAGGCTTGGAAATGCAGTCTTATTCAGGGGGTTAGGGTACCTATTAGCAAGCACAAGCAGGAAGTGACTACTGGGGAACATGTAAGCTGTGAATTTTGGATAACTGGTCAGTCTGGCTGATGACTTTTTTTGCCTCTCAGAGGCCATCGCCCAAGTCTGGCCAGGCTGATGGGACCAGCGAGGAGTCTCTGCACCTTGACATTCAGAAACTGAAGGAGAAGAGGGACATGCTGGATGAGGAGATCTCCCAGTTCATATCTGAGTAAGTTTCATTGGGTTCCCCATCATGGTTAAGATAACTTTGGGCCAGGCATAGTGGCTCACGCCTGTAATCCCAGCACTTTAGGAGGCTGAGGTGGGCAGATCACTTGAGGTCAGGAGTTTGAGACCAGCTTGGCCAACATGGCAAAACCCTGTCTCTATTAAAAATACAAAAAATAGCTGGGCACGGTGGTACGTGCATGTAGTCCCAGCTACTCCAGAGGCTGAGGCAGGAGAATCGCTTAAACCTGGGAGATGGAGGTTGCAGTCGGCTGAGATCACGCCACTGCACTCCAGCCTGGGTGATGGATTGAGAATCTAGCTCAAAAAAAAAAAAAAGATAACTTTTAACTCTCTAACTGCCCAGTAACTGAAAAACCCAGTCGCACTGGCTTAGCATAGAAATAGGACTGTGCGCTACTCGGGAGGCTGAGGCAGGAGAATCGCTTAAACCCGGGAGGTGGAAATTGCAGTGAGCTGAGATCGCGCCACTGAACTCCAACCTGGCTACAGAGCACGACTTGGTCAAGAAAGAAAGGAAGAAAGGAAGGAAGGAGGGAAGGAGGGAAGGGGAAGGGAAAGGGAAGGGAAGGAAAAGAAAGGAAAGGAAAGAAAGGAAAGAAAAAGGAAGGAAGGGAAGGGAAGGGAGAGAGACGGAAGGGAGAGGGAAGGGAGAGAGGAAAGGGAAAGGGAAGAGAGGGAGGGGGAGAAAGGAAGGAAGGAGGGAGGCAGGGAGGGAGGGAGGGAGGAAGCAAGGATGGAAGGAAGGACGGAAAGACGGACAGACGGATTATGCTTCTGGATTCAGGACATCTCAGCAGCCTCTCAGGTAGTGAGATGCTTAGGCTGTGGGAGGGCCTGAACTGGGACCTGGAAAGCTATCTGGGATGGAAGCTGTTGCTCTCTCAGTCTCTGGAGCCATGTTCTCCGCCTCTACTTCCCTCTGCACAAACTCCTTTCTCTCTCTGCAGGTAGAGTTTTCAGTGTGTAGGGGAAGCTGGCTCTTGAACACCTCCTAGAGTTCCCCACACCTCTTGCTCCAGCCACATGGCAGAGACTAAACTGCCTTTGAATGTGCATGTCACACTTGAAGGAATCCACCTGGCTGTTTGGATCATGTGCCCATCTGCGAGTCCCTCAGCTGTGGCCACGGTCACATGGTACCATTGTAGCTAGAGACCCCGCCCTAAGGAGACAGGGCACGTTTGCCAGGAGTGCGGACCTGGGAAGATGCCCTGCCCTGCTGTAAGCTTCATGAGGGCAGGGCCTATCTTGCTGTCACCATATCCCTAGTACCTAGCACCAAGTAGGCCCTTACAGATGCCTTATTACTGTCTGAGCCTGGGGTCATCATCTGCTTTCTTAACTGAGCTGTCTTTCCCCCTCTCTCCATCGCTCATCCCAGAGGCTACAGTGTGGATGAACTGGAGGACCACATTACCCAGCTTCACGAGTACAATGACATCAAGGATGTGGGGCAGATGCTGATGGGCAAACTAGGTGAGTAGTTGGGACTGCAGAGCCACAAGCAGGCATCATAGGGTGTCGTCTCACCTAGGGGTGTTGGCTTTTGCTTCTGGGCCTCCTAACTTGCCAACTCTCACGCCCTCCGCAGTTGGCCTGCTCCTGGGCTGCCCCAGCCCCTCTCCTTACCAGCCTCTGGTCTCCCTGGCCGCCTAGGTTTGTTCCTCAAGTACAGAACCTGCTTTGGAGCTGCAGCCAGGTTTGAGCGGGACTTGCCCATCTGCCAGACTGAGGACTCAGGGTCTCCCCAGTCTTCTGGGGCCTACTCAGAGTGATCGAGATACCATCCATGCCTCAAGTGGCTGGCTTGCTAAAGAGGCAGCAAGTGCAAGGGTGACCTTTTGTGACTTAAAGAAGTATTTTCTTCCTCCCTGAACAAAATCTTGCTATCTAGAGGGCTTTAGCCAAGGCACCAACACCTGCGTGTCATGCTGGCCAGGAGAGCCTACCTTGGAGGTGATGAAATGTGCAGGTGGCCCCTACAAACCCTTCAGTTCCATCCCCTAGCTTGGAGTGCTGGGCACTCTGATGTTCAGCAGCCAGTGACCAGCAGCCAGGGGTAGTGTTCAGAGCTGGGCCGTCTGCCCAGTTGCTGTGTGAGTTTTGGCACTTGTTGCAGAAATGCCTTCAGCATCCAGGATTCCACGGCAGGGAGGCTTCTCTGTGTTTCATTAGACAATGGGCCCCAAAGGAGGAGAAGAAAAAACTGGAGGCGGGAACTATAGATGGATAAAAAGATGGGGGTGATCAGGGCCCAAGAAGATGGGGGTGTGAGGGGAGTGTAGCCTAGTGGTTAAGAACACACGCTCAACTGGGCACAGCGGCTCACACCTGTACTCCCAGCACTGTGGGAGGCCGAGGCGGATGGATCGCCTGAGGTCGGGATTTCAAGACCAGCCTGACCAACATGGAGAAACTGTCTCTACTAAATATATAAAATTAGCCAGGTGTGGTGGCACATGCGTAATCCCAGCTACTCGGGAGGCTGAGGCAGGAGACTCACTTGAACCCGGGAGGCAGAGGTTGTGGCGAGCTGAGATCGTGCCATTGCACTCCAGCCTGGGCAACAGGAGCGAAACTCCATCTCAAAAAAAAAAAAAAGAGGGCTGGGCTCACTGTAATCCCAGCACTTTGGGCACCCGAGGCAGGCGGATGACAAGGTCAGGAGTTCGAGACCAGCCTGACCAACACAGTGAAACCCTGTCTCTACTGAAAATACAAATATTAGCTAGGTGTGGTGGCATGCGCCTGTAATCCCAGCTACTCGGGAGGCTGAGGCAAGAGAATCGCTTGAACCCAGGAAGCGAAGGTTACAGTGAGCCGAGATCACACCACCGCACTCCAGCCTGGGCAACAGAGCCAGACTCCGTCTCAAAAAAAAAAAAACAGAACACAAGCTCTTAGTAGCGAGAATCAGCATGAGGCCTGTCACTTCCAGGTCATATGACCTGGAGCCGGTGGCCTCTCCCTTTTTTTTTTTGTTTTGTTTTGTTAGACTGATCTCACTCTGTCACCCAGGTTGGAGTGCAGTGGTATGATCTTGGCTCCCTGAAACCTCCGCCTCCCAGGTTCAAGTGATTCTAGTGCCTCAACCTCCTGAGTAGCTGGGATTACAGGCATCGGCCACCACGCCCGGCTAATTTTTGTATTTTTAGTAGATACGGGATTTTACCACGTTGGCCAGGCTGGTCTCGAACTCCTGACCCCAAGTGATCCACCTGCCTTGGCCTCCCAAAGTGCTGAGATTATAGGCTGAGCTACCGTACCTGGCGTCCTTTTTGTTTATTCAGTGAACATTTGCTGAGCAGCTGCTCTGTGCCCAGCACTCTACAGAGTGCTGGGGACACTTTGGTGATCCAGACACTTTCAGGTCTCTTGCTGTCATGTGGTTTGTTTTCCTGTTGGGGGTAGAGGAATGCCCAGGAAGTAAGTGGACTCAGCAGTTAATTACAAAATGTGTTAGGTGCTATGAAGGTGACAAACGGCAGAGATGGGGAGAATATTGAGGTATGAACAGGGGGGCGGTGGGGGTAAGATAGGTAGTCAGGGGAGGCCTCTGAGGAGAACCCTTCCTCAGGAGAAAGGACCAGCCTTTGTGGAGAACAGAGGAGGAATAACATCACAGAGGCTGCAGAGGGGCAAACTCGAGCACGTGGGCCATGCCGAGGAGTCTGGAATGTTCAGCAGGCACAGCATACAATCAGCTTACATTTGAAGCGGATGAATCCAGCAGCTCTGTGTGGAGAATGGAATGGAGGGAGCTGTTTCATTCCTCTGCAAAATGGGGTGAGGGTCCAAGGAGTCCTCGTAGGTCCATTGTTGAATACAGTGGCTGGCACATGGCGGAGCTCCAGCGTGGCCAGGCGGGGCCCGCGGTGGGGCAGCCTGGAAGGAGCAGCAGAGAGCTTACCTTGGCCAGTTAGGTGAAGCACAAGTGTGCGGACCGGCTTGAAGCCAGAGATGGTCCTGGGTGGGTCAGGGCAGTGACACTGGCTGGGGGCATTGGCTGTACTCCCTCCCACCTGTCCCCACTGCACATTCAGCCTTCCTTCCTTCCTTTCAGCTGTGATCCGAGGTGTCACCACCAAAGAGTTGTATCCAGAGTTTGGGCTGGACATGAATGACTGAGCAGGCTCATCGCCCCTTGTCCACAGTCCCCAGGGACAGAAGGGTGTGGACATGATAAACGCCGAGAGCCCAACCAGCACACCTACAGAGTTTCCAGCGAGAAAATGCCAGAAGCGCTTTTCTAGAGAGCCCAAGCTGAATCAGGAGGAGCCTAGAGAAGAGGCAGGCAGGGAGGAAGGGGCGTTCCCAGCTCCAAGGTTCCTGAAATGTCGCAGTGATACTTATATAGGGGTACATGTACTTTATTTGTCAATAAACATATCTGTACACTGATTCCCTCTTCTCCAATAGCCCCCAATAGTACCTAAGACAAAGAGAGCGTGCCTTGGATTAGAACAGGCCTACATGAGCCAGGCATTTTGCTAAGTGCTTTATATCCATTGTCTCTGATGCTTAAAATCATCCTGTGAGAAATTAGCATAATTATCCCCATCTTACAGATGAAGACGCTGAGACTCAGAGAGCAGACAAAGTGACTTGCACAAGGTCACACAGCTAGTAAGGGGCAGAACAGGGATTTGAGCTCAGGTCAGACCCAAGCTTGTGCTTTGCAATACTGCCTTTCTTGGCTGGGAAGAAGCAGGCAAGAGTTTAGAGTGGGCCAGGTGTGGTGGCTCATGCCTGTAATCCCAGCACTTTGGGAGGCTAAGGCAGGAGTTCGCTTGAGGCCAGGAGTTCAAGACCAGCCTAGGCAACGAAGAGAGACCACCCCCCCCCGCTTTCTTTTTTCTTTTCTTTTCTTTTTTTTTTTTTCCCCGAGATGGAGTCTCGCTCTGTCACCCAGGCTGGAGTGCACTGGCACAGTCTCAGCTCACTGCAACCTCTGCCTCCCGGGTTCAAGCAATTCTCCTGCCTCAGCCTCCTGAGTAGCTGGGACTACAGGAGCGTGCCACCACGCCCATCTTGGCCATGATGGTCTCAATCTCTTGACCTTGTGATCCACCTGTCCCAGTCTCCCAAAGTGCTGGGATTACAGGCGTGAGCCACTGCCCCCAGCCGAGAGACCCCCTTTTTGTTTAAAAATTAAAAATTATGTTCTGTGTTCCCAGAGGTAAATTTTTTTTTTTTTTTTTTTGAGACGGAGTCTGGCTCTGTAGCCCAGGCTGGAGTGCAGTGGCCGGATCTCAGCTCACTGCAAGCTCCGCCTCCCGGGTTCACGCCATTCTCCGGCCTCAGCCTCCCGAGTAGCTGGGACTACAGGCGCTGCCACCTCGCCCGGCTATTTTTTGTATTTCTTAGTAGAGACGGGGTTTCACCGTGTTAGCCAGGATGGTCTCGATCTCCTGACCTCGTGATCCGCCCATCTCGGCCTCCCAAAGTGCTGGGATTACAGGCTTGAGCCACCGCGCCCGGCCAAATTTTTTTTTTCTTGTTAAAAATAAATTTTGCCGGGCCAGGCGTGGTGGCTCACACCTGTAATCCCAGCACTTTGGGAGGCTGAGGAGGGCAGATCACCTGAGGTCGGGAGTTCAAGACGAGCCTGACCAAAATGGAGAAACCCCTCTCTACTAAAAATACAAAAAAATTAGCCAGGCATGGTGGCGCATGCCTGTAATCCAGCTACTTGGAAGGCTGAGGCAGGAGAATCACTTGAACCCGGGAGGCGGAAGTTGCGGTGAGCCAAGATTGCGCCATTGCACTCCAGCCTGGGCAACTAGAGCAAAACTCGGTCTCAAAAAAATAAATAAATTTTGCCGGGCGTGGTGGCTCATGCCTGTAATACCAGCACTATGGGAGGCCGAGGTGGGTGGATCTCCTGAGGTCAGTAGTTCGAGACCAGCCTGTCCAACATGGCAAAACCCTGTCAGTACTAAAAATACAAAAAAAACATGTCCCGAGATTGCGCCACAGGACTCCAGCCTGGGCAACAAGAGTGAAACTCCATCTCAAAAAAATAAAAAAGTAGGCCGGGTGCAGTGGCTCATGCCTGTAATCCCAGCACTTTGGGAGGCCAAGGAGGTCAGAGACAAGGTCAAGAGATTGAGACCATTCTGGCCAACATTATGAAACTCCAGCTCTACAAAAAATTCAAAATTTAGCTGTGCGTGGTAGCACGCACCTGTAGTCCCAGCTACTCTGGAGGCCGAGGCAGGAGAAACACTTGAACCCAGGAGGCAGAGGTTACAGTGAGCTGAGAGCACACCATTGCACTCCAGCCTGTTTGACAGAGCGAGACTCCATCTCAAAAATAAATAAATAAATAAATAATATAAATAAATTTTAGACCAGACTACAGGCTCATACTTGTAGTCCTATTACTTTGGGCAGCTGAGGCAGGCAGCTCACTTGAGGTCAAGAGTTTGAGACTAGCCTGGCCAACTTGGTGAAACTTGGTTTCTAAAAACCAGCCATACAAGTAAGACCTCGATTTGAGTCTCAGCTCTGCCCACTTACAAGCTGTGTGACTACAGGCAACTGACGTGGTCCCAATAAAGTGGAGATAATAGTAGCACTGTATTCACCAGGGTAATTAGCATTAACCAACTCAGCAAACCACCACAAAACCTCTGTGGCTGAACACAATAAAGGTATGTTTGTCTCAGTTTAATGAGGGTCTGGTAGCCCTCCTCTATTTTGAGCTATACCATCAGAACATGTGGCCACCAGAATGACCACAGCAGGGGAAGAGAGAGATGAAGACACACCAACTCCAAACCAACTCCCCCTTATTTGGGAGACATAACTTCTACTCACAGCTCCTTGTCTATAACTAGTCACTTGGCCCAAACTAGCCAAGAGGGAGGCTGGGAAATAAGGGTGAGCACACAGGCACTTCATAGGGAGTCAGCCACAAAAGACCCACCTCCAGAGGCGGCTTTGAGTATCTGGTGGGCAACTGCCCACAACCGGGCTCCTAGGGTTACAGTAGACAGCGACCCATTACCCCCACACCCTGCCATCAAGTATCCCATGCCTGTGCTCTGGTCCTGGTCCAGACTTCGGACCCTTGTCTCCATCTATCAGCTCTTCTAGATGAAACACACAGCCAGGTGTGGTGGCCCACGCCTGTAATCCCACCACTTTGGGAGGCCGAGGCAGGCAGATCACATGAGGCTAGGAATTCAAGATCAACCTGGCCAACATGGCAAAGCCCCATCTCTACTAAAAATCCAAAAAAAATTAGCCAGGCATGGGGGCACACGCCCGTAATCCCAGCTACTCAGGAGTCTGAGGCAGAGAATCGCTTGAACCTGGGAGGTCGAGGTTGCAGTGAGCCGAGATCACACCATTGCACTGCAGCCTGGGCAACAGAGCGAGATTCTGTCTCAAAAAGAAACACACACACAAAAAGTACAAGCCTCAGTGACAGTGGCCCCAGGCAGCGGGCATTCTCATTTCTGGGATTTCCTTGTCATTTCTTACACTTTCTGCTTTCTCCTCGTCATGTCAACAGGTTTTCACAACCACCTTTGAACTAAGTTCCATAATTGTTCCCATTTGGATGAGGAAACAGGTTCTGAGAGCGGAAACGACCTATCAAAGTCCCACAGTGAGTCAGGGGCAGCTGGAACCAGCACCCAGGTCTGTCTAACCCCTTTCCACACACAAGGCCTTGCACCAGACTCTTACCAAACCAGATGCCCCTGGGAACAAGATTTTGTCAGATTCACATCAGACGACATCATTTCCACCTGCACATCTCACACGCTCAGCACTTGCCTTGATGAACATGGCTGCTCCTGTTCCCTTAGGTCTTGGGTGAGCGCGAATGACCTCACTGGAGATAGAACCAGGACTGGCCGGGCGCGGTGGCTCAAGCCTGTAATCCCAGCACTTTGGGAGGCCGAGACGGGCGGATCACGAGGTCAGGAGATCGAGACCATCCTGGCTAACACAATGAAACCCCGTCTCTACTAAAAATACAAAAAAATTAGCCGGGCGAGGTGGCGGGCGCCTGTAGTCCCAGCTACTCGGGAGGCTGAGGCAGGAGAATGGCGTAAACCCGGGAGGCGGAGCTTGCAGTGAGCCGAGATAGTGCCACTGCACTCCAGCCTGGGCGACAGAGCGAGACTCCGTCTCAAAAAAAAAAAAAAAAAAAAAAAAAAGAACCAGGACTGTGAGGGGCTTCAGAGGCTCTCATGTATCTTAGGTCCCACCCAGCTTTTTAAAATTTTATTTATCTATTTTATTTTGAGATGGAATTTTGCTCTTGTTCCCCAGGCCGGAGTGCAGTGGTGCAATCTTGGGTCACTGCAAACTCCGCCTCCCGGGTTCAAGTGATTCTCCCACCTCAGCCTCCTGAATAGCTGGGATTACAGACACGCGCCACCACACCTGGCTGATTTTTGTATTTATAGTAGAGACTGGGTTTCACCTTGTTGGTCAGGCTGGTCTCCAACTCCTGACCTCGGGTGATCCACCTGCCTCAGCCTCCCAAAGTGCTGGGATTACAGGCGTGAGCCACCGTGCCTGGCCCAGTCCCACCCAGCTTTTGCCTTGCCTGAGACAATGAGTGCCTGAGTGCCTTACCTGCTCTCCTCCCTTAATGTTCTGGGCCACATGGGTTTGTCTTTTGTGTTTTTATTTGTTTGTTATTTTTCTTTTTTTTTTTGAGACAGAGTCTCACTCTGTCGCCCAGGCTGGAGTGCAGTGGCCGGATCTCAGCTCACTGCAAGCTCCGCCTCCTGGGTTTAGGCCATTCTCCTGCCTCAGCCTCCCCAGTAGCTGGGACTACAGGCACCTGCCACCTCGCCCGGCTAGTTTTTTGTATTTTTTAGTAGAGACGAGTTTCACCATGTTAGCCAGGATGGTCTCAATCTCTTGACCTCGTGATCCGCCCGTCTCGGCCTCCCAAAGTGCTGGGATTACAGGCTTAAGCCACCGCGCCCGGCCTATTTGTTTGTTTGTTTGTTTGTTTTTTTGAGACAGAGTCTCGCTTAGTCGCCCAGGCTGGAGTGCAATGGCGCGATCTCGGCTCACTGCAAGCTCCGCCTCCCTGGTTCACACCATTCTCCTGCCTCAGCCTCCCGAGTAGCTGGGACTACAGGTGCCCGCCGCCTCGCCTGGCTAATTTTTTGCATTTTTAGTAGAGACGGGGTTTCACCGTGTTAGCCAGGATGGTCTCGATCTCCTGACCTCGTGATCCGCCCGCCTCGGCCTCCCAAAGTGCTGGGATTACAGGCATGAGCCACCACACCCGGCCTTGTTTGTTTTTTAAAACAGGGTCTCACTCTGTCGCCACAGGCTGGAGTACAGTGGCGCAACCCTAGCTCACTGCAACCTCCACCTCCTGGGTTCAAGCAATTCTCCTGCTGCAGCCTCCCAAGTAGCTGGGATCACAGGTGGCCACCCCTATGCCTGGCTAATTTTTGTATTTTCAGTAGAGACAGGATTTAACTATGTTGCCAGGCTGGTCTCAAACTCCTGACCTCAAGTGATCCGTCCATCTCAGCCTCCCAGAGTGCTGGGATTATAGGAATGAGCCACCATGCCTGGCCGGCCACCTGGTTTTATGGTGGAGAAGGAGGAGGAGGAAGAGAGGGAAGCGGCCAGGTTCTGAATGGGTGGGAGCCCCATGAGAGGTGAGCCCTTCCTTGAGTTTTTCTCACCTTACACCATGTTCTCTATGTGGAGAGCTGGCTGGTCTTGCCTCTTCCTACACAAAAAATCTGTCAGGGCCAGGTTCTGGGGAGCCCCGGTATCTGGGTCCCTGCCACACAGTGTTCGCCTGCCTGTCAGCGGGAGGTCAGAGACTCAAGCAGCCATGACAATATGGATAAAATGCGGCCACAGGGCTATGGAAGCACATTGGAGCTGCATCCAACCAATATGGGACACTGGGAAACTTCCCAGGCTTCGGGAAGAGACATCCATGTCTGTCCAGTAGGAGGCAGCCAGGTAAGAATGTGGGACAGGGCTGCACGCCTGTAATCCCAGCACTTTGGGAGGCTGAGGCAGGTGGATCACCTGAGGTCAGGAGTTGGAGACCAGCCTGGGCAACATGGCAAAACCCCGTCTCTACTAAAAATATAAAAATTAGCCGGGCCTGGTGGCACACATCTGTAATCCCAGCTTCTCAGGAGGCTGAGGCAAGAGAATCACTTGAACCCGGGAGGCAGAGGTTGCAGTGAGCCAAGATTGTACCACTGCACTCCAGCCTAAGCAACAGAGGGAGACTCTGTCTCAAAAGAAAAAAGAATGTGGGAGAGTATTCCAGAGGCAGAAAACTTAGTTGGTCCAGGACACAAAGGGATTTGGTCTGGTTGAAAGGTGATCAGGGATGGCGATTTGCAGGCTATGTCCGCTTGGATTCTTGGTGCAAGATGAAAGCCTTCCCCAAACACAATTGTAACCCAGCTCTGCATTTTGGTTCAATCTTGAGGCACCCAGGGAGGACGCTTGGAAGGAAAGCATCCACCTGGGTCTGTTTCTCTTGTGTGAGCTCATCTCGCGCAGGTGTCTTAGTGGGCACGGCCTCGAGGGGGCAGTGTCCACTCAGAGATGTGCTCAACTGCCCTGGGAAGCAAGCCCTGGGAGGGCCTTGTTGGAAAGATTCCAGCCTGCCAGGCCAGATTCGTGAAGGCTGAATCCTCAGAACACATAGAAGAGGGGTTCTCTGGTAGCACCCCTCTTAGGAGTTTGAAGTGACAAGATGCGGATCCCTCAGGGTGTGCCCCCATGTGCTGGAAAACAGGTGGCAGAGGTTACTCTGCCTGGTGTGTACACATACATGGTTTGTTTGATCATATCCGGTATCAACCCTACTCGAAAATATTTATCATCCGGCACCTACAGAGTTCAAAATACTAACACAGTACAGCCTGCACTGTTGTCCCTAGGGACTGAAGGGGTCATTTTTGGGTGGCCTGACACAGAAATGTGTCACAGAGCAGTGTCACCAAATAGTGCCCCACTCTAGTTTTGCTCAGAAGGGGCCACATCAGCTGGGCACGGTGTGGTGGCTCATGCCTATAATCCTAGCACTTTGGGAGGCCAAAGCGGGACAATCAATTGAGCCCAGGATTTCGAGACCACCTTGGCAACATAGTGAGACCTCGCCTCCACAAAAATTTTTTAAGTAGCCAAGCATGGGCCGGGCGCGGTGGTCATGCCTGTAATCCCAGCACTTTGGGAGGCCAAGGCAGGCAGATCACGAGGTCAGGAGATTGAGACCATCCTGGCTAACACGGTGAAACCCCATCTCTACTAAAAGTACAAAAAATTAGCTGGGCGTGGTGGCGGGCGCCTGTAGTCCCAGCTACTCGGGAGGCTGAGGCAGGAGAATGGTGTGAGCCTGGGAGGCGGGGTTTGCAGTGAGCCGAGATCACACCACTGCACTCCAGCCTGGGCGACAGAGTGAGACTCCATCTCAAAAAAAAAAAAAAAAAAAAAAAAAAAAAGCCAAGCATGGTGGTGCCCAGCTACTCAGGAGGTTGAAGTAGGGAGGATCTATCGAGCTCAGGAGGTCAAGGCTGCAGTGAACCATGATCACACATTGCACTCTAGCATGGGTGATACAGTGAGGCCCTGTCTCAAAAAAAAGGAGGGGCCACTTGGGGAGAGAGGGAAGGGAGGAAGCCCAGGCCAAGGGCCCAGTGCCCTCTGTGGTTGGGGCTAAGAGATGTTAGGGCCCCCGACCCTGATTTTTTGGAGAAATTGGGAGGAAAGCTCCAGGTTCCATGTCATGTGGATGGACCTGAGAATGAGGTGAAAGGTAACAATCACACACCCAAACCAGTTTTGAGCCAAAGGTTTCACCAGATAAGGGATTGATGGCCACAATCTCCAGCACGTATGCAATTCTGCGAGGCAGATGGGGAGCTGAGTTACCACGCCCCACAATATCTCATTGACTGCCCCCAACAACAGAGAGTGGTTGAGAGTCCCCATTTCCAAATGGAGCAAACTGAGGCTCAGAAGCGTGCAGAGAAGCAGCGAAGCTATCTGACTCCAGAACCTGGCTAAGTAGCCACAGTGTGCTGCCTGCCTCCCCAGTGGAGCCTCTTGAGTCTCTTATCTGAGGTCATGCATTACTAAAACAGGAATCAGAACTTGAACGCAGCGCTCTCCAAGCCCTTAAGCCTCAGGTCTTAACCACAGAGCCCTGCTATGTTTGTTGTATGTTGTATCTGCCCAGGGCCCTGACCTAGCGGCCAGGTCAGTGGCCAGAAATGAACAGCCTCTGCCTTGGACTTGGCCTGGGCCCCTCCTTCCTGGTTCCTGTAGGCAGCCTGCTTGGCTTCCTTTCCAGTGAGCCTCTCATTCCTAACATGAGCAAGTCTGGACAGGAGTGAAGTCCCTCCTGACCTTTGACTCCTTCAGCTTCTCGTGTTCATCCCACAATCCCAAAAGTTCTTGGCGGAATAATCATTGTGGCAGCTAATGAGCACACTCTAACTTGGAGAACATTCCCTGTGCCAGACCCTGAGCCTAACGCTCTGCCTATCACATGTGTTCCTCATGGTCACCCTGAGAGGCAGTTAGAGTTGTCCTCATTCTCCAAATGAAGTAAATGAGGCTCAGAGAGGTTAAGTCACTTTCCCAAGGAAGCACAGCTAAGGAGCAGACTCACAGGTTGAAGGGGTTTCAAACACTTGCTCTTTAAAGGCCAGGCTAATTCCCAAACTTCTGAATATCACAATTATCTGAGAGGGATTTTTTTTTTTTTTTTCCTGAGACAGGGTCTTGCTCCGTTACCCAAGCTGGAGTGCAGTGGTGTGATCAGGGCTTACTACAGCCTCAACCTTTCAGATTCAAGCCATCTTGCCACCTCAGCCTCCTGAGTAGCGCATGCCCCCACGTCCAACTCATTTTTGTATTTTTTATAGAGATTGTGTCACCCTATGTTGCCCAAGATGATCTTGAACTCCTGGGCTCAAGCAATCCGTTCACCTCAGCTTCCCAAACTGCTGGGATTGAGAGGGATTTTAAAAATAAAGATTTGGGGCTGGGTGCCTATAATCTCAGCATTTTGGGAGGCTAAGGTGGGAGGATCACTGGAGGCCAGAAGTTCAACACCAGCTTGGGCAACATAGCAAAATCCCATCTCTACAAAAAATACAAAAATTAGCCAGGTGTGGTGCCATATCCCTGTGGTTCCAGCTACTTAGGAGGCTGAGGCAGGAGGATCCAGGTCGAGGCTACAGTGAGCCGAGATCACGCCACTGCACTCCAGCCTGGGTGACAGAATGAGACCCTGTCTCTAATAAATAAATAAAGATGTGGGTATCCAACCTCTAGGAATCCTGACTTTGCAGGCCCAAAAATATATTTTAATAAACTCCTTGGGTGTTTTTCTGTTTTTTGTTTTGTTTCGTTTTTTTTTTTTTTTTTTTTTTTTTTGAGATGGAGTCTCGCTCTGTCGCCCAGGCTGGAGTGCAGTGACCGGATCTCAGCTCACTGCAAGCTCCACCTCCCAGGTTTACGCCATTCTCCTGCCTCAGCCTCCTGAGTAGCTGGGACTACAGGCGCCCGCCACCTTGCCCGGCTAGTTTTTTGTATTTTTAGTAGAGACGGGGTTTCACCGTGTTAGCCAGGATGGTCTCGATCTCCTGACCTCGTGATCCGCCCGTCTCGGCCTCCCAAAGTGCTGGGATTACAGGCTTGAGCCACCGCGCCCGGCCTGTTTCGTTTTTTTGATACAGAGTTTCGCTCTTGTTGCCCAGGCTGGAGTGCAATGGCACAATCTCAGCTCACTGCAAGCTCCGCCTCCCCGGTTCAAGCGATTCTCCTGTCCCAGCCTCCCAAGTAGCTAGGATTACAGGCATGTGCCACCATGCCCAGCTAATTTTGTATTTTTAGTAGAGACAGGGTTTCACCATGTTGGTCAGGCTGATCTCGAACTCCTGACCTCAAGTGATCCACTTGCCTCAGCCTCCCAAAGTGCTGGGATTACAAGCGTGAGCTACCGTGCCTGGCCCCTTGGGTGTTCTTGGTACATTGTTCTGTGCGTGTACCTTGATGGTTGATGAAATTGCTTCTTCTGACCAGCACTAATCACATCCTCTGAAATCCTGCCTCAAAACCAGCCCATCTTCAAACACATCTACACAGTCACCTGATCCTAAAATGCTGGCTGTGGTCTGTGCTAGATCAAACCCAGGCATGATTTTTATCTGGATTTGCCCCAGAGCTGTCTCCCAGACCCTGGCATTTGCTGGCTCCATTCATTCCCTGGAGTTTACTCGCTCCTCCACCCTCCACCCTTGAACCAGCAAACTTGCCCAGCTGGTTTGCCAGGGAGGAGCAAGACCTGTTTTCCCATCTTAGGGCTCTTCTCGCTTCTGATTTCATAGGTGGTCAGAAAATACATGGAGGGTTAGAATTGGGGACTGCTGGAAGAGGAGTGCAGGCAGGAGGTCACTGTGACCTCAGCCTGCTTTACAGACCCCATGGCTGCTGGAAGGCCCTGGGACAGCACCCCCGCCCCCACCACTCACCACACCCTGGCTGCCTACCTTCGATGCTTGTCTCCTAATCAGCCTCCACCACCCATAGCAGCATCTGGATCCAGAGTCACTCAGATAGGAGCTCCTTTGGTGTGACTAAGGTTAGTCCTTCCTGTTACCCAGCCTATCTCTGGGATAAGTTTCCAGGCTCCTGCTAAAGTGCTCAGAGGGCCCAGGTGCGGTGGCTCACACCTGTAATCCCAACACTTTGGGAGGCCAAGGTGGGTGGATCACTTGAGGTCAGGAGTTCAAGACCAGCCTGGCCAACATGGTGAAACCCCATCTCCACTAAAAATACAAAATTTAGCTAGGCATGGTGGTGCGGGCCTGTAATCCCAGCTATTCGGGAGACTGAGGCAGGAGAATCGCTTGAACTCTGGAGGCAGTGATTGCAGTGAACCGAGATCACTCCATTGCACTCCAGCCTGGGCAACAAGAGGGAAACTCCATCTCAAGGAAAAAAAAAAAAATTAAATTAAATTAAATTTAAAAAAAAATAAAGTGCTCAGAGGATGGAGTTAGTCAGGGACTAACAGAATGTTTCAGAGGAAATCAAGACATTGATGATATGGTGGCAGGGATGGGTTTTTTTTGTTTGTTTTTTAAACTATGGCCAAACAGAAAGCTCAACAGGCCATGTCATGGAGATAGACTATGTAGATATAGGCCGGGCTAGTAGCTTCACCTTACCTGGCCTCAGTTTCTTCATCCATAAAATAGGTCATATCATGTCTGCTGTAGTCACTTCTGAAGGGCTCATCTGTATGGAGACTGACTTAATGACTGTAAAGTTGTAGGTAAAATGTCAGCTCATTAGTATGATGACATTTCGTGTGTCCCAAGCATATTCCTGGCCCTGGGGAAATGCAAGGTTGTTATAGCTTAAAGTAGGACTTCAGTGATCTGACACTCCAGGTGCCTGGGAGGGCTGCTGCAGTGGGGTCTGAGGAGGGCTGGGGATGAGTAGAGAGGGGGCACTTAAGAGAGGGAAGTGGGCTGGGGAGAGTAGAGGGGAAAGCTGACCTGGAAAGCTGCAGTTAGGTAGGCATTTGCATTCCTTCCACAGTATTCTTTCAGGCACTGCTCTAAACTCTAGGGATGCAAAAGTGAGCAAAGCAGACATCTCTGCCCTCCTAGAATTTCATTCTAGGGTGAAAGGAGACAGATAATAAACCAGATAAAAAATAAATATTTGTTCAGATGGTGATAAGGGCTAGAGAGAAAAATAAATCAGGAAAGAGGGATGAGACCTGAAGCTCACCAAATGTGAGTCTCCCTGCCTCTCCCAAATATATATTGAATGAATTCAAATTTGGGTCCGGGGCCTAGGAAGCAGAGCATTCAGGAACATTTCTTTCTTTTTTTTTTTTTTTTTTTTTGAGACAGAGTCTCCTTCTGTCACCTAGATTGGAGTGTAGTGACATGATCTTGGCTCACTGCAACCTCTACCTCTGCCTCCCCGGTTCAAGCGATCTGCCTGCCTCAGCCTCCCAAGTAGCTAGGATTACAGGTATGAGGCACTGCATGGCCTCTGGGGCAGTTTTAAATAAAGTGAGACATCAGTGCAATGAAGACTTGTTGGAGGTAAGAGAGGGAGCCGTGGCTCCCTGGGGGAAGCCCCCTGGGAGAAGAGTGTTCTAGGCAGGGGAACAGCAAGTGGAAAAGGTCCTGGGGCAGGTGTGATCGGGAACAGTGAAGAAGCCAACATGGGCCGGGCACAGTGGAGTGCGCCTATAATCCCAGCTACTCAGGAGGCCGAGGCAGGAGGATTGCTTGAGCCTAGGAGTTTGATATCAGCCTGGGCAACATATCAAGACCTCATCTCTATTAACAAATTAAAAGAAAAAAGAGGCTGAGCATGGTGGCTCACGCCTGTAATCCCAGCACTTTGGGAGGTCTAGGCAACTAGATCACCTGAGGTCAAGAGTTCCAGACCAGCCTGGCCAACATGGTGAAACCCCATCTCTACTAAAAATACAAAATTACCTGGGCATGGTGGTGGGACGTCTGTAATCCCAGCTACTTGGGAGACTGAGGCAGGAGAATCGCTTGAACCCAAGGCAGATGTTGCAGTGAGCTGAGATCATGTCACTGCAAGCCAGCCTGGGTGACAGAGCAAGTCTCAAAAAAAAAAAAAAAAAAAAAAAAAGGGAAAGAAAAAAGAAGCTAGGGCTGGGCCCGGTGGCTCATGATGCCTGTAATCCCAGCACTTTGGGAGGCCGAGGCATGCAGATCACAAGGTCAGGAGTTCAAGACCAGCCTGGCCAACATGGTGAAACCCTGTCTCTACTAAAAATAGAAAAATTAGCTGGGTGTGGTGGCGTGCCTGTAATCCCAGCTACTTGGGAGGCTGAGGCATGATAATCACTTGAACCTGGGAGGCAGTGATTGCAATGAGCTGAGATTGTGCCATTGCACTCCAGCCTGGGCGACAGGAGTGAGACTCTGTCTCAAAAAAAAAAAAAAAAAAAGAGAAGGCTATGTGGACTCAGCAAGGGCATCAATGGGGAGAGCAGAGAAGTTAAGAGGGAGTGGAGTAGGGGGTGCAGATCATGAGGGTTTCAGGCCACTTAAGGACTTGGGCTTCTGTTTATTTATGTATGTATTTATTTAGAGATGACAGGGTCTCACTCTGTTGCCCAGGCTGGAGTACAGTGGCGAGATCACTGCTCACTGTAGCATCAACTTCCTGGGGTCAAACTTTCCTCACACTTCAGTCCCCCAAACAGCTAAGGACTACAGGTGTGTGCCACCACACCTGGCTAATTTTTTATTTTTTGTAGAAATGGTTCTTACTTTGTTGCCTAGGCTGGTATCCAACTTCTGTCCTCAAGCAATCCTCCTGCCTCAGCCTCCCGAAGTGCTGGGATTAAAGGCACCCGGCCTTGGGTTTCTATTCTAAGTGAGATGGGAAGGGCACAAATGTGATAAGATCCAATTGCACTTTTTTTTTTCTTCCTTTGAGACGGAGTTTCGCTCTTGTTGCCCAGGCTGGAGTGCAATGGCGCGATCTCGGCTCACCGCAACCCCTGCCTCCTGAGTTCAAGCTATTTTCCTGCCTCAGCCTCTTAAGTAGCTGGGATTACAGGCATGCGCCACCACACCCAGCTAATTTTGTATTTTTTTTTTTTTTCGAGACGGAGTCTAGCTCTGTTGCCCAGCCTGGAGTGCAGTGGCCGGATCTCAACTCACTGCAAGCTCTACCTCCCAGGTTTATGCCATTCTCCTGCCTCAGCCTCCCAAGTAGCTGGGACTACAGGCGCCCGCCACCTCGCCCGGCTAGCTTTTTGTATTTTTTTAGTAGAGACGGGGTTTCACTGTGTTAGCCAGGATGGTCTCGATCTCCTGACCTCGTGATCCGCCCGTCTCGGCCTCCCAAAGTGCTGGGATTACAGGCTTGAGCCACTGCGCCCAGCCCTAATTTTGTATTTTTAGTAGAGACGGGGTTTCTCCACGTTGGTCAGGCTGGTCTCGAACTCCCAACCTCAGATAATCCTCCCGCCTCGGCCTCCCAAAGTGCTGGGATTACAGGCATGAGCCACCGCGTATGGCCCAATTGCACTTTTAGAGGAGACTTCTGTCCACTGAGTGGAAGAAGACCAAGAGCAGCAGGTGAATGGTGAGAAGTGGTCAGATTCTGGAAACACTCGTATTTTGAAGTCAGGGCCTGATGATTTAATAATGGGGTATAGCCAGGCACGGTGCCTCACTCCTGTAATCCCAGCTACTTGGGAGATTGAGGTGGGAGAATCACTTGAACCCAGGAGTGGAGGTTGCAGTGAGCCAAGATCGTGCCATTGGGCGCCCAGCCTAGGTGACAAAGCAAGACTCCGTCTCAAAAAAATAAAAATAAAAATAAAATGGGGTATGGGCCAGGTGCAGTGGTTCACACCTGTTATCTCAGCACTTTGGGAGGCCAAGGTGCATCACTTGAGGTCAGGAGTTCGAGACCAGCCTGGCCAAGATGGTGAAACCCTGTCTCTACTAAAAATACAAAAATTAGCTGGGCATGGTGGTGATTGCTTGTAGTCCCAGCTACTTGGGAGGCTGAGCCAGAACTGCTTGAACTGGGAGGTGGAGGTTTTACAGTGAGCTGAGATTGCACCACTGTACTCCAGCCTTGGCGATGGAGTGACATTCTGTCTCAAAAAAAAAAAAAAAAAAAAAGGGGGTATGCACAGCGGTTTACACCTATACTCCCAGCACTTTGGGAGACAGAGGTGGGCAGTTCACAAGGTCAAGAGTTCGAGACCAGCCTGGCCCAACATGGTGAAACCCCGTCTCTACTAAAAATACAAAAATTAGCCGGGCACGGTAGCATGCACCTGTGGTCCCAGCTACTTGGGAGGCTGACACAGGAGAATTACTTGAACCTGGGAGGCAGAGGCTGCAGTGAGCCAAGATCATGCCACTGCACTCCAGCCGGGGCGACAGAGTGATACTCAGTCTCAAAAAATAAACAAATAAATACGGGGTCTGAGGAAAGGGAACCTTGCTAGGATTTTGACCTGAGCAACTAGAAGGGTGAAGCTGTGATGCACTGGAGTGAGGAAGTCCCTGGGAAGAGCCGGTCTTGGGGGAAGATGAGGAGTTAGGATTCAGAAGAGTTTAGTTTGAGATGCAAACACAGCTCCTAAGTGGAAATGTTAAAGTAACAGTGGAATGGAGTTCATGGGAGAAGTCAGGCTGAAGGTGTAAAAATGGGTACCATCAGTATAGTGAATGCATCAATGCTATTAAAAACCATGGTGGGCCGGGTGTGGTGGCTCACGCCTGTAACCCCAGCACTTTGGGAGGCTGAGGCGGGCGGATCACAAGGTCAGGAGATCGAGACCATCCTGGCGAACACGGTGAAACCCCGTCTCTACTAAAAATACAAAAATATTAGCCGGGCGTGGTGACGGGCGCCTGTAGTCCCAGCTTCTCAGGAGGCTGAGGCAGGAGAATGGCGTGAACCCGGGAGGCGACAGAGCTTGCAGTGAGTGGAGATCGTGCCACTGCACTCCAGCCTGAGAGACAGAGCGAGACTCCGTCTCAAACAAACAAACAAAAAAAACAACAAAAAAAAACCTATGGTGGCCAGGTGCAGTGGCTCATACGTGTAATCCCAATACTTTGGGAGACTGAGGTGAGCAGATCACTTGAGTCAAGGAGTTTGAGACTAGCTTGGGCAACATGGCAAAACCCTGTCTCTACAAAAAATACAAAAATTAGACAGGCATGGTGGCTCGCACCTGTGGTCCCAGCTCCTCGGGTGGCTGAGGCATGATAATCGCTTCAACCTGGGAGGTGGAGGTTGCAGTGAGCTGAGAACACACCACTGCACAACAGAGCGAGACTGGGCAACAGAGTGAGACTCTATATCAAAACAATAAGAAAAACCATGGCAATATCGAGTTGATGTCACCAAGGGACTGGGTGTGGGCAGAGGAAGAGCCAGGGCCAGAGAAGAGCTCAGGAGAGGAGGAGCCCCACAAAGGAGACTGAGAAGGAACCAGGGAGGGAGATGGGGAGACCAGGAGGAGCCTCCTGAAGGCAGTGTCTTTTGGGAGGAGTCAGTGACCAGCTGTGTGAGATGCTGCTGAGAAGGAGCTGCTGGATTTAACAAGGAGGAGGTAGGTCATTGTTGACCTTGACAAGAGTCATTTCAGGAACGTGTTGGCGAGGGAAAGTCTGATTAGCATGGATTCAGGGGAACGTGGGAAGAGAGGAACTGGGGACAGTGACTAGAGACCACCTTTCCAGGAGTTTTGCTCTAAAGGAGGCAGAGGAATGCAGTAATCGTAAAGAGTTATGAGGTCAAGAAAGAGCTTTTGTTTTGTTTTTATGGTTTTTATGTGGGTGTGATAAAATGTGCATAATGTAAAATTTATCATTTTAGTTTTTTTTTTTTTTTTTTTTTTTTTTTTTTTTTTTGAGACGGAGTCTCGCTTTGTCGCCCAGGCTGGAGTGCAGTGGCCGGATCTCAGCTCACTGCAAGCTCCGCCTCCCGGGTTTACGCCATTCTCCTGCCTCAGCCTCCCGAGTAGCTGGGACTACAGGCGCCCGCCACCTCGCCCGGCTAGTTTTTTGTATTTTTAGTAGAGACGGGGTTTCACCATATTAGCCAGGATGGTCTCGATCTCCTGACCTCGTGATCCGCCCGTCTCGGCCTCCCAAAGTGCTGGGATTACAGGCTTGAGCCACCGCGCCCGGCCTTAGTTTTTTTTTTTTTTTTTAAGAGTTGAGGGTCGGCTGGGCGCAGTGGCTCACGCCTGTAATCCCAGCACTTTGGGAGGCCGAGGCGGGAGGATCACGAGGTCAGGAGATCGAGACCACCCTGGCTAACATGGTGAAACCCCGTCTCTACTAAAAATACAAAAAATTAGCTGGGTGTGGTGGCGGGCGCCTGTAGCCCCAGCTACTCGGGAGGCTGAGGCAGGAGAATGGCGTGAACCCAGGAGGCGGAGCTTGCAGTGAGCCGAGATTGCGCCTCTGCACTCCAGTCTGGGTGACAGAGCGAGACTCCTTCCCCCCTCCCCAAAAAAAAAAAAAAAAAAAAGTTGAGGGTCTTAATTAGCCAGGTGTCATGGTGTGCACCTGTAGTCTCAGCTATTCGGGAGGCTGAGGTGGGAGAATCACTTGAGCCTGGGAGGCAGAGGTTGCAGTGAGCTAAGATCGCGCCACTGCACTCCAGCCTGGGTGACAAAGTCAGACTCAGCCTCAAAAAAAAAAAAAAAAAAAAATTTACATACATACTTACATATTAAATAAATCAGGTCCGCAGCCTCTGCTTCACTGACCAGCCAGATCTCCTCCCTGTGCTCATCACTCCATTATTTTCTTGCCTGCTCCCCTTACATCATCATCTCTGTGAGACCTAGAGCCTCATCTGTCCTTGAGTACCAAGTCCTAGCACCCAGAGCAGTGGCTGGCCTACAGGAGCATGCGATTAACACACGTGGGTGGGATGAAAGAGAATGAGCACGTGGGTGTCGTTTTAATCCCCATTTTATACATAGGTGACCAGCTTCACAGAGGTCACATTACCCAGTCAGTAAACACAGTAAGCTGAGGCTCAACCTAGGCCTTTCAGCTGTGAAGGCCAAGAAGAGTAGCCTGGGGGCCACGCCCCTCCCCCAGATGCCCAGTTCATCCAGGCAGGCAACTGGCAGACGTGGGGGCCTGTGGATTTGTCAGCAAGGTTGCTGGTGGGGTTTTTGTTTGTTTGTCTGTTTTGAGACAGGGTCTCGCTCTGTCACCCAGGCTAGAGTACAGTGGTTTGATTTCGGTTCACTGCAACCTCCACCTCCTGGGTTCAAATGGTTCTCCCACCTCAGTCTCCAAAGTAGCTGGGACTACAGACAAGCGTCACCATGCCCAGTTAATGTTTGTATTTTTGGTAGAGACAGGGTTTCACCATGTTGGCCAGGCTGGTCTTGAACTCCTGACCTCAAGTGATCCACCCGCTTTGGCCTCCCAAAGTGCTGGGATTACAGGCGTGAGCCACCGCGCTCAGCCTGTTGGGTGACTTTTTCTTTTTTTCTGACATAGGGTCTTGCTCTGTTGCCCAGGCTGGAGTACAGATCTCCATTTACTGCTGCCTTGACTTGCTAGGTTCAAGCGATCCTCCCTTCTCAGCCTCCCTAGTAGCTGAGACTACAGGCACACACCAACACGCCTGGCTAATTTTTTTTTTTTTTTTTTTGTAGAGACAGGGTCTCCTTGTGTTGTCCAGGTTGGTCTCAAACTTCTGGGCTCAAGCAGTCCTCCTGTGTGAGGATCCCAAAATGCTGGGATACAGGCATGAGCTGCCACACCTAGCAGAATTTTAATTTTAAAACTCAGCTTAAATACCTCATGACGCTTACACATTTGGTACATTTTTAACAATCATTGATTGTTCAACTCCACCCTTCTCAGAGTTAAAGACATGGGATAAGGAAAACATCTTCTTATCCAGGTGATTTGGGGTGGTATTCCCAGCTGTCTGAGGCTGTGTACATTGACCAAATATTTTGGCCACGACTCAGAGTTCCCCTATCCTGCTATCCTGAGATCATGATAGGCCATCACAGAGTCCACTTTTGTCATCTCTATGCCAATAAGGACTCTAAATGGGGTGGTGTGACAGCCCATTTGGTCCTAGGTTCAAGTTACCTAATTTTTCCAAAGAACTGAGTTTTGCTGATACCCTCCACTCCCACCCAGCTTTCCTCACCGTTTTGTTGGATTCTGCTTTCTGCTTATCTAAATATTGCTCGATTTTGTTCTGGTTTTTTTGTTGTTGTTGTTGTTGTTTTGAGACGAGGTCTCACTCTGTCACCCAGGCTGGAGAGAAGTGGCGCAATCTCCACTCACTGCAAGCACCGCCTCCCGGGTTCCAGCTATTCTCCTGCATCAATCTCCCGGGAGGCTGGGACTACAGGCACCCGCCACCACGCCCAGCTAATTTTGTATTTTTAGTAGAGATGGGTTTCACCATGTTGGTCAGGCTGGTCTTAAACTCCTGACCTCGTGATCCACCCACCCTGACCTCCCAAAGTGCTGGGATTACAGGCGTGAGACACCGTGCCCAGCCTTTTTTTTTTCTTTTCTGAGACAGAGTCTCACTCTCTCGCCCAGACTGGAGTGCAGGGGCACAATCTCAGTTCATGGCAACCTCCACCTCCTGGGCTCCAGCGATTCTTGTGCGTCAGCCTCCCAAGTAGCTGGGATTACAGGAGTGCGCCACCATAGCTGGCTAATTTTTGTATTTTTAGTAGGGACAGGGTTTCACTATGTTGGCCAGGCTGGTCTCGAACTCCTGATCTCAGGTGGGCCAGGTGCGGTGGCTCATGCCTGTAATCCCAGCACTTTGGGAGGCTGAAGCAGGCAGATCACCTAAGGTCAGGAGTTCGAGACCAGCCTGTCCAACATGGTGAAATCCCACCTCTATTAAAAATACAAAAATTAGCTGGGCGTGGTGGTGAACGCCTATAATCCCAGCTACTCGGTAGGCTGAGGCAGGAGAATCACTTGACTCTGGGAGGCAGAGGTTGCAGTGAGCCAAGATCATGCCATTGCACTAAAGCCTGGGTGACAGAGCAAGACTCCGTCTCAAAAAATAGTAATAATAAAATTAGCTGGAAAAAAAATTTTAGCCCGGCATCGTGGTGCACGCCTGTAGTCCCAGCTATTCTGGAGGCTGAGGTGGGAAGACGGTTGAGCCTGAGAGGATGAAGCTGCAGAGTCATGTTTGTACCACTGCACTCCAGCCTGGGTGACAGAGCAATACTGTCAAAAAACAGGTGGGCAGATCACCTGAGGTCAGGAGTTCGAGACCAGCCTGGCCAACATGGTGAAACCCTGTCTCTACTAAAAATACAAAAATTATCCAGGCTTGGTGGTGCACACCTGTAATCCCAGCAACTCCAGAGACTGAGGCAGGAAGAATCGCTTGACCCAGGAGGTCGAGGCTGCAATGAGTCAAAATCACACCACTGCACTCCAGCCTGGGTGACAGTGCAAGGCCCTGTCTCAAAAATTAAATTAAATTAAATTAAATTAAATTTTAAAAATAAAGTAAAAGAAAACATAAAATATAAAATAAAATATAAAGTATAAAATATAGGCCAGGCGCGGTGGCTCAAGCCTGTAATCCCAGCACTCTGGGAGGCCGAGGCGGGCGGATCACGAGGTCAGGAGATCGAGACCATCCTGGCTAACACGGTGAAACCCTGTCTATACTGAAAAAAAAAAAAAATACAAAAAACTAGCCTGGCGAGGTGGCGGACGCCTGTAGTCCCAGCTACTCGGGAGGCTGAGGCAGAAGAATGACGTAAACCCGGGAGGCAGAGCTTGCAGTGAGCTGAGATCCGGCCACTGCACTCCAGCCCGGGCGACAGAGCGAGACTCCGTCTCAAAAAAAAAAAAAAAAAAAAAAAGTATAAAATATAAAATATAAAATAAAATAAAATAAAATAAGCCAGACACCGTGTGCACGCCTGTAGTCCCAGCTATTCTGGAGGCTGAGGTGAGAAGATGGCTGAGCCTGAGAGGATGAAGCTGCAGTGAGTCATGTTTGCATCACTGCACTCCAGCCTGGGTGACAGAGCAAGACCCTGTCTAAAAAACAAAAACAAGCAAGGCGTGGTGGCTCATGCTTGTAATCCCAGCGCTTTGGGAGGCTGAGATGGGCGGATCACCTGAGGTCAGGAGTTCAGACCAGCCTGGCCAACATGGTGAAACTCTGTCTCTACTAAAAACATAAAAATTAGCCAGGCATGGTGGTACACACCTGTAATCCCAGCTACTAGAGAAGCTGACGCAGGGGAATTTCTTGAACCTGGGAGGCAGAGTTTGCAGTGAGCTGAGATTGCGCCACTGCACTCCAACCTGGATGACTGAGTGAGACTCCATCTTTTTTCTTTTTCTTTTTTTTTTTTTTTTTTTTGAGACGGAGTCTGGCTGTGTCTCCCAGGCTGGAGTGCAGTGGCGTGATCTCGGCTCACTGCAAGCTCCGCCTCCCGGGTTCACGCCATTCTCCCGCCTCAGCCTCCCAAGTAGCTGAGACTACAGGCACCCGCCACCACGCCCGGCTAGTTTTTTGTATTTTTAGTAGAGACGGGGTTTCACCATGTTAGCCAGGATAGTCTCGATCTCCTGACCTCGTGATCCACCCGCCTCAGCCTCCCAAAGTGCTGGGATTACAGGCTTGAGCCACCGCGCCCGGCCGAGACTCCATCTTAAACAAAACAAAACAGGCCAGGTGTGGTGGCTTACGCCTGTAGTCCCAGTACTTGGGGAGGATGAACCAGGCAGATCACGAGGTCAGGAGATCAGCACCATCCTGGCTAACAAGGTGCAACCCCGTCTCCACTAAAAATACAAAAAAATTAGCTGAGCACGGTGGTGGGTGCCTGTAGTCCCAGCTACTTGGGGAGGCTGAGGCAGGAGAATGGTGTGAACCTGGGAGGCGGAGGTTGCAGTGAGCCACTGCACTCCAGCCTGGGTGTCTCTGTCTCAAAAACAAAAAAACGATTAACATTCCAATCAGTCAATTGGTGGACTTTGAGTCACACTGATTATCCACGACAATTGTGGGTGGAGCTCATCCAAAAAACTGAAGACCTTTAAGAAAAAAGACTGAGGTTCCGGCCGGGCGCAGTGGCTCAAGCCTGTAATCCCAGCACTTTGGGAGGCCGAGACGGGAGGATCACGAGGTCAGGAGATCGAGACCATCCTGGCTAACACGGTGAAACCCCGTCTCTACTAAAAAATACAAAAAAAAAACTAGCCGGGCGAGGTGGCGGGCGCCTGTAGTCCCTGCTACTCGGGAGGCTGAGGCAGGAGAATGGCGGGAACCCGGGAGGCGGAGCTTGTGGTGAGCTGAGATCCGGCCACTGCACTCCAGCCCGGGCGGCAGAGACTCCGTCTCAAAAAAAAAAAAAAAAAAAAGACTGAGGTTCCGGCCAGGCACAGTGGCTCTTGCCTGTAATCCCAGCACTTTAGGAGGCCAAGTCAGGCCAACATGGTGAAACCCCATCTCTACTACACAAAAAATTAGCCAGGTGTGGTGGTGGGCGCCTGTAATCCCAGCTACTTGGGAGGCTGAGGCAGGAGAAATCACTTGAACCTGGGAGGCAGAGGCTACAATGAGCTGAGATCGTGCCACTGCATTCCAGCCTGGGCGACAATAGTGAGACTCCGTCTCAAAACAACAGAAAAATAACAAAAATCTTCTCATTTTCTTCTATGTCTTCCAGTATTAAAGAGGTTGAGTGTCATTTCTGGCTTACTAGCCATTTGGATTTCTTCTGATATATGCTTCATATCATCTGCCTAATTTTGTCATTGTTTTCTTGCTTTTTTTTTTTTTTTTTTGGAGATGGAGTCTCGCTTTGTTGCTCGGGCTGGAGTGCAGTGGCTTGATCTCGGCTCACTTCAAGCCCCGCCTCCTAGGTTCACGCTATTTTCCTGCCTCAGCCTCCCGAGTAGCTAGGACCACAGGTGCCCGCCACCACGCCCGGCTAATTTTTTGTATTTTTAGTAGAGATGGGGTTTCACCGTGTTAGCTAGGATGGTCTCGATCTCCTGACCTCGTGATCCGCCCGCCTCGGCCTCCCAAAGTGCTGGGATTACAGGCGTGAGCCACCGCGCCCGGGCTGTTTTCTTGCTTGCTTTTTTTTTTTTTTTTTTTTTTTTTTTTGAGACGGAGTCTCGCTCTGTCGCCCAGGCTGGAGTGCAGTGCCTGGATCTCGGCTCACTGCAAGCTCCGCCTCCCAGGTTCACGCCATTCTCCTGCCTCAGCCTCCCAAGTAGCTGGGACTACAGGCGCCTGCCACCTCGCCCGGCTAGTTTTTTTGTATTTTTAGTAAAGACGGCGTTTCACCGTGTTAGCCAGAATGGTCTCGATCTCCTGACCTCGTGATCCGCCCGTCTCGGCCTCCCAAAGTGCTGGGATTACAGGCTTGAGCCACCGCGCCCGGCCTGTTTTCTTGCTTTCTAAGGGCTCTCTGTATGTTGTGGATATTAGTCCTTGGTTAATGACACTGCAAACACAATTTTTAAAAATTTTTTAATTTTAATGGGCACATAGTTTATTGGGAATTTTTTTTTTTTTTTTGAGATTTGGGGGGATCTCATATGTTCCCCAGACTAGAGTGCAGTGGCTATTCACAGGCACCGTCTAGCGCACTACAACCTTAAAACTCCTAGGCTCAAGCAATTCTCCTGCCTCCGCCTTGGGAGTAGCTGGGATTACAAGTGCCCGCCACCACGCCTGGCCTGCCAGTACTTTCTATCAGTCTGTCATTTGTTTACTGTCTTTTCCTCCATACAGAAGTTTTTCCTTTTCAGTTGGGTCAAGTCCATTGATCTTTCTGTTACAGCTTGAGTTTCGTGTCACACGTAGAAAAGGTGCTCCTGCTCTCACTTTCTGCACAGCTATCAGGTCGAGCTCATAGCAGCTCTTCTATTTATCCATTCACTGCCCCAGCAGCTGCCTGGGCATTCAGTGCCCTGCACCCCTCTCCGGCACCAAGGTAGAGCTCGGGCCCTGGGATTCCCAGGACCATTCCCGACTGGGGAGCTCCTTGGTGTCCAGCTGCGGGCCCAAGCTCTTCTCCAGCTCTGAAGCTACCTGGGGGGCAGCAGCCCGGATAGCATCCTGGATATTGTGCAGGTCCCACTGGGTCCTCAGGAGGGCGCTGTCGAGCGTGAAGAAGCCGTCGCGCGTGCGCCGCACTTGGGAGCAGACAGCAGTGGTCTTTAGCTCCAGGCCGATTTCATGAACCAACTTTCGCAGCTCTTTCTGCGTCTCATGCATGCACTGCACCTCTGCCAGGGACACACAATGACAAAGACATGGTGGTGAGAGCACAGCCTCTAGCGTGTGGTTGTGCACCCACACCCCTTGGATACCTCCTAGGTGTGTAACAACCTTAGCAAGACCCCTTAGCATTCCAGGTTGTGCTATTCACTGGACCTGCCCTGTGAGTGCCACCTGAAATGTTAGACTTGCAGAACCTCAGGCCCCACTGGGACCTGATAAGTCAGAATCTGCCTTTTTTTGGCAACAGGGTCTCATTCCATCACCCAGGCTAGAGTGCAGTGCTGTGATCACAGATCACCGCAGCCTCGACCTCCTAGGCTCACATGATCCTCCTGCCTCAGCCTCCGGAGTAGCTAGGACTACAGTTCTGAGCCATCACAACTGGCTAATTTCTTATTTTTTGTAGAGACAGGGTCTCGCCATGTTGCCCAGGTTACAACCTGCCTTTTACTAAGACTCGGTTTCCATATCTGTAAAATGGCAGTTATGAGGAGTAAAAAAGATCATTTATAGAAAGTGCTTAATAACAGAGAATTCAGTGCTCAAGCAGAGGAGCAGGCATTAACATGACCAACATGTTATGCTCTCTCTGCAGGGGCAGGGAGAGACAAAAGGAACACAGATAAGAAGGGCCTGAGCTGGGTGGGACTGGAGAGGTAAGAGTGGTGTCTGATGGAGACCTCACAGCTTCAAACATGGGCAGCTCTGGAAATGAACCACTAAATATAACCTTTGCTTGGTAAGGTTTGGCTTCCAAGGGTGACTTGGCAAGAGATAGGAGAGCTTTTGTTCTGTTAGCTCTGTCATCAGCCAAGTCCAGGCCAGGGCTGGGAAGGAAGTCGGCGCCTGATGCCTTGGCCTGCAGAGATCAGGGCCGGCATATGCTGGCCTCAGCTGAGCCGGACAACAGTGACCTCTGCAAGAGCATTCCTGAGTGACTCCAAAACCCAGGGGCCCCATCTCACTGCTCCAACTTCCTTGGCCAACCTACCTAAGAGGAATTCCGGAGGTGCAAAGTGGAGGCATCGGATGCCGGTTATCAGCATCGGGGACTTGTTCATGGGCCGGATCAGGCCTCTCACAGCCATCTCATAGGCTTCCTGGGTCTTCAGGTCGAGGTTGGAGTACCTGCAGATCAGGAGGGGCTGCAGCTGGGTAGACCACCTACCCTTTCCCCCGCATGAAAGGTGCCTCTCTGTAAGTTCCTCATTTGCTTTGTGTGCCCTGCCACCGTGGCTCCTCCAGCCACCTTTCCTGCCCGTCTTCATCACCAGGTGCCTGGCAGAGTCAGGAAACCCAGGCAAGCTGGCTCCAGAGCCCAAGTTCTTAACTCCTTGGCTGCTCTTGCCCTTGGGCTCTGTGCTCCGATGATGGTTTCCTTGCCATTAAATCATATTATCTCAGCAGGACAGCTGGGTTCTCTTGCTCTTCCTGGCCTCCCATTGGCTAACCCAAGACCTGGCACACAGAACCATTTCTTAATGCCAAGAAAGAAACAAGCAGCTCCCGTCTGGTTCTGGACTCTAAAAACAAGATCCATGGAATCTGCCCTAGGTTTGGGGGAGCCTATGGGAGCCAAGGGCACTTACTGCTCTCCCAGTACCTCACTGAGGGCCCCACTCACATCACCAGGGCCTTCTGATGGGAGCCTTGGATCATGGCCAGAATGCGGTCCAGCTTCTCTCTGGTCACGTGGTCTGGAAAAGGCAGGTGGTTGTCAGTGCACAGGTACCTGCTGAGGATTGGTTACAGCAAACTCCTTCCCCCCAGGACAGCCCCGTCCCTGGAACATGGAGACAGGACGTTTTGGAGGGATCCCCATGGTGGGGTGGTTGGGAGTCCTTTGAGATTCTCATGAAAGCTCTGGACCTTCTTCTCAGAAAGATACACATGACTCAGCATTCTAAGGGCATTCTCTTTTTAACTTTTATTTTAGGTTCGGGGGTACATGTGAAGGTTTGCTACATAGGTAAACATGTGTCATGGAGGTTTGTTATATAGATTATTTCATCACCCAGGTATTAAGCCCAGTACCCAATAGTTACCTTTTCTGCTTCTCTCTCTCTGTCTACCCTGCCCTACCTCAAGTACACCCCAGTATCCATCATTTCCTTGTGTTCAAAAGTTCTTTTGCTGTTTTGTTTTGTTTTGGTTACGGAGTCTCGCTCTGTCACCCAGGCTGGAGTGCAGTGGCACAATCTTGGCTCGCTGCAACCTCTGCCTCCCGGGTTCAAGCGATTCTCCTGCCTCAGCCTCCCGAGTAGCAGGGACTACAGGTACACGCCACCATGCTCAGCTATTTTTTTTGTATTTTCAGTAGAGATGGAGTTTCACCATGTTGGCCAGATGGTCTCAATCTCCTGACCTTGTAATCTGCCTGCCTCGGCATTCCAAAGTGCTGGGATTACAGGTGTGAGCCACCGTACCCAGCCTTTTCTTTTTTTGAGACAGAGTCTTGTTCTGTTGCCCAGGCTGGAGTGCAATGGCACAATCTCAGCTCACTGTATGCTCTGCCTCCTCGATTCAAGCAATTCTCCTGCCTCAGCCTCCCGAACAGCTGGGATTACAGGTACACGCCACCACACCCAGATAGTTTTTGTATTTTTAGTAGAGACGGGTTTCACCATGTTGGCTAGGCTGGTCTCGAACTCCTGACATCAGGCAATCCGCCTGCCTTGGCCTCCCAAAGTGCTGGGATTACAGGCGTGAGCCGCCGAACTGGCCTTTTTTTTTGAGATGGAATCTCGCCCTGTTGCCCAGGCTGGGGTGCAGTGGTGAGATCTCGGCAAACTGCAACCTTCACCTTCTGGGTTCAAGTGATTCTCCTGCCTCAGCTTCCCAAGTAGCTAGGATTATAGGCATGCACTACCATGCCGTTAATTTTTTGTATTATTTATTATAATTATTATTTTTGAGACAGAGTCTCGCTCTGTTGCCAGGCTGGAGTGCAGTGGTGTGATCTCGGCTCACTGCAACCTCCGCCTCCCAGGTTCAAGCAATTCTCCTACCTCAGCCTCCTGAGTAGCTGTGACTACAGGGGCCTGCCACCACGCCCAGCTAATTTTTGCATTTTTACTAGAGACAGGGTTTTACTATATCGGCCAGGCTGGTCTCAAACTCCTGACCTTGTAATCCACCCACTTTGGCCTCCCAAAGTGCTGGGATTATAGGCATGAGCCACTGTGCCCAGCCTCTTTTTAAAATTTAGAACAGTAGCCAGGCACGGTGACTCACACTTGTAATCCCAGCGCTTTGGGAGGCCGAGGCGGGCAGACTACCTGAGGTCAGGAGTTCCAGACCAGACTGTCCAACAGGGTGAAACCCCATTTCTACTAAAAATACAAAAAATTAGCTGGGTGTGGCGGTGTGTGCCTGTAATGTCAGCTACTCTGAAGGCTGAGGCAGGAGAATTGCTTGAACCTGGGAGGTGGAGATTGCAGTGAGCCGAAATCGCGCCACTGCACTCCAGCCTGGGCGACAGAGCAAGACATCGTCTCAAAAAAAAAAAAAAAAAAAGAAAAAGAAAAGAAAAGGAAAGACCGGGTGCGGTGGCTCACGCCTGTAACCCCAGCACTTTGGGAGGCCGAGGCGGGTGGACCACGAAGTCAGGTGATTGAGACCATCCTGGCTAACGCAATGAAACCCCATCTCTACTAAAAATACAAAAAAAAAAAAAAAAAAAAAAAGCTGGGCATGGTGGCAGGCACCTGTAGTCCCAGCTACTCAGGAGGCTGAGGCAGGAGAATGGCGTGAACCTGGAAGGCAGAGCCTGCAGCAAGCCAAGACTGTGCCACTGAACTCCAGCCTGGGTGACAAAGCAAGACTTTGTCTCAAAAAAAAAAAAAAAAAAAAAAAAAAAAAAGGAAAAGGTAAAAGACTGACAATACGGATGGAGAGAAACGAGGGTCTTTGGAAGTGATGTTACATTTCAGCCAGGCAAGCAGGGGAGTAGAGGGTACTCCTGGTGGACAGATCCCATGGCCAAAGCCTCAGCCCAAGCCTGGTGTGTGGAGTGGAACTGAGAAGGGGCCTGTGTGGCCTAGGGCAGGGAGAGGACTCGGGGAAAGCAAACACGGAGGGAGGCAGCAGCAGCCACTTCTGGTTCTCACCATAGGTTGTCTTCTCTACCAGCCTCCCATCCTCACAGAAGTCATCTGTAGCTTTGCCAAGGAGGCCACGCACTGTGTAATCCTTCAAGGACAGGGAGGAAAAGATCCATTAGTGACCCCACTCTAAGCCCTAGTAGCCCCTGCCCCAGAGGCTGGAGGTGGGGAGTCCCCAGGTCTCCCTCAGGGAACTCATGCGCCCAGCCCCCACCCAGTTGCTCCACAGCCCCATGAAGAAGGGCACCAGCTCTGTCATGTGGCCTTCAGCAGCTCTTCCTCTCTTTGTAGTCAAGCTCTCCCGTCACCTGGGGACAGTAACAGGGCCAGTCTCACAGTGCTGCTGCCCCGATTCAGCCAGCGGGACATGGTACCTGGCTCCCAGTCAGCAGGCTTCCTACAAGATTGCTGGCTGGTTTCCATGACAACCAGCACTGGCAGCCTCCAAAGGTGCTGACCGCTGACAGCTACCCTGTGGCCACCCCAGGCCTCCATGTCTCTCCTCTCCAACCTAACTTGGCAATTTATCACCCCGAGTCCCTTCTAGCATGTCCTGTCAGATTCTCTCCACGCCTCTAAATAGAATAAGGTTTCATGGCCCAGATCAGGCCCTTCCTCATCCCGGCTTCTAAAAACTCCCCCTCCTCTGAATCTGTGCAGCTAACCCCATCTGCCACAGATAAGGAATGATTGGCTGGGTACAGTGGCTCACACCTATAATCCCAGTACTTTGGGAGACAGAGGCACGTGGATCACTGAGTAGCTGGGAGGATAGGCATACACCACCAGCCTAATTTTTTTGTATTTTTTTTTTTTTTTTGAGACGGAGTCTCGCTGTGTCGCCCAGGCTGGCGTGCAGTGGCCGGATCTCAGCTCACTGCAAGCTCCGCCTCCCGGGTTTACGCCGTTCTCCTGCCTCAGCCTCCCGAGTAGCTGGGACTACAGGCGCCCGCCACCTCGCCCGGCTAGTTTTTTTTTTGTATTTTTTAGTAGAGACGGGGTTTCACCGTGTTAGCCGGGATCGTCTCTCGATCTCCTGGCCTCGTGATCCACCCGTCTCGGCCTCCCAAAGTGCTGGGATTACAGGCTTGAGCCACCGCGCCCGGCCATTTTTTTGTATTTTTAGTAGAGACAGGTTTTCACCATGTTGTCCAGGCTGCTCTTGAACTCCTGGCCTCAAGTGATCCACCCACCTCAGCCTCCCAAAGTGGCAGCAGCCACTGAGCCCAGGCCACAATTTAAAAAAAATTGTTTTTTTTTTTTTGAGGCGGAGTCTTGCTCTGTTGCCCAGGCTGGAGTGCAGTGGCCGGATCTCAGCTCACTGCAAGCTCCGCCTCCCAGGTTTATGCCATTCTCCTGCCTCAGCCTCCCCAGTAGCTGGGACTACAGGCGCCCGCCACCACGCCCGGCTAGTTATTTGTATTTTTTAGTAGAGACGGGGTTTCACCGTGTTAGCCAGTATGGTCTCGATCTCCTTACCTCGTGATCCGCCCGCCTCGGCCTCCCAAAGTGCTGGGATTACAGGCTTGAGCCACTGCACCCGGCCTAAAACAATTTTTTAAATAGAGATGGAGTCTTGCTATGTTGCCCAGAATGGCCTCAAATTCCTGGGCTCAAGCAATCCTCCTGCCTCAGCCTCCCAAAGTACTGGGATTACAGGTATGAGCCACCACAACTGGCCCCCATTCCCATTTTACAGATGAGGAAACTGAGAAACACAGATATTAATTAGGTAATCCACCCAAGGACACACAGCTGTCAGAGTGGTAGAAGCTGGGGTTCGAACTGAAGTCATTTGGCTCCAGAATTTTGTGCTCTTAACCACTAAAAACGTGGGCCCCATAACGTGGCACCTACGCACATACTTTGTGGCATCAGGCTCCATAGCCCCAACCCTACCTCTGGATGGTAAGCCCCTTGTGGGCAGGATGCTGACATCTACCTCTCAGTCTTGGGACAGAATATGGAATGGCATCATGATCAAGCTCTGGTGTTGGAGAGACCTAGGTTCAAATGCCAGCTCTTAAAGCCCTAACAACTACGTGACCTGGGTAAGTGACATCTCCTCTCTGAGCCTCAGTTCTCTCATCTGTGAAATGGGGCTAACAACAGATTCCACTTTACAGGGAGGCTGTGAGGCTTCCCTAAGGGAATCCACATACAGTGCTCGGCACAGAGTGGCTGGCATACACTAACGCCAGTAGTTATTATCATCATTACCGCCCCTGTGCAGCATACGATCATTAAAAAAATGCTTGTTGATGGCTGGGGTGCTCCCCGAAGGAATCCTCTAAGCTTCAGAATCCTGCTGGTGACCCCCAGGAAAGGACCAAGAGAGAAATAGGCTGTCCCCAGACCCTCGTACCTTGGTGAGATGAGCATTGTACATATCGGTGAGGAGCCTGCATCCATGTCCCACGCCGAGCACTGAAAAGCAGCCAGCCTCATCTCACACCTGGGACCCCCTTCCCATTCCCCTAAATATTCCCGCCCCTACCCCCACCATCAGAATACTCCCTTTTCTGATGCTGCCAAAGGCAGCAGGAAGGCAAGAAGATCTATAGGGGGCAAATACGCCCCTCTGGGTATGCATCACATGCAGATTGCTAGGGCTTACCCATATGCACTGAATCTGACTCATGGTTGGAGGGGGCCTAGGATCCTTGCCAAGCTCCCCAGGGGACTCTGACACCTCAAAGGAAGAGATCCCTGGCCTAGTCACACAAACCTGCACTCAAATCAGGGGCAGCTCTAAGCATAACCTGTAGCCTCTTTGAGCGTCAAGTTCCCCATCAGCAAAATGGGGGTAAAAATACTGCCTGAAGGCCAGGCACAGTGGCTCACGCCTATAATCCCAGAACTTTGGGAGGCTGAGGCAGGCAGCTCACCTGAGGTCAGGAGTTCAAGACCAGCCTGGCCAACATGGTGAAACCCCATCTCTACTAAAAATACAAAATTAGCCAGGTGTGGTGCCAAGATCATGCCACTGCACTCCAGCTTGGGCAACAAGAGTGAGACTCCGTCTCAAAAAAAAAAAAAAATTAGCCAGATGTGGTGGCAGGCACCTGTAATTCCACCTACTCGGGAAGCTGAGGCAGGAGAATTGCTTGAACCCAGGAGGCAGAGGTTCCAGTGAGCCGAGATCGCGCCATTGCACTCCAGCTGGGAGACACAGCAACACTCTGTCTCGGGGAAAAAAAAAATACTGATTCCTGTGGGTGCTGTGCAGTCAGCACAGAGGAAGGGCCCAATAAACAGTGGCCACTGTGGTCACTTCCTGCCTTTCTCCCGGTCTGTTTCTCCCTCTGGCTGCGGGAGAGAATGACCCTGCATTCACTCGTGGGGAGACAGAACAGGGAGAGGGGGCGTGAGATCATGTCTGCCTGCCTGTGTCTCAGGAAGCAAGACAAGGGGACTGTGACTGTCGCGGCTGGAGGATGTGGGCACCACCTGACCCTGGGGACACAGATGGCTCATGACTAGGGCTTTGTGTGTCCAGCCCCAGCCACATGCAGGCCCTGGCCATTGGGCCCAGAGTCACGCGCCTGGCTGCCCCATGATGCAATGATGGTTTTCCCTCTCCAGACCAGGGGTATTCACTGGCCACGGAACACAGAACAAGTCACCTAACTCCTACTTTGTTCTTCCATAAAATCATACAGTATCTACCTAATAAAGTCGTCGTAGTAAATAAATGTGCATAAAGGGCCTCGAACTACATCATGTGTGGGAATCACTGAACAAAGGTGGGTGACTGTGATATTAACCTGTGATTACCTCCGTCCACCTATCCACTCCCCAGCTGATCAGCCTTGGGGCAAGAATCAGGGCAGGAGAGGAATGGTGGGACGTGGGTGCCAGGTAAGAAGTGGACTGGGCTCCTGGTAGCTCCGGGATCTTTTCTCAAGCCTTATCACTGTATCCCCAGGCTTCTCACATCACCTACCAAGTACTCCAGAAGCCCGGACATCCAGCCGATGTCCCATGCCAACCTTGAGATGGGTGAATGCTGGTCCACATACTGGAAAGAAACAAACGAGGTCCATTTTCTCAACTAAATGCCACCCCAGGATGGCTTTGGGCTGCATGTTGACTTCGTTCTCAGAATGCAGCCTCATGGAGTCCAAACTAGCATCAGGCTAGACTCTCAGGCTTGCCTGTCATGGAATCTGGGACCCTGAACGGTCTCCTCAGTGCCCTGGGATCCAAAGGGCAGCCCAAGATGCCTGTTACTCTGCCTACATCAGTCTGCCAGTGAGAGGCTCTAGGAAGACCGGCCTAACACTGAAGGTCCGGAGTGTGGGCTTCCCTGCCCAGCTCTACTGACGAAGAGTCCCTGGAGGAAAATGGAGGCTGTGAGCTCCTTAAGGCAGAACCTGGGTGTGTCAGCTCACTAGCTGCTCAGGAAAGAACTACTGAAAGAATAAATGCAGGAATGAGCCAGAAGTGTTTACACTTCCATAGATTAAGAGGAATTTAGGGGAAGGATCCAGAGTAGTTAAGGGCCTACTGAATCCAGGCTATGTTACTAAATGTCAACACTGAGCCTCAGTTTTCTCTCTTGTGAAATGAAAATAGGACCCATCTCACAGGACTGTGGATTGTACTTGGGGGAAGCTTAAAACAATGCCTAGTACGGAGTGACGACTCAATACATTATACTTCTTATCGTTACCATATAATAGAGTCAATGAATATCACAAGTCCAAGGCGTTTTAGAGGTTTCTAGTAAAACCTCTAGATTCCCTGACACATGCCTTAATCACATATAGGGATGGGGGCACATTACCAGAACCAGTTCCACTGTTGGGCAACTTTGTTCACTAAAAAAATCACTCCTGGCCAGGGGCGGTGTCTCACGCCTGTAATCCCAGCACTCTGGGAGGCTGAGACGGGCGGATCACGGGGTCAGGAGATCGAGACCATCCTGGCTAACATGGTGAAACCCCCATCTCTACTAAAAATACAAAAAATTAGCCAGGCGTGGTGGCGGGCGCCTGTCGTCCCAGCTACTCAGGAGGCTGAGGCCGGAGAAAGGCGTGAACCCAGGAGGTGGAGCTTGCAGTGAGCTGTGATATCGCCACTACACTCCAGCCTGGGTGACAAAGCGAGACTCCATCTTAAAAAAAAAAAAAAAATCACTCTTTTGGCTGGGCACGGTGGCTCAGAATGATTTTTCTGGGAAATCATTCTTTCCCAGAAACCCAAAACCCCCACCTTAGGACTTCTACCTAGGGTCTCATTTCTCACCTGGAGTCCCAGAATAGAAAAAGGGTCAGCAAACTACAGTCCACAAGTCAAATCCTGAAGACTGTTTTTCTTTTGGTTTTTGTTTTGTTTTGTTTTGTTTTGAGACGAAGTCTCACTTTGTCGCCCAGGCTGGAGTACAGTGGCGTGATCTCAACTCACTGCAACCTCCATCTCCCAGATTCACACAATTGTCATGCCTCAGCCTCCCGAGTAGCTAAGATTACAGGCACCCGCCTCCATGCCCGGCTAATTTTTTGTATTTTTAGTAGAGATGGGGTTTCACCATGTTGGCCAGGCTAGTCTTGAACTCCTGACCTCAAGTGATCCAACCGCCTCAGCCTCCCAAAGTGCTGGGATTACAGGAAAGAGTCACCCCACCCAGCTTGTTTGTTTTTTGTGGCCTATGAGTTAAGAATGGCTTTTCCATTTTTTAACGGTTCAAAATAAATCAAGAGACCAGTTGCAGGGGCTCACGCTTATAACGCCAAGGCAGGCAGATCACTTGAGCCCGGGAGTTCAATACTAGCATGGGCAACATGAGAAAACCCCATCTCTACAAAAAATACAAAAATTAGCCAGGCATAGTGGCCTGTGCCTGTAGTCCCAGCTATTCGGGAGGCTTAGGTGGGAAGACCGCTTGAACTCAGGAGGCAGAGGTTTCAGTGAGCTGAGATCTCACCACTGCACTCCAGCCTGGGTGATAGAGTGAGACCTTGTCTCTAAATAAATAGAACACTACAGTTGTCCCTCGGTATCCAGGGGGATTGGTTCCAGGGTCCCTTGCAGATACCAAAGTTTGTAGATGTTCAAGTCCCTGATATAAAATGGCATAGTATTTGCATATAACCTAAGTATGTCGTCCCATATACTTTTTTTTTTTTTTTGAGGCAGTCTCACTCTTTTGCCCACGCTGGAGTGCAGTGGCACAATCTTGGCTCGCCACAACCACCACCTCCCAGGTTCAAGTGACTCCTCGTATCTCAGCCTCCTGAGTAGCTGGGATTACAAGTGCGTGCTACCATGCCCAGCTAATTTTTAGTAGAGACAGGGCTTTGCCATGTTGGCCAGGCAGGTCTTAAACTCCTGACCTCAAGTGATCCACCCGCCTCAGCCTACCAAAGTGCAGGGATTACAGGAGTGAGCCACCACACCTGGCCACCCCCTTTTTTTTTTTTTTTTTTTTTTGAGACAGAGTCTCACTCTGTCACCCAGACTGGAGTACAGTGGTGCAATTTTGGCTCACTACAACCTCCGCCTCCCGGATTCAAGCGATTCTCCTGCCTCAGCCTCTTGAGTAGCTGGGATTACATGCACGCACCACCCATGCCTGGCTAATTTTTGTATTCTTTGGTAGAAGTAGGGTTTCCCCATGTTGCCCAGGCTGATCTTAAACTCCTAGGCTCAAATAATCCACCACCTCAGCTTCCCAAAGTGCTGGGATTACACACATGAGCCACTGGGCCTGGCCCTCCCACATATTTTAAATCATCTCTAGATTACTTTTTTTTTTTTTTGAGGTGGAGTCTCGCTCTGTTGCCAGGCTGGCTTGCAGTGGCGCAATCTCGGCTCACTGCAACCTCTGCCTCCCAGGTTCAAGTGATTCTCCTGCCTCAGCCTCCCGAGTAGCTGGGACTACATGCGCCCACCACCACGCCTGGCTAATTTTCGTATTTTTTCTTTTTTTGAGTGAGACGGAGTCTCACTCAGTCGCCCAGGCCGGAGTGCAGTGGCGTGATCTCGGCTCACTGCAAGCTCTGCCTCCTAGGTTCACGCCATTCTCCTGCCTCAGCCTCCCAAGTAGCTGGGACTACAGGCGCCTGCTGCCACGCTTGGCTAATTTTTTGTATTTTTAGTAGAGACAGGGTTTCACCATGTTAGCCAGGATGGTCTCAATCTCCTGACCTCGTGATCCGCCCGCCTCAGCCTCCCAAAGTGCTGGGATTACAGGCGTGAGCCACCGCGCCCAGCTAATTTTTGTATTTTTAGTAGAGACAGGGTTTCATCATGTTGGCCAGGATGGTCTCTATCTCTTGACCTTGTGATCCAGCCGCCTCAGCCTCCTAAAGTGCTGGGATTACAGGCGTGAGTCACTGCGCCCGGCTAGATTACTTACAATATCTAATATGATGCCTATGCATCACTTTGAGTGGATTCAACACCGTACTAGGTACACAGCAAATTCAAGTTTTGCTTTTTGGAACTTTGTGTTTCTTTTTTCTCCCAAATATTGCTGATCTGAAGCTGGATCATGGGATGTGGACTCATGGACTCAGGGGCAACTGTACTTCGTGACACGTGACAATTACTTGAAATTAAAATATGAATGTTCATAAAGTTCTACCGGAATACAGCTAGGCTCACTCCTCTAGATACTGTCTATAGCTGTTTTGCACTACATTGGCAGAGTTGAGCAGTTGCAACAGAAACCACATGGCCTGAAAACAAAAACATTCAGTATCTGGCCCTTTCCAAGGAAGTCTACCAATTCCTGGTCTAATACCTCACTCCTCTGTGGACCTTCAAGGGCCTGGCACAGGAGTCTGAGCACTGGGACACTGACTCTGCTCAGGGATTTCCTGACACCCAGCATCCTGCTTAAATCTGCCTTACCCAGTGGATGGTTGACGAGAGAGGGTACACTGGTGGCTGTGAGGGTCAGCTCCTTCTCTTCGCTGCCTTCCATGGGGCCCAGCAAGAAGCGAACACGCTGTTTAGGGGCGGGAGGCTTCCTGGCATTGAGACCTGTACACACAGAGATAATATATACACACATACATACAAATATATGTACATATAAAATATTTTTTAAGAGACAGGATCTCGTTCTGTCGCCCAGGCTGGAGTACAGTGGCACCATAATGGCTCACTGTAATGTCAAACTCTTGGGCTTAAGCGATCCTCCTGCCTCAGCCTTCAGAGTAGTTGGGATTACAGGCGTGCACGACGACGCCTGGCCAGGAATATCTTGTTCTGTTCAAACACCCGGACAACAGGGAAGTATGATGTAGAAGACAAAGCAGAAGCCCATGGTGCAGAGGGCAGAAGAGCAGTAGTTAAGGAACAGGCGGATTAAAATAGACTCTACAACGTAGTAACGGTGTGACAAGGAACAATACTGAGTCATTTTCCCCCTCGAAAAACAGAGGAAAGTGAGGAGTAAGAAAGCACAGAGAACAGACGTTTGGGAAAGCGCTCTGCCCAGGCGAATAGGTCACGTGATTTTGTTTTGAGGGAAGGACCAGAAACGGAGATGGACTTTCAAGAGAACGAGAGCGGGAATGTGGATCTGGTTCGAGGCACTGACCCTTCAGAAGTTGTAGCTCCACTGTATCCCGCAGGTGCTTCCATTTTAGCCCCGGGGGCTTATAGACCGCGAAAAGCCCGTGCAGTCGCGACAAGCCAGCGGACCCCATGCTTGAAGATCACAGCACCCACTGGACCTGGACGGAAGTGCCGCAAGGCCCCGCCCCCAAATGTGGTCCTTACCGTGGGCGCCGCCATGTTCCACAGCCGGAAGAGGTTCGCATTTTATAGTCTTCGGGGAAAACCGGCTGTGGAGAAGTAAATAGGGCCCGGCGCTGAGCCTCAGAGTGACCGTGGTTACGTCTCCTTTGCAGACACTTTCCGGGACGAGGTGAAATGGCGAGAGTCTTGTATCGGTGGACGTAGACGGTAGACAGTTCGCGTGCGTTTCCTTCGCCTACTTGGCCTACATGCTTTCTGCTCGTGCAGCGATGTTTCCCCTCGACAGGCCTTGGCAATGCCGTCAGAATCGGTTTTTCAGTGGTGTTTGACCCCTCCGACGCTCCGTCGCCTAAGAGACTCACGGCGTTCTCCGTGCCCGCCCATCCTCCGCGGACGCCCACTGCCATGGCGACTCTGCTGAGCCCTGTCCTGCGCCGGCTCCGCGGGCTCCGCAGGCTTCCCGGCCTCCCGCGGCTTGCGGCAGGCAAGTGGAGCCGGGTTCCGGGCGCAGGCGGGAAGGAACCTGAGGGCGCCCGGCTCCTCTGACCTCGGCCTTTTTCTTGCCTTGCAGAAATGCCTCTCCGGGCCAGGAGCGACGGCGCCGTCGCCGGCCCGCTGTACTCGCACCACATCCCCACCTCCCCGCTGCAGAAAGCGCTGCTGGCCGCCGGCTCCGCGGCGATGGCGCTCTATGACCCCTATCGCCACGGTAAGGCCGCCCGCGCCTCGCCCCCGTCGGGGCGGCTGGGAGCGGTTTCCTGTGGGTAACTGGACCATAGCCTAGGTTGGGGTACCCAAACCTGGTTGCGGCTCGTAACCACTCGGAACGTTTATGAAAATGCAGATTCCTGCATCCCACCTAAACGCACTGAATCTGAATCTGCAATGGAGGGAGAAATGGGCGTGGAATCCGAACGTCTGTATTTTTAAACTACTTGGGAGAATCTGTCATGCAGCCATAGTAAGAACATCTAGACTAACTAGATGATTCATAAGTACCGATCAGTTGATAACGTTCTACTAAAAAGTCAACTCCGAGGTCAAGGACCGTGTCGGCCTCCTTCCACTGTATCTGCAGCCTTCTGGGTAGTGCCTGGCACATAGTAAATGCTCAATGAATGTTTGCTGGATGTGTGACTAGAACATCCTAGGTTTCTACAGTGTTTTTCTCATGTCTCCTAGGATTTTTGAGTTCTGGGAAGTACTGTTATTCCTACTAACAAAAACAATAGGCCAGGTCCTATTATAGTGGCCCACGCCTATAATCCCAATCGGGGGGCCGAAGCGGGCAAATGGCTTGAACTGAGGAGTTTGAGACCAACCTGGGCAACATGGCGAATCCCCATCTCTACAAAAAAAAATACAAGAATTAATTGGGCCTGGTTGCATGCGGCTCTATTCCCAGGCTGAGATGGGAGGATCATTTGAGCAGGGGAGTTCGAGACTGTAGTGAGCTGTGATTTGCGTCATTGCACTCCAGCCTGGGCAACAGAGCGAGACCCTATCTTAAACAAAAAAACACTATATCTCCATGTCGCCACTAGTTTTTTGTTTTGAGACACAGTATTGCTCTGTGGCCCACGCTGGAGTGCAGTGGCGCATTCTCAGCTCTATGCAACTTCCACCTCCCAGGTGCAAGCGATTCTCATGCCTCAGCCTCCCGAGTACTGAGATTACAGGCCTGTGCCACCTGGCTAATTTTTGTATTTTTAGTAGAGACGGGATTTTGCCATGTTGCCTAGGCTGGTCTCAAACTCCTGACCTCAGGTGATCCTCCTGCCTTAGCCTCCCAAAGTGCTGGGATTACAGGCATAAGCCACCACGCCTGGCCAAGGCCAGAGAATTTTTTTTTTTTTTTTTTTTTTTTTTTTTTGAGACGGAGTCTCGCTCTGTCACCCGGGCTGGAGTGCAGTGGCCGGATCTCAGCTCACTGCAAGCTCCACCTCCCGGGTTTACGCCATTCTCCTGCCTCAGCCTCCCGAGTAGCTGGGACTACAGGCGCCCGCCACCTCGCCGGCTAGTTTTTTGTATTTTTTTTAGTAGAGACGGGGTTTCACCGTGTTAGCCAGATGGTCTCGATCTCCTGACCTCGTGATCCGCCCGCCTCGACCTCCCAAAGTGCTGGGATTACAGGCTTGAGCCACCGCGCCCGGCCTACGGCCAGAGAATTTTTCAATATTTTTTTGTAGAGACAGCATCTTGCCATGTTGCCTAGGCTGGTCTGAAGCTCTTGGCCTCGAGTGATCCTCCTGCCTCAGCCCCCCAGTGTTGAGATTACAGGTGTAAGCCACTACACTTGGCTAGTAAGTGTTATATATGCATGATTTTCATGGTTTCTCACATTAACCAGCTAAGAAAGGTGTTGTCTGCACTTCACAAATTAGGACACTGAGGCTGAAAAATGTGAAGCAGGCCAGGCGTGGTGGCTCACACCTGTAATCTCAGCAATTTGGGAATCCAAGGTGGGAGGATCACTTGAGGCCAAAGTTCAAGACCAGCCTGGGCAACATAGCAAGACCTCATCTCTACAGAAAATTTTAAAAACTAGCTGCACGCCTGTAGTCCTAGCAGTGAGCTATGATCACACCACTTCACTCCAGCCTGGGCAACAGAGCAAGACCCTGTCTGAAAAAAAAACAGAAACGTGAAGCAATTTGCACTAGGTCACCTAGATAGTGAACACACCTGGGCTGTAGCCCAGCATCTCTGATGCCTAAGCCTCTACCAATCAATGGAGACATTATATTGTATTGTGAAAAGTGATTTATAAAATCTTTAGAACGTTGTGCCAACCAGAGCTGTCCCGCCCCAGTAGATTAAGAACTATAGATATGTGTACTGATCCCTTGTTGTGTGCTGGGTAATTTGCTAAGTGTTTTACCTGAATCCTTATAACAAAAAGCTAGCTATTATCCCTAATTTGTCCTGTAGGAAACAAAGGCTCAGACCAGGTCAGGTAACTTACCTAAGGTGACATCCCCCATTTGTGCCCGTTTCTGTCCTTTCAGACATGGTCGCAGTTCTAGGGGAGACCACAGGACACCGCACCCTGAAGGTCCTCAGGGACCGGATGAGGAGGGATCCAGAGGGTGCCCAGATCCTGCAGTAGGTCCCAGCTCTGCCTGGGGGTCTGGGGGCAATCTCTAGGTATTCTGACCTCTCTAGAATCACATTGTATTTGTTCTGTTCCGCTAGGGAGCTCTTGATACCCTGGCCACATATGGTTGCACAGGCTGGGCACTCCCCAGTTCCAGGGGTGTCATTCACATACATGTGTATACACTGTGATGACCTCAGAGTTGTGCAATGTGATGGCCTTGGCCCAGTTTCAGCCACGGGGCTCTGTGCCTTCATTAAGTTATCATAACGTGCTGGCTTTACCTTTTCCTTGCAGTACCTTTTGCAAGTACTCTGGTCACATTCGAGGACTGTCTTCCTTTCGAGATTGTGCCCCTGCCCATGTCCTTGGTTTGGGGTAGTATCCTAACCCTGACACTGGCCTAGCCAGTTGTAGGTGCTCCATTAAGGTTTGTGGTGGCCACATTACTCCTCTGTACATTCTCCCACCCCTCAGCTCACTGTAGTTGGATCGTTCACGTACGTTTGCCCACACCCTCCCAATGCCCAAGTCTTGCCTTTCAGGGAACGTCCCCGGATTTCGACATCCACCCTCGACCTGGGCAAGCTCCAGAGCCTGCCAGAAGGCTCCCTGGGTCGCGAGTATCTCCGTTTCCTGGATGTGAATGTGAGTTTTCAGCTTCCATGTACCTGGCAGTCACCAGACAGGACAGAGGAATAGCACAGGCATGACACCCTGAGGAAAGAGGAGCCCTGAGCTGCCACCATCGGCAGGAGTCCTCTTCAGGCTCATGCCAAGTCTTTGTCATTTTCTGTAAGATAGGCAAATGGGTGGGAACATGCCTCCAAATGATAATACTGGCCAGTGTTCATTAACCTTCCACTGCATGCCTGATGCCAGCCTCATCCGTGATCTTGTGAATCCCCCCACAACCCTGTCAAGTATGTTCTGTTATTATCCTCTTTTAGTACATGAGGAAACAGGCTCAGAGCAGTGAAGCAACTTGCTAATTTCACATAACCGGTATTAATGGAGAACAGTAATCAACCCCAGGTCATGCTCTTCACTGCTGTACTGTGTCCCCTTATTTTGCTTTCCCTATGGTATGGCAGGTGTGGCACTCCAGCCCCAGGCAGGGAGGACAAGGAGATGGGGGAAGGGGGCGTCCTGACTATTGGCAAGCTCACTGAGCCTCTGCCATGTGCCATCTTTTTTTTTTTTTTTTTTTTTTTTTTTTTGAGACGGAGTCTCGCTCTGTCACCCAGGCTGGAGTGCAGTGGCCGGATCTCAGCTCACTGCAAGCTCCGCCTCCTGGGTTTACGCCATTCTCCTGCCTCAGCCTCCTGAGTAGCTGGGACTACAGGCGCCCGCCACCTCGCCCGGCTAGTTTTTTTTGTATTTTTTAGTAGAGACAGGGTTTCACCGTATTAGCCAGGATGGTCTCGATCTCCTGACCTCGTGATCCGCCCGTCTTGGCCTCCCAAAGTGCTGGGATTACAGGCTTGAGCCACCGCGCCCGGCCCTTTTTTTTTTTTTGAGACAGGGTCCCACTCTGCCACCCAGGCTGGAGTGCAGTGGTGCGATCTCGTGATTCTCCTGCCTCAACCTCCCATGTAGCTGAGACTACAGGTGCACACCACAAAGCCTGGCTAATTTTTGTATTTTTAATAGAGATGGGGTTTTACCATATTAACCAGGCTGGTCTCAAGCTCCTGACCTCAAGTGATCCACCTGCCTCAGCCTCCCAAAGTGCTGGGACTACAGGTGTGAGCCACCGCGCCCAGCCCATCCATTGTTTTGTGTACTGGGGATATAATGGTGAACTAGACAGCCAAGTTCCCTGCCCTCATTTCTATTCTACTTGGAGAGGTAGACAATAAAATAGTTTTTAAAAATTTTCAGGGAGGGCACGGTGGCTCACACCTGTAATCCCAGCACTTTGGGAGGCTGAGGCGGGAGGATCACCTGAGGTCAGGATTTTGAGACCAGCCTGACCAACATGGTGGAACCCTTTCTCTACTAAAAATAACAAAAATTAGCTGGGTGAGGTGGTGTGCACCTGTAATCCCAGCTACTTGGGAGGCTGAGGCAGGAGAATTGATTGAACCCAGGAGGCAGAGGTTGCAGTGAGCTGAGATCGTGCCACTGCACTCCAGCCTGGGTGACAGAATGAGACTCTGTCTCCAACCAAACAAAACAAAAAAATTCATATAGAAATACAGGTAAAATATTCCAAGTAATTAGAATATTCTGGCACTGGTCCTTGCATGTTGGCTCATGTCTGTAATCATAATACTTTGGGGGGCTGAAGTGGGTGGATCACTTGAGCCCAGGAGTTTGAGACCAGCCTGGGAAACATGTTGAAACCCTGTCTCTGCAAAAAATGTAAAAATTAACTGGGCATGGTGATGTATACCCATATAGTCCCAGCTACCTGGGAGGGAGTTTAAGGTAGGAGGACTGGTTGAGCCCAGGAGGTCAAGGGCGGTGAGCCGTAATCACGCAACTGCACTCCAGCTTGGGCAACAGAGCAAGACCCTGTCTCAAAAATTTAAAAAAGTATACCAGCACTATTGTCAGCAGCTGGGATACAGTGGACAAAACCAGCAAAAAGCCTGCCTTCGTGGAATTTATGTTCTAGCAGTTATGAAGAGAACAAGTTAGTGTGATAGAAGACAACTTTGGTGTTGGGAAGGGTACAGCCACTTCTGACGGGGTGGTCAGAGCCGGCTCCTCTGGGGAGACTTGGAAGGTAAGGAGGAGCCAACCTTGTGGAGAGCTGAGAAAGAGCATTCTGAGTAGAGGCAATGGCAAGGGCAGAGGCCCCATGTGTTTAGGAAAAGGAAGGTTGACGAGTGTGGCCACAGAGGAGTGAGTGGGCTGGAAGGGGAGCCCCAGCTGGGCCCTGCAGGCCACCAGAAGAAGGAGTCTGTAGTTTGTAATAGGAGCAGTAGGTAACTTGTGGAAGGTTTTGAGCAGGGTAGTAAAGTGACCTGATTTGTAAAGGACCTTAGAATCCTGATGGCCCATCTTCCCTGTCCCTGTCCCATCTTCCCTCCCTCCTCCAACACAGACACATCCCATCAAGGCACCCCTGCCAAATGGCTATCAAGCCTGGCTGCCAGAGCCAGCCAGGCTGGAGGAGGTGAGGGGTCTCCAAAGGTTGTCCTAGAACAGTTTCTCAGCCTGGGCAGTGTTAATGTTTGGGCTGGATCACTCTTTGTTGTGGGGGCGGTCCTGAGCCTGATAGGATGTTTAATGGTGGCTTCTACCGACTGGGTGCCAGGAGCACCCCCTCCCTGGCAAGTTGTGACAACCATAGATGTCTCCAGAGATTACAGGTGTCCTCTGGTGGGCAGTTAAGAACCACTGCTCTAAATGGTTATTGTCTCTGAGACGATGTTCTGTTCCTCAGTCTCCTGCACAGCTACCTTGACAGGGCGATCACCTGCCCTATTTTAAACCATCTCTCAGATTTCACCAGGATGCAAGTCATCTCATCAGTGGGAAACTCACCAGGGTGACCTGCCTGAAGTGCCACACAGGGAGGGAAGTCTTCTGAATTTCCCCGTCTTTAGCCCTGTTGCTGTGGAGGGGAGGGGCTAGCAGGGATGGGACTGCCAGGACACCTTGCTCAGCCACAGCCCCACTTGTGATGGCACTGGCGATTGTGACACTTGTAGAGCAAGGAAATCAGCAGCTCATGGAATGTGAAGGAGTACCTTTGTCCCCGCAGAGATTTAGATAAAGGTTCAAGGTGAGGCTACCCTCCCTTCCCTGAGGCTGACTTTGGTGAGAGGTATAGTCATCTTGTAGTATCAAGACTATAGGCATGGGCTTGAGAATTAGGAGGAGCCTGAATGAGAATCCTGGCTCACTTCCCAGCTTTACAAGCCTGGATAAATCCTTTGACCTTGCTGAGTCTCAGATTCCTCATCAGAAGTAAGAGGACCTCACATACATCTTCCCAGGGCACTTACTGGCTTTGGTAATGGATGTTAAGGCCACTGGCTTTGGAATCCAACAGACTTTTGTTTCAAATGCTGACTCAGCCACTTTACTAGCTGTGTGATCTTGGGCAAATTACTTTATCTCTCTGAGCCTTGTTTTCCTTTTTTTTTTCCTTTTTTTTTTTTTTTTTTTTTTTTAATGAGACTCACTCTGTCACCCAGGCTGGAGGGCTGTGGCACAATCTTGGCTCACTGCAACCTCCACCTCCTGGCAATTCTTCTGCCTCAGCCTCCCGAGTAGCTGGGACTACAGGCGTGCGCCACCACGCCTGGCTAATTTTTGTATTTTTAATATAGGCGGGATTTCGCCATATTGGCCAGGCTGGTCTCGAACTCCTGACCTCAAGTGATCTGCTGGCCTTGGCCTTCCAAAGTGTTGGGATTACAGACATGAGCCACCACGCCCGGCCTTTGTTTTCTTTATCTATATCTGCAGTAATAACAGTATTTACCTCCAAGATTGCAAGGATGAAATACGATAATATCTGTAAAGGACACCCTAGGTGCCGGCACCTGGTGGATACTCTATGATCACCTTCAGCTTCACACAACAAGCTAAAGCCGTTCTTTGGGAACAGGAAGACCAGGCTGTTCCCACTCTGTATGGGTGCTACTGAGTACTCAGAGGTAGTGGGCAGGTAAGAGGAGGAGAGTTCTGGGGTCAGAAAAGTGCCCAGGACTGGCCTTTTATTCATATGTTCAAGAGATGTTCATTCATCCAGGCCCTGGATCAGGCTACTGGAGGTAAAAGAATAAGCGAAACAGAGCCAGTCCTGCCCGTGTGTAGCAGACAGGCTATTTTGATACTGTCAATAAAAATAAAATGTGAGTGGCCGGGTGTGGTGGCTCACGCCTGTAATCCCAGCACTTCAGGAGGCCGAGGCGGGTGGATCACAAGGTCAGGAGTTTGAGACCAGCCTGACCAACATGGTGAAACCCCATCTCTACTTTAAAAAAAAAAAAAAGGGCCGGGCGTGGTGGCTCAAGCCTGTAATCCCAGCACTTTGGGAGGCCGAGACGGGCGGATCACGAGGTCAGGAGATCGAGACCATCCTGGCTAACACAGTGAAACCCCGTCTCTACTAAAAAATACAAAAAAAAAAAAAAAACTAGCCGGGCGAGGTGGTGGGCGCCTGTAGTCCCAGCTACTCGGGAGGCTGAGGCAGGAGAATGGCGTAAACCCGGGAGGCGGAGCTTGCAGTGAGCTGAGATCCGGCCACTGCCCTCCAGCCTGGGCAACAGAGCGAGACTCCGTCTCAAAAAAAAAAAAAAAAAAAGAAAAAGAAAACATTAGCTGGGTGTGGTGGCACGTGCCTGTAATCCCAGCTACTCAGGAGGCTGAGGCAGAAGAATTGCTTGAATCCGAGAGGAGGAGGAGGAGGTTGCAGTGAGCTGAGATTGCACCACAGCACTCCATCCTGGGCAACAGAGCGAGACTCTGTCTCAGAAAACAAACAGAAAGGCCGGGCGCGGTGGCTCAAACCTGTAATCCCAGCACAGGGATTACAGACGGGCGGATCATGAGGTCAGGAGATCGAGACTATCCTGGCGAACACGGTGAAACCCCATCTCTACTAAAAAATACAAAAAACTAGCCAGGTGAGGTGGCGGGCGCCTGTAGTCCCAGTTACTCGGGAGGCTGAGGCAGGAGAATGGCGTGAACCTGGGAGGCAGAGCTTGCAGTGAGTTGAGATCCGGCCACTGCACTCCAGCCTGGGTGACAGAGCAAGACTCCGTCTCAAAAAAAAAAAAAAAAAAAAAAGAAAACAAATAAAAAAAAATAGGCTGGGCGCAGTGGCTCACGCCTGTAATCCTAGCACTTTGGGATCACAAGGTCAGGAGATTGAGACTACCCTGGCTAACATGATGAAACCCCATCTCTACTAAAAAATACAAAAAATTAGCTGGGCGTGGTGGCAGGCGCCTGTAGTTCCAGCTACTTGGGAGGCTGAGGCAGGAGAATAGCGTGAACCTGGGAAGCAGAGCTTGCAGTGAGCCGAGATCACGCCACTGCACTCCAGCCTGGGCAACAGAGCAAGACTAAAAAAATAAATGTGAGCACGTAGGTAATGTTTAATATTCTGACAGCTACTTTAATAGCAAAAAAATTAATTTTTTTGCTACTAAAATTAAATTTTGCTATTAAAATTAAGGTGGAATTAATTTTTTGTTTGTTTGTTTTTTTGAGATGGAGTCTCACTCTGTTGCCCAGGCTGGAGTTCAGTGGAGCCATCTCAGCTCACTGCAACCTCCGCCTTCTGGGATCAAGCAATTCTCCTGTCTCAGCCTCCCAAGTACCTGGGATTACAGATGCCTGCCCCCATGCTTGGCTAATTTTTGTATTTTTAGTAGAGATGGGGTTTCACCATATTGGTCAGGCTGGCCTTGAACTCCTCAGGTGATCCGCCCACCTCGGCCTCCCAAAATGCTGGGATTATAACCATGAGCCACTGTGCCTGGCTATAATTGATTTTAAATATGCATCTTGTTTAGCCCGATATATCCAAAGTATTATTTCAACAAGTAATCAATATTTTTAAATTATTGAGATTTGTACATTTTTTTCATACTAAGTATTTGAAGTCTTGTGTGTATTTTATATATTCAGCACATTTCACTTGGACACCTTTCTTGGCCACATGTGGCAAGCGGCTGCCATACTGGACAGTGCAAGTCTAGGAGACATTAATACTCACATGCACTAAACATCAAGGTACAATTATTCTGAGTGCCACTAAGAGGTGAATGATGCTTCCAGAGACCATAACATGAACCCACTTGGTCTGTAGGTTAGGGGCGGCCTCTCTGTGGTGGGGGGAAGGGATGGGGGACAGGGGACACTTAACCCAGGTCATGAAGGATAAGTAGGAGTTATCACAGTGAAGATAGGGGTAGTGGGAGAGAGCACCCCAAGCTGGGAGCAGCTTGTGCTAGGATCAGGGTTTTTGGGGCTTCATTTTTTATTTTTAGAGACAATGTCTTGCTTGAGTGCAGTGGTATAGTCATAGCTCCCTGTAACCTCAAACTCCTGGGCTCAAACAATTTTCCTGTCCCAGCCTCCTGAGTAGCTAGGACTATAGGCACACACCACCACACCCGACTAATTTTTTTTTTTTTTTCCAAGACAGAGTCTCTGTCACCCAGGCTGGAGTGTGCAGTGGTGCAATCTCGGCTCACTACAACCTCCGCCTCCTAGGTTCAAGTGACTCTCCTGTCTTAGCCTCCCGAGTAGCTGGGACTATAGGTGTGCACCACCACACCCAGCTAATTTTTGTATTTTTTAGTAGAGACAGAGTTTCCCTGTATTGGTCAGGTTGGTCTTGAACTCCTGATCTCAGGTGATGTGCCCACCTTAGCCTCCCAAAGTGCTGGGATTTACAGGCATGAGCCTCGGCCCCCGGCTAGTCGCCAGAGTTTTCTGGTAGGTTATGAGTTTGGTGAGAGTTGTGACAGTGTCAGAGACAGACTGGCAAATCGGGCCCTGAGAACCATCAGGAAGGGTTCTAGGGGGGTTTATGGTTGTCAGAGGGTCTCCCCAGACACCCGAGCACCCACCCGCTTCGTGGATGATGAGGAGCTAGCATATGTGATTCAGCGATACCGGGAGGTGCACGACATGCTTCACACCCTGCTGGGAATGCCCACTAACATCCTGGGTGAGTGCCCCCAACCCTGACAGCCTGTCTCCCTGGGGTGGCTTCAGGGCCAGAGCAGGGCTTGCCTATCTCCACCACCCTCTGCATCACCTGGCTTGGTGCCTCAATTTCTGTTTTACCTGAACATCTTAGTAGCATCTTTGCCACATGTCCCCCTTCTCCCTCCCACTGGCCCTCAGGGCTCCTGCACTAGTGTAGCAGCAGCCCATCTTCAAGATGGGCTGGTGTCTTTTGGGCTTTAGCTGCCTCCCTGCTCTGAAACCTCAGTAGCTCCCTAAGGCCTGCAGGAACCATCCTGGAGTGTTTAGCCTGGTTTATGGGGTCATGGGATCCTCTGCGCTGTGACCCCAGGCTTCCTTTCCATCCCTTATTCCCTTCTGTTCACTCTTGGGCCCTCTCCCGTACTCCAAGCCAAGTGCCCTAGGGCCCAGCACAGGCCAGGACTGGGCACAGCTGACCCTGGTAGAGATTAGGGAGGAACAGTTGCCTCTCTTTGCCCTGCTGTGAACACCACTGGCCTTTCCTTCAGATAGCTTGTTCACTTCCCAACCCATCCCTCACCCCCAGGGGAGATCGTGGTGAAATGGTTTGAGGCTGTCCAGACTGGCCTGCCCATGTGCATCCTGGGTGCTCTCTTTGGACCGATCCAACTCAGTGCTCAGTAAGTTTTCAAGTGGCGGCTGGGTCAGGGTTGAGGGTGGTGTCAGGACAGAACTCAGAGGAACAAGGGCTCCTAGAAGTAGGAAGAGCACACGGGCGCCTGCCCTGCCCCTTCCAGTTCTCCAGGAAGTAAGGGTAGAAAGAATAGAGCAGAGATGTGAAACTGGCCTGGGGCAAGGGTCTTCAGGTGAGCAAATAAAGCCTATAAGTTTCACAGGACTCTGGGGTCTCTTGGGCCAGGCCTAAGTGCATGGTCAGAATGATGAGCGTCAGTGGTGTTAGATTCTGTTAAGTTGGTGTTAGATTCTGGAGTGGGGGAGCTATGATTTAAACCTGAGCTTCAACATGTTCAAGATGAGTGGCTTTGGGTTTGAGATTCCACCTCACTGAGCTCTGTTGCCTCATCTGAAAAGCAGGGATAATAACTACCTCCTTCCGAGGTCTTTGTGAGGATGAACTGAGAAAATGCACAAGTGCTGAGCAGTCGAGTGCCTGGCCCCCAGGGACTTGATGTTTTCTTTTTCCTCTGCTGCCCCACAGGAGCCTGCAAGTGCTGGTCTCGGAGTTGATCCCATGGGCCGTTCAGAACGGGCGCAGAGCCCCGTGTGTCCTCAACCTGTACTATGAGCGGCGCTGGGAGCAGTCCCTGAGGGCTCTACGGGAGGAGCTGGGCATTACGGCACCACCCGTGCATATCCAGGGCTTGGCCTGAGTTCCTGAGCCAGCGGGGCCTGGCCTACCTCCCCCATCTACTGCTTCCCTTGGGGGCAGAGGGCTCCCTTGACTACCTTTGTTCCTCTTCTTTGAACACTGACCCTTGGACAACATTTATCATAATTTATCATAGCCACTGCTGAGTGGCCTTGAGGATGAACCCCACAGGGAGCAAGCAGTACAGTGGCACTCCCAGGGGGACCAGCAGCTGTCCAAGGAGAACCATGCGTGAACAGTATCAGTCGTCTGGGCTCATGCTGGGATGTCGCAGCACTCCTGTTGGGACTCCTTCCAACCAGCCAGGTTTGCTGGAGGCCAGGCTGGGTGTCCTCACGGGAGTGAGGGCTACACCCAATTCCAAAAGCCCGAGAAGAGAGAAGTGGAGGGGGGAGGTGAGTGTGTGAATAAAGGCTCCCATCAGGTCAAGTGTCTGCTTGTCCTTTCCCCCAGGGATGCCCCTGACTTTGGCACTCTTGCGACTTCCAAGCACTAGCGCAGAAGTTCCCCTCCCAGCCTGGGCTTTAGCTGCTTGTCCCCTCTCTTCTGGCTGAAGTTGGGTGGACGTGGATTCAAATTCCCTGCTCCTCCCTGTTTTTTTTTTTTTGAGATGGAGTCTTGCTCTGTCGCCAGGCTGGAGTGCAATGGTGAGATCTCGGCTCCCTGCAACCTCCGTCTCCCAGGTTCAAATGATTCTCCTTCCTCAGCTTCCGGAATAGCTGGGACTACAAGCGCATGCCACCATACCCAGCTAATTTTTTTATTTTTAGAGATGGGGTTTCACCATGTTGGCTGGGATGGTCTTGATCTCTTGACCTCGTGATCCGCCCACCTTGGCCTCCCAAAGTGCTGGGATGACAGGCATGAGCCACCACACCCGGCCAACTCCTCCCTGTTTTCCAGCAGAGGACTTAGGGCAAGTCCCTTCCCCTCTCTGAGTCCCCATTTCATCTCAAGAAAAGTGGAATCCTAAGGCGCTCACCCCCTAGGACTACTGTGGGGGTTTCTGAGAGGACATTCAGAAGATGGACTTCAGAGAAAGGACTCAAGGAGCAGGAGGTGGGGTTTTTTGTTTTTTTGTGGTTTTTTTTTTTTTTTTTGAGAGAAGTTCTTGCCCTGTCATGTAGGCTGGAGTGCGTGGCATAATCATGGCTCACTGCATCCTCAATTCCTGGGCCCAAGCAGTCCTCATCTCAGCCTCCCCAGTAGCTGAGGCCACAGGTAGACACCACTATGCCCAACTAATTTTTTAATTATTTATTTTTGAGACAGGGTCTCGCTCTTTTTGCCCAGGCTGGAGTGCAGTGGTGTGATCTCAGCTCACTGCAACCTCTGTGTCCCAGGTTCAAGCAATTCTCCCATCTCAGCCCTCCCAGGAGCTGGGACTATAGGAGCATGCCATCCTGCCCAGCTAATTTTTGTATTTTTTGGTAGAGACGAGGCTTCACCATGTTGGCCAGGCTGGTCTTGAACACCTGACCTCGTGATCCGGCCACCTCGGCCTCCCGAAGTGCTGGGATTACAGGCATGAGCCACCATGCCTGGCCGCCCAACTAATTTTAATTTTTTGTAGAATTGAGGTCTCTATGTTGCACAGGCTGCTTTAACTCCTGGGCTCAAGTGATTCTCCCGCCCTTGGCCTTCCAAATAATACAGATGTGAACCACTGTTTCCAGCCAATCAGGAGCTGTTTTCTTACTGTGTTCATAAGCACAAAAGGCTGCAGTTCATTTTGGAGTGGCAAAAAGGCATTTTCTAGCCGGGCGCGGTGGCTCAAGCCTGTAATCCCAGCACTTTGGGAGGCTGAGACGGGCGGATCACAAGGTCAGGAGATCGAGACCATCCTGGCTAACATGGTGAAACCCCGTCTCTACTAAAAAAAAAAATACAAAAAGCTAGCCGGGCGAGGTGGCGGGCGCCTGTAGTCCCAGCTACTCGGGAGGCTGAGGCAGGAGAATGGCGTGAACCCAGGAGGCGGAGCTTGCAGTGAGCTGAGATCCGGCCACTGCACTCCAGCCCGGGTGACAGAGCGAGACTCCGTCTCAAAAAAAAAAAAAAAAAAAAAAAAAAAAAGGCATTTTCCTTGGGTAAGAGCCAAGGAACAAGGACCGGCTGGATGAAAGGTATTAGAAGAGTGGGTGACCCTAGCTTGGGATTTAGAACCAGAGAAGCCCTAAGATGGAAGAGGCTTTAGCATTTTTCAGGCCAATTCCTCATTGCTTGAATAGGTGATTGATGGCCCAGAGGCAGGCAGAGAATTGCTTGGAGTAACTAAAACACAGGCCACAGGCCCCCTGGTACGTTTACCAGTGCCTCAGTTTCCCTATCTATGATCAGTTTCTAACCGTACTATATGTCAGGCAGTACCATGCACTTGAGATGCATTATCGCATTGACACCTCAAGGTCACCACCCAAGGAGGGAGGTGGTATTTTACTTGTGTTTTACTAATGAGGCAGTAGGAGTAGAGCTGGGGTTGGAACCACGGGTTGTCCGAAGACCTGCTCAGCACTGCCATACCAGGGCCCCAGCCTTCCCTGTGTGTACCACGTCTGGTTCAGGGATCCCAATAGCAGAGGAAGGGCAGGAGAGGCTGGAGGCCCACCTCAGAACCATGGACTTTTCAGGAGGGAAACCTTGTTCTGAGCTTCTTGAATCTCTGTGGGAAAAGGAGGCCATGCTGGTGAGTCCCCATACTTCACCAGTCTCTGCAGACCTGCCAGCTGTTTCTGCAGTTTCCCAGGGTCCTAGACACCCCCACTGCAGCTCACCAAAGTCAACAGTGCCAGGGTGGCAGCGGAGGTCAGACAGATGGCCTTCACTGCCCAGCTGGGTAGCTCACCTGCTCTAGGCAAGCAGTGCCTGGACAACCCTGGGCCTTTATAGCACTCGTGAGATGGACACAAAGCGTCAGGCTTAGCTGGGAATGGAGTCTGGTCTCCTGAGCATAGGGTGGCATTTGTGTTACCAGCTCATGATTGGAGAAAAGTCAAACTGGCTATAGGTAATCACCAGTGAGGCCCTACTAACTTCTGCTTAGAAAGTTCCAGTCTCCCATCTCAGTAAACCATGCTTGCCTTCATCCTGCTCCCTGAACACACCAGGCTTCTTCCTGCCTTTTGGAACAGCACCATCCCCAGGTTGTTACATGGTGAGCTCCTTGTCATTCACATCTCTGCTCACATGTCACCTCAGAGATGCCTTCCTGGGCTTCTCAGCCATCTAAAGCAGTCCCTAGTCCCCCTCCCCTTCTCTTCATGCTATCATCTGTTTATTATTTACTTATTTATTTTTTGAGATGGGGTCTCATTCTGTCACCCAGGCTGGAGTGCAGTGCCACGATCACGGCTCACTACAGTTTCGACCCCCTGGGCTCCAGGATCCTTCTGTTTTAGCCTCCCTAGTAGCTGGGCCTATGGATGCGTGCCACCATGCCTAGCTAAATTTTTTTTTTTTTTTTTGAGACAGAGTCGCTCTGTCACCCAGGCTGGAGTGCAATGGCGTGATCTAGGCTCACTGCAACCTCCGTTTCCCAGGTTCAAGTGATTCTCCTGCCTCAGCCTCCCAAGTAGCTGGGATTACAAGGGCGTGCCACCACGCCCAGCTAATTTTTATTTTTAGTAGAGATGGGTTTTTACCATGTTGGCCAGACTGGTCTCGAAATCCTGACCTCAGGTGATCTGCCCGCCTTGGCATCCCAAAGTGCTAGGATGACATGCATGAGCCACCATGCCCAGCCAAGTGTTTTTTTGTTTGTTTGTTTTTTGTTTTTTTTTTTGAGACGGAGTCTCGCTCTGTCGCCCAGGCTGGAATGCAGTGGCGCGATCTCGGCTCACTGCAAGCTCCGCCTCCCGGGTTTATGCCATTCTCCCGCCTCAGCCTCCCGAGTAGCTGGGACTACAGGCGCCCGCCACCACGCCCGGCTAATTTTTTGTATTTTTAGTAGAGACGGGGTTTCACCATGTTCGCCAGGATGGTCTCGATCTCCTGACCTCATGATCCGCCCGCCTCGGCCTCCCAAAGTGCTGGGATTACAAGCATGAGCCACCGTGCCCGGCCTCTTTTTTTCTTTCTTTTGGCAGATGGAGTCTCACTCTGTTGCCCAGGCTGGAGTGCAACAGCACGATCTCAGCTCACTGCAACCCCCGACTCCTGGGTTCAGGCAATTCCCCTGCCTCAGACTCCTGAGTAGCTGGGATTACAGGTGCCTGCTACCATGCCCGGCTAATTTTTTTTTTTTAATTGTTAATAAAAATGTGGTTTCACTATGTTGGTCAGGCTGGTCTCAAACTCCTGACCTCGTGATCCCCCTGCCTCAGCCTCCCAAAGTGCTGGGATTACAGGTGTGAGCCACCGGGCCCGGCTGTGTTTTTTTTGGTTTGTTTGTTTGTTTTAATTTTTTTTTTTTTTTTTTTTTTGTAGAGACAGGGTCTTGCTATGCTGGCTGGGCCGGTCTTGAACTCCTGGCCTCAAGCCATCTTCTTGCCTTGACCTCTCAATGTGCTGGGATTCCAGATGTGAGCCACCGCACCCTACCCTTATTTTCTTTAGAGCGCTCACCACTCTGAAATTATTTTATTGGTAGAGCTGGAGGTGGTGACTCATGCCTGGAGTCCCAGCACTTTGGGAGGCCTGGGGGAGGCAGATCACTTGAGCTCAAAAGTTCCAGACTAGCCTGAACAACATGATGAAACGTCGTCTCTACTAAAAATACAAAAAATGAGCCCGATGTGGTGGTGCATACCTGTAGCCCTAGCTACCCAGGAGACTGAGGTAGCAGGAGCACCTGAGCCCAGGAGGTCAAGGCTGCAGTGAGCTGTGATTGTCTGGATGATACAAATAAGACCCTGTCTCAAAAAATTAAAAAATTTTAATGCCAGTACTGTGATGAGTGTGACACCAGCACAGTGAGCACTGAGTGAGGGACAACCTATTCCATCTCACTCCCACCTGCCCTCTGTGTGGCCAGCTAGACTGTAAGCAACTGAAAGGCAGGCTGTCCTGTTCTCTCTGTTGCTCTCCCTCTTGCTTCTCCCCCTCAGGCCTGACCCAATGTCCGGTGGTACTGCTTTGGTTTCTCCAGTGTGACAAGCCTGACTGAAGGAGAGCAGATGGCTGGTCACCAGCACCCTCCTGCTAACTCTCACCTGCCCACTCGTATATGACCTCAGTAGTTGATGTGGAAGTACTCATGTTTATACTCACGGATCCCGATGTGGATAAGGTCAGAGCCTCCAATTCATTCTTCCTTTCATTCGTTCAAGAAATGTTGGCCAGGTGCAGTGGCTCATGCCTGTAATCCCAACACTTTGGGAGACCGAGGAGGGCGAATCACGAGGTCAGGAGATTGAGACCATCCTGGCTAACACAGTGAAATCCCGTCTCTACTAAAAATACAAAAATTAGCCAGACATGGTGGCGGGCGCCTGTAGTCCCAGCTGCTAGGGAGGCTGAGGCAGGAGAATGGCATGAACCCCGGGAGGCGGAGCTTGCAGTGAGCCGAGATCGCGCTACTGCACTCCAGCCTGGGGGACAGAGCGAGACTCTGTCTCAAAAAAAAAAAAAAAAAAAAAAAAAAAGAGAGAGCTCGAGACCATCCTGGCCAACATGGTGAAATCCCGTCTCTACTAAAAATACAAAAATTAGCTGGGCATGGGCTTGGTGGAGCAAGCCTGTAGTCCCAGCTACTCGGGAGTCTGAGGCAGGAGAATTGCTTGAACCCGGGAGGCAGAGGTTGCAGTGAGCTGAGATCGTGCCACTGCACTCCAGCCTGGCCACACAGCAAGACTCTGTCTCAAAAAAACCAACCAACAAACAAAAAGAAATGTTTATTGAGCTGCTGTTATTTGCCAAGCCCTGTGAAAACAATCAGAGATAATCTTCCTGTCTAGATCTTGATGTTGTTATGTACTTCATGCTTAATGAGTCTATAAGCCACAATTATAAACATGTAAAGCACTACTGCAAATGCTCCCCACAAGCCGGATGTGGTGGTACGTGCCTGTAGTCCCAGGCTGAGGCGGGGAGAATCCGTTGAGCCCAAGAAGTTGAGGCTGCAGTGAGCTATGATCGCACCACTGCACTCCAGCCTGGGTGATGGAGCCAGATCCTGTCTTCCTGTCTTCCTGTTTCAAAAACAAAACCCTGGCTGGGCGCGGTGGCTCACACCTGTAATCCCAGCACTTTGGGAGGCCGAGGCAGGCCGATCACGAGGTCAGGAGATCAAGACCATCCTGGCTAACACGGTGAAACCCTGTCTCTACTAAAAAAAATGCAAAAAACTTAGCCGGGTGTGGTGGTGGGTGCCTGTAGTCCCAGCTACTTGGGAGGCTGGGGCAGGAGAATGGTGTGAACCCGGGAGGTGGAGCTTGCAGTGAGTGGAGATCGTGCCACTGCACTCCAGCCTGGGTGACAGAGCAAGACTCTGTCTCAAAGGAAAAAAAAAAAAAACCCCAATACTCCCCACAAATCTCCACACCGACCCTGTGAGGTATTATGAATTAGTATGTCCCAATTTTTATATATATGAAGAAAATGAATCTTGACCTTTCAGCTGAGAAGTTGAACTCCATGCCCATGCCCATACCACTGCACATTCTGCCTCCTGATGGTGATACCCATGAAGAATGTGGTGCTGGAATTTACCCAAGTCCCCAAAAGGATGCACCCTGTATTCCAGAAGAAATAGGTCCCAATCCTTATCAGACCAAAATTTCATCCTTATTTTATTATTATAATTTTTTTTTTTTGAGACAGGCTCTCGCTGCTCTGTTGCTCAGGCTGGAATGCAGTGGCACAGTCTCGGCTCACTGCAACCTCTGCTTCTCAGTGATTCTCTTGCCTCAGTCCCCAAGTAGCTGGGACTACAGACGTGCACCACCACACCCGGCTAATTTTTGTATTTTTAATAGAGACAGGGTTTCGCCATGTTGGCCAGCTGGTCTTGAACTCCTGACCTCATGGGATCTGCCCACCTTAGCCTCCCAAAGTACTGGGATTACAGGCATGAGCCACTGTGCCCAGCTTATTTTCATTTTTTGAGACACAGTCTTACTTTGTTGCCCAGGGTGAAGTGCAGTGGTGCAGTCACAGCTCGCTGCAACCCCAAGTTCCAGAGCTCAAGCAATCCTCCCACCTCAGCTTCCTGAGTAGCTGGGAGTACAAGCCGGAGCTACCTGGCTAATTTTTTTTTTTTTTTCTGTAGAGGCAGGGTCTCACTATGTTGCCCAGGCTGGTCTTGAACTCCTGGCTGAAGCGATCCTCCTGCCTCCGCCTCTCAAAGTGCTGGGATTACAAGCTTGAGCTACCACGCCAGTGCCAGAATGTCTTTTTTTTTTTTTTTTCAGACGGAGACTTGCTCTGTTGCCCAGGCTGGAGTGCGTGGCACAATCTCGGCTTACTGCAACCTCCGTCTCCCAGGTTCAAGCAATTCTGCCTCAGCCTCCGAGGGATCTATTCCAAGTGGCAATTGTGGATGGCCGACATGGTTAACGAGAAACCAATTTTTCAGAGGCCAAGAGTCCCAACAGGGCCAAGAATCTGGCCACTTGCCTATGGCTCTGCAGGTGGCATGACAAATAAGGGCATAGGTTTGTGTGTTAACTGATTTACTGCAGGGACCAGAGATCATAGATGGTGAAGTTAACTAAGGGCCTCCAAATCCGTGTCCTTTGTGCCAACAGGTATGCCAGGCTGCTCACAAGACACCATGATATGAGAAAGGATTCCTCTTAGTCACCCGGACACCAGGTTTATGCCTGTGTCGCAGCAAAGTTGGGTGAGATTTATGATTTTCTTTATGAACTTTATTATATAGGTCCTGGAGTCCTCAAAACACGCAGGTGGAAGTCAGGGAGTAGGAGCCATCAAAATTCGACTCTGGTGGGACTCGAACCCACAACCTTTGAATGACCACACTAAAGCTCAAGCTAGAAGTCCAATGCGCTATCCATTGCGCCACAGAGCCGGCTGCGGAGTGCAGCCGCCCCGCTCACCTCTGCCTGAAATCGCCCTCTTAGCGAGCTTCTAGGTGTGGTGCTGGGTGTTTGCTGAACTCGGCCGGGGCCCGAGCGCGTGCTTCGGGTTTTCGGCTGTGGTAGGGATTGGGGTGCTCTTCCTACATCCGGGCGCTGGGGACAGCAGTGGGTAAGGGCCCAGGTCGGCGGGGAGGAAGGGCCGGGGTGAAGTCCGCCTGTCTCCTCGCGGACTCGGGGGTCGACTCGGGGGTCTCCTCGGCCGGGTGGGGCGGGGCGGCGTGGACTACAACTCCCAGCTTGCCGCGCGGCGGCGCCGCCTGAAGCCGTTGCGCGCGCAGGGCGGGCTGGGGCCGGGCGGCGCCGGGCGCGCTGGGGCTGCGCTGCGCCGCCGGCTCTGTGGCTTGCCTGCCGCGGGGAAGGTGCGGCAGGCGGTTCTGCGGCCCGGCACAGCCGGTTTGGGTTGCGGAAGGCGGGCGGGGGAGGAGCGCGGCGGGCGGGGCCTGGCGGCGGGCGGGGCTGGCGGGGCGGCCGGGCCATGCAGGGCGCAGAGCCGGCTAAGTCCTGCTGAGACCCGGCTTCGTGCGCCCAGGGGCGGCTAATGCCCCTCGCGCTCCCTACTCTGCTGCAACCGGGCCGCATCTGGACGGGGCGTCGCGCGGCGGAGCCGACGCCGGGTGAGCACAGACCGGGCCGGTGGGTTCCCGGGTGGGGAAATGTGCCGGGCCGAGTCGGGCGAGGTGGCGGTGCGGACCCCAGGTGGGGGGGCGCGCCCTGCGGCGTTGTTTCCCGGACAGACGCACTGTTACGTTGCTGTCTAGGGGCGAGGGCGGTACGCGTGACCCCGGACAGGGGCCCGAGGGAACTGGTCACCCTCTTCTGGCCTCTTCTTGCCCCATCCGCCATCCTTCCAGGACAGGTTCCTGCCCCTCTGCTGTGGTGGTCTATGGGAGGCCAGAGATCTGAGGATCCTGGACCCTGGAGTTGGGGTTGAGGACTCTGCTTCAGTTCCCCCGCCCCCGGCTTTTGCTTTTCGCGAGGGGGCGGGGGAGATGGTGTCCCAGGGCTTCTTGTGGTCCAGACCATTCCCTTATCCTGGCTTGGAGGCTCTCAGGCCATTTCACATTCGTGACCTTCATCTACTCCCAAGAACAGGAAAACCCGGAGAAAAACAGCCCCATCAGATGTCCCCTTGAGCAAGTCCTCAAAGATCCAGGAATAGAATCCAAGAGTCCTAGCTTAGCCCAGCCCCTGAAGCACAGTAAGTCGTTCGCCTTCCCCTAAGTCCCAGACCCCAAAGATTCATCCGAGTGTCTGTGTGTGTCTGTGTGTTGTGGGGTGGTATCTTCAAGGTCCTCCTCGCCTCCCTCAATCAGCTTTGCCCCCTGGGCGGTCACCTCTCAAGCACCTCCAGGCTCTAACTCGTTTTCTGGGTCGCCCTCTATCGACCAGCAGACGCACTGCGATGCCTGAGCCTGTGGACAGGGACCGAGCAGGGCACCTTTTCCAGGGAGCTGCCCCTTTGACTTGGCCTGGTCATCCACAGACCCTCCCTGGGTCTCTGGGTGAGGAGTCGAGCCAGATACTTTTTTTTTTTTTTTTTTGAGACAGAGTCTCGCTCTGTCTCCCAGGCTGGAGTGCAGTGGCACAATCTCGCCCCAGTGCAATCTCCGCCTCCCAGGTTCAAGCAATTCTTCTGCCTCAGCCTCCTGAGTAGCTGGGATTCCAGGTGTGTGCCACCATGCCTGGCTAATTTTTGTATTTTTAGTAGAGATGGGGTTTCGCCATCTTGGTCAGCGTGGTCTTGAACTCCTGACCTCGTGATCCGCCTGCCCTGGCCTCCCAAAGTGCTGGGATTACAGGTGTGAGCCCCCACTGCTGGTGAGCCAGAGGATCTTAGTCGATACCCACCCCCAGGCCATCTGGTTTATAGACCTTGGATGTCAGAAGAGGGAACTGTCCTGTTTTGGCTAGAAAAGCCTCTTAGAACACATCTCCCTATACCCATTGCACAGAGGGCAGAGACTAAAGTCTAAAATGTGAAAGGGTCTTGCCCAAGGTCACTTGGAGAATGGTAGGCAGAGATGGGACTATGAGACAAGAACCAGCCTCCTGCTTCTCACTCTTGGAATTCCTCACCTCAAGTGCCAAGCCCCTAGCCTGCCCCTCCCAGGCCATGCCTGGAATGGGACCCCTGTGGTCAGTCACCCAACTCAGTATGGCTAAGCCTTACCACAGGCTGTCCCCTTGGGATTACAGTGGCCTGGCTGTCTGGGCTGGGAGGTAGGAGACCTGGAGGGATGGGTGTTTGAGTCCACTAACTGCTCTGTGTCTGCAGGCCACAATGCTGCTTGGAGCCTCTCTAGTGGGGGTGCTGCTGTTCTCCAAGCTGGTGCTGAAACTGCCCTGGACCCAGGTGGGATTCTCCCTGCTGTTCCTCTACTTGGGATCTGGAGGCTGGCGCTTCATCCGGGTCTTCATCAAAACCATCAGGCGCGATATTTTGTGAGTACCTGGCCCAGCCTTTCCTGGGGTCTCTCACACTACAGTGAGCTTCTGGTCCCCCAAGTCTCCCCAGGCCAGACCTCATGGTCTCTACCAGCACAGGGCAGCTGAGCTGAGTTCCAGAACAGCAACCTCTGCTCCACACCCTTCCCCTGGCAATGGTACCTGGTACCTCCATCTCCAAGGTCAAAGTCTTTTCCCAGGGAATCTCCCTAACTTGAGGCTCCTAGGCTTTCGGCAGGCTTGGCCTAGGACATACATTGAACACCAAGTGTGTTGAGACATCTGCAAGGGGTCCTGAGGACTCTGTAAGTTTGTGAAAGGGTAAAGAGGAACCTTGGGGAAAGGCCCTGCCCTCAGGTTGGCAGGGGTGCAAGATGACACAGGGGGCACTGAGTTCTAGAGCAGGGCCCCTACTCAGATGTCTGGGATAACCTGCTCCCCAAAGAAAGCCAGGTATGCTCCAAGAGACATCCTGTACCAGAAATACTTATTCCCGCTTATTCTCTACTAGGTGCCAGGCTAGCTCTGGGGTCCAGAGAGGAATAAGGCAGACCCTATCTGCCAAGCTCAGATTGGTCAGGAGAAAGAAAGGGACACAGCACATCTGTAAACTGGCAGTCCCATGTGGGCAGAGACCCTGGTGCAGCGTTGCTCACTACTGTGTCCCAGCACCCAGTTCAGTGACCCACACCCAGCACAGGCAGCCCAGCATTTGTCAATCTGGGTTGATTACAAAAGAAGGCACGGAGCGGCACACCAGGAAGGGTGGTAATTGTGGGAGCATGGAGCAAGGAGAGACAGCCTCCAGCCAGGATCCTGGGAATCAGAGAAGGCCTCCTGGAGAAAAACTGGCTGTACTTGAGAGGTGCCTTAGTGGTGGTGGAAGGAGATGAGTCCTAACCAGAAGGCACAGCATCAGCAACGAAGCCATGGAGTCCAGGGCTGGGCGCAGTGGCTCACACCTGTAATCCTAGCACTTTGGGAGGCCGAAGTGACTGGATCACTTGACCTCAGGAGTTCGAGACCAACCTGGGCAACACGGCAAAACCCCGTCCCTACCAAAATACAAAAACATTAGCCAGGCACCGTGGTGTGCACCTGTGGTTCCAGCTACTTGGGAGGCTGAGGTTGGGAGCATCATCTGAGCCTGGGAAGCGGAGGTTGCAGTGAGCTGACATTGCATCACTGCACTCCAACCTGGGTGACAGAGTGTGACCCCATCTCAAAAAAAAAAAAAAAAGGTGGCAGGAGTGGGATGTTGCCAAGTGATTCCACAAAGTTATTGAACATCTACTCTGCCTGGCACAGGACCCTGGGGACAGAGTGTTGTATAAGACAGAAGCCTGGCCGGGCGCGGTGGCTCAAGCCTGTAATCCCAGCACTTTGGGAGGCCGAGACGGGCGGATCACAAGGTCAGGAGATCGAGACCATCCTGGCGAACACGGTGAAACCCCGTCTCTACTAAAAAATACAAAAAACTAGCCGGGCGAGGTGGCGGGCGCCTGTAGTCCCAGCTACTCTGGAGGCTGAGGCCGGAGAATGGCGTGAACCCAGGAGGCGGAGCTTGCAGTGAGCTGAGATCCGGCCACTGCACTCCAGCCTGGGCTACAGAGCGAGACTCCGTCTCAAAAAAAAAAAAAAAAAAAAAAAAAGACAGAAGCCTATCCCAGCTAGGCTCACAGGGAGAAAGACTGGACAGACCAGTAAACTCATTCTTTATTTACTGTGGTCATGGTGGGTGGGGGGAGCAGCTGGACTGTGGGAGGCCCCAAACAAGGAGTTTGGACTTTTACAGGAAGTTCTGGAGACCTAGGAGGTTTCTGCTGGAGCAGCAGGCTGAGAGGGTAGGAGTTGAACTCTGGAGCCAGAGAGGCCTAGAGTTCAAATCTCAGCTCAGCCACCCTCCATCCATGAAGCTTTGAGCAGGCCACGGCACCACGAGAGCCTTGATTTCCTTCTGTGTGAGGGAAGATAGGAATCATACGAACTCTCAGTGTTACTGAGCGGCATCAGTAAGACGGTGCATGTTCCCAGCAGGAGCCGGGAGATGGAAGTGTTGTAGGGGATCTGGCTCATGAAGCATAGGCTGGCGAAGCAGCAGCCTGGGGTAGGGTGTCAGGACCCCTCACTCCCAACCATGGCAGGCACAGCGCCCTCTCTTGCTCACACACAGTGGCGGCTTGGTGCTCCTGAAGGTGAAGGCGAAGGTGCGACAGTGCCTGCGGGAGCGGCGGACGGTACCCATTTTGTTTGCCTCTACCGTTCGGCGCCACCCCGACAAGACGGCCCTGATCTTCGAGGGCACAGATACCCACTGGACCTTCCGCCAGCTGGATGAGTACTCGAGCAGCGTAGCCAACTTCCTGCAGGCCCGGGGCCTGGCCTCAGGGGATGTGGCTGCCATCTTCATGGAGAACCGCAATGAGTTCGTGGGCCTGTGGCTGGGCATGGCCAAGCTCGGTGTGGAGGCGGCCCTCATCAACACCAACCTGCGGCGGGATGCCCTGCTCCACTGCCTCACCACCTCACGTGCACGGGCCCTTGTCTTTGGCAGCGAAATGGCCTCAGGTGAGCCCCAAACGGGTGAGGGACAAGCAGGAACTCCATGGGATCTTACACAGACTACGGCTCCCTTCCAGCCCTGCCAAGGCTGTGTGGTTAAGGACACAGAGTGGGGTCAGACAGCTTAGGCAGTGCCACGAGTAAACTGGAGATCCTGGGAAAGGGACTGATTTCTCTGAGCCTCAGTTTCTTCATCCGTAGTTCCTACTTCATACTGTTTTCAAAAAGGTACTTCAGATTGGGCATAATGGCTCACACCTGTAATCCCAGCACATTGGGAGGCCAAGGCAAGAGGATCCCTTGAGCCTAGGAGTTTGAGACCAGCCTAGGCAACATAGTAAGATCCTGTCTCTACTAAGAAACTTTTTTTGAGACAGGGTCTTGCTCTGTCACCCAGGCTGGAGTGCAATGGTGCAGTCACAGCTCACAGCAGCCTTGACCTCTTAGGCTCAAGCAATCCATCCACCTCAGCCTCGTGAGTAGCTGGGACCACAGACATGCACCACCATGCCTGGCTAAATTTTGCATTTTTTGTAGATACTCAGTTTTGTCATGTTGCCCAGGCTGGTCTCAGACTCTTAAGTTCAAGCAATCCACCCACCTCTGCCTCTCAAAGTGCTGGGATTATAGACATGAACCACCACACCTGGCCCACTAAAAAAGTTTTTAAAAAATTAGCTAGGCATGGTGACATGGACCTGTAGTCCCAGCTACTCAGTGGCTGAGGCAGGAGGATCACTTAAGACTAAGGTTGCCGGGCGCGGTGGCTCAAGCCTGTAATCCCAGCACTTTGGGAGGCCGAGACGGGCGGATCACTGGGTCAGGAGATCGAGACTATCCTGGCTAACACGGTGAAACCCCGTCTCTACTAAAAAATACAAAACACTAGCCAGGCAAGGTGACGGGTGCCTATAGCCCCAGCTACTCAGGAGGCTGAGGCAGGAGAATGGCGTGAACCCAGGAGGCAGAGCTTGCAGTGAGCTGAGATCCGGCCACTGCACTCCAGCCTGGGGGAACAGAGCGAGACTCCGTCTCAAAAAAAAAAAAAAAAAAAGACTAAGGTCAAGGCTGCAGTCAGTGGCGATTGTGCCACTTCACTCTAGCCTGGCAGACAGAGTGAGACCCCGTCTCAAAAAAAAAAAAACCAAAAAAATAAAAAAACGCCGGGTGCGGTGGCTCATGCCTGTAAATCCCAGCACTTTGGGAGGCCGAGGTGGGCAGATTTGAGATCAGGAGTTTGAGACCAGCCTGGCCAACATGGTGAAACCCGGTCTCTAATAAAAATGCAAAAAAACACTAGCCGAGCATGGAGGTGTGCACCTGTAGTCCCAGCTACTCGGGAGACTGAAGTAGGAGAATCGCTTGAACCCAGGAGACAGAGGTTGCAGTGAGCCAGGATCACGTCACTGCGTTCCAGCCTGGGTGACAGAGAGAGGTTACGTCTCAAAAAAAAAAAAAAAGATACTTTACCTGAAGCACTAGCAACATGGCTAATGTGAAGTGGCCCCTTAGTACAATGGTAATCATCCTGGTGACTAATTAGGCCATATCTGGCTCATCTGTATAATGGGAACAAAATTAATTCCCCACTGTCCTCACAGAGCCTGCATTTTTTTTGCTGCCACAATGGGCACCTGCAAAGTGCTGACACTGCTGCTTTCCAAGAGTAGCTCTAATCTCCATAAAGACTGGGGAAGGTAGGGATCTTGGTTTTATGGATGATGAGCCTGGGGTTCAGAGGGGTTTGTGAGGAGCTCACCCAAGATCACACAGTTGGTAAGTGGCAGAACTGGGGTTTGATCTTCAGCTTGACCACAGTGCTCTGTTTTTCCTCCCCACACTGTTGTGTTTGTGAGATAATGAATGGGGAAGTCATTAGGATGCTGAAAGGGGGCCAGGCACGGTGGCTGACGCCTGTAATCCCAGCACTTTTGGAGGCTAAGGAGGGCAGGTCACTTGAGCTTGAGAGTTCAAGACCAGACTGGCCAACATGGTGAAACCCTGTTTTTACTAAAAATACAAAAATTAGCCAGGTGTGTGGTGGTGCAAGCCTGTAATCTCAGCTACTCAGGAGGCTGAGGCACAAGAATCACTTGAACCAAATGAGCCGAGATCATGCCACTGCACTCCAGCCTGGGCGACAGAGTGAAACTCTGTATTTTTTTTTTTTTTTTTTTGACATGGAGTCTCGCTCTGTGGCCCAGGCTGGAGTGCAGAGGCGTGATCTCGGCTCACTGAAAGCTCTGCCTCCCGGGTTCATGCCATTCTCCTGCCTCAGCCTCCTGAGTAGCTGGGACTACAGGCGCCCATCACCACACCCGGCTAATTTTTTGTATTTTTAGTAGAGACGGGGTTTCACCGTGTTAACCAGGATGGTCTCGATCTGACCTCGTGATCTGCCTGCCTCGGCCTCCCAAAGTGCTGGGATTATAGGCGTGAGCCACGGCGCCCAGCCAAAACTCTGTCTTAAAAAAAAAAAAGATGCTGAAAGGGGGCCAGGCACAGTGGCTCATGCCTGTAATCCCAGCACTTTGGGAGGCCAAGGCAGGAGAATCTCTTGAGCCCAGGAGTTCAAGACCTGCCTGGACAACATAGTGAGCCCCTGTCTCTATTTTAAAAAGCAAAAAAAAAAAAAGAAGAAAGAAAAATAAAAATGGTGCTGAAAAGGGAGAGGGAAGAAGGCAGCCAGGGAAGAGGAGAGGGCTGGGCAAATCAAGAGGAAGCCAGGGAGGTGGGGCCAAGCTGACCAGCGCTGCTCCATGCCTGGGCGGGTGGTTATGTGATGTCTGTGCAGCACACAGGGGAGCCTGAGAGAAGGTTCCCACTCTCGGAAGGGGATGGACAGCCACTGGCCTCTGACCCGCACTCCTCCCGTCTATCTGGTGCCCCACAGAGTAAGTAGTGCGGGACAGTGGGTGGGAGCCCAGACCTTGGTGTGAGGTAGAGCTGGCGTTGCATGCCAGGTCCAGCACATTCTAGCTGTGAGCAGGTCCTCTCATTCTCAGAGCCTCAATCTTCTCATCTGTAAGAGGGACTGTCATTGGTCCCTCCTTCCCAGGGCTGTGAGACCAGGGAATGCAGGTAAAGCGGGCCTACTCTGTGGTTAACCCGTGGCTAATAGAACCGTTGCTGGTGCCCCATCAGCACTGAAGGCCCAGTTGCTTCACTGCCTCTCCTGCCCAGCCAGTCTCCTCAGCAACATGGCCAGCCCTGCTGGGAGCAGAGGTCCTTGGCAACATGGGGTTTTCTGGCCTGCTGACTGCCCTGTCTCCCCACAGCCATCTGTGAGATCCATGCCAGTCTGGACCCCTCGCTCAGCCTCTTCTGCTCTGGCTCCTGGGAGCCCAATGCGGTGCCTACAAGCACAGAACACCTGGACCCTCTGCTGGAAGATGCTCCCAAGCACCTGCCCAGTTGCCCTGACAAGGGCTTCACAGGTGGGCTCCGTCCCCACCCCATAGAGGGGCGCTTACACGGGCCCTGGACAGAGCACTGGCCTCAGTGCCAGAAGGAGGCTTTTCTGGAAACTGGCCGTGTGCCTGGAACATGTCACATCACCTCCCTTTTTCCATCTGGAAAATGGTGACAGTAAACCTGGGCCACTCCAGGGTTACTGTGAAGGTGGCATGAGCTGATGTGTGTCACAGTGCCAGATACAGGGCTGAGAACACAGGAGCTCACAAAGTCCAGTTTGATTTGTTGAACAAGCCTTCACTAATGCCTAATGTAGAATCCTGTGGACTCCAGGAACCTGCCTGGTCTGGGTTTTGTTGCAGTTGGGTGGGAGGGTGGGTGAGGAGCAAGACCCTTTGAATATTCATCAAGTGCCTCTTCAGTGCAGGACACCTCGGGATCTCCAGCTGTGATCCTCTCCCAGGGCTGTGCTGCCTCCCTGACCCCGCCTCCAGGCAGCCTCCCTGAGCCTCTCACCCCTCTTCTTTTATACTGTAGCCTACCTGGTTCTTCTGCTCTCCTCATTCCCTTTCCTGTGAAGCCACATTGCCTGGTGGCTCAGAGCTTGGGCTATCGAGTCAGATCCCAGTTTATATCCTGGCTCTACTGCTTCCTTTGTGTGAACCCTGACACTTGCCCTGCCCTTGGAGCCTCAGTTCCCACAGCCATAAAACTGGGGACAGTAACAGAACCTACTCTATGGGTAGCTTTGAGGGTTGAAAAAAATACAGTGGGGCCAGTCCTGAAGCTAGGGTATGGCAGGAGGGGCTCAGTTACTGGTCATTGTCATCAGCACTGTTTAACTTCTCTCTTGTACGTGAATCTGGTCTCTTGGGTGCATTTGTCAGCTACTTCAGGGCAGGGACTCTGGCTGGGTTGCCCCGGTGCCCTCATAGTGCCTAGGGCTGGCAAACAGCAGGCAGCCAGAGAGCGTGAGGTGTCTTGGCAGGCGTTCTAAGCATGTGGAGTCTTCCTGTGGAGGTCCTGACCTCCAGGGAACCTCAAGTCTGGTAGGGCCAAGCCTCGCATAGAAACTCTAGTGTGGCAGTCCCGGTGGAGGGCTGCAGAGTGGGGCAGATCAATGCTCAGCAGTGCGGAAGCTACTCAACACCCCACTTCCCGCAGCTAACCTCCCTGTGCTCTATGACTTGGGGCAGGTGTCACCTTTATCGGGAAGCCTACCTGGCACCAGCTCCCCTCCTGCAAGCCTGGGCCGAATGTGGCTACTGGGTTTCGACAGGTCCTGTGGCCTCCCTTGGCACTTGCTGCTTAGTATTGGAATTGCCTGTGTCCTCATCTGACTGTTCCACTGAGCTGTGACTGCCAAGAGGGCCAGGCCCATGCCCGTCGTGCTCACTTATGTCTCTCTCCCCGCAGGGCCTAGCACAGAGCAAGGGCCCAGGAAATATTTGTTGGAATGGATGCTGGTGTTGGAGCTGAGTGGTATCTGAGGTCATCAGAACAGGCTTCCTGGCAGGGGTGTGATGGGAACAGGTGTTGAAGGGTGCACACCTGCAGGTGTCCGTCTGTGTGACCCTGTGCCCAGCCCTGAGCTGCGCCCGACAGCCACTCGCATCTGTTTTCTTTAGATAAACTGTTCTACATCTACACATCGGGCACCACAGGGCTGCCCAAGGCCGCCATCGTGGTACACAGCAGGTAAGGGGCAGGTGCCCAGGGTGGGGTAGGCACAGGCAGGGCTGGGGAGCCTCCTCCTGCCTTTTCAGGGCCCACTCAGCCCTCGGCCCTGTGCCCTCCCAGGTATTACCGCATGGCTGCCCTGGTGTACTATGGATTCCGCATGCGGCCCAATGACATCATCTATGACTGCCTCCCCCTCTACCACTCAGCAGGTAACTCTAGGGCTGTCACTCAGCCTCCAGCACCTGCCAGGTCTCCAGGAACCCCACCCCTGTCAGGCAGTGTGCTGCAGTACAAACACACAGCTTTGGACCAAGTGCGGTGACTCACACCTGTAATCCCAGCACTTTGGGAGGCCAAGGCGGGCGGATCACTTGAGGCCGGGAGTTCGAGACCAGCCTGGCCAACATGGCGAAACCCCATCTCTACTAAAAATACAAAAATTAACTGGGTGTGGTGACATGTGCCTGTAATCCCAGCTACCTGTGAGGCTGAGGCACGAGAATTGCTTGAACCTGGGAGGCAGAGGTTGCAGTGAGCTGAGATCACGCCACTGCACTCCAGCCTGGGCAACAGAGCGAGACAGTGTCTCAAAAAAAATAAAAATAGGCCAGGTGCAGTGGCTCACACCTGTAATCCTAGCACTTTGGGAGGCCAACGCAAGCGCATCACGAGGTCAGGAGTTCGAGACCAACCTGGTCAACGTGGTGAAACCCTGTCTCTACTAAAAGTACAAAAAACAACTGGGATTAGTGGCAGGCGCCTGTAATCCCAGCTACTTGGGAGGCTGAGGCAGGAGAATGGTTTGAACCCAGGAGGCACAGGTTGCAATGAGCCTAGATCGCGCCATTGCACACCAGCCTGGGTGACAGGGCAAGACTCTGTCTCAAAATAAATAAATACACTTAATTTAATTTAAAAATAAAAATAAACAGGATTAGCCAGGCGTGGTGCACATGCCTGTGGTCTCAGCTACTGGGGAGGCTGAGACAGAATCACTTGAGCCCGGGAGTTTAAGGCCAGCCTGGGCAACATGGTGAGACCTGTCTCTAGAAAAATTTTGTTTTAGGCAGGGCACAGTGGCTGACACCTGTAATCCCAGCACTTTGGGAGGCCGAGGCAGGCGGATCACGAGGTCAGGAGATGGAGACCATTCTAGCTAACACAGTGAAACCCCATCTCTACTAAAAATACAAAAAAAAAAAAAAAAGTAGCCGGGCATGGTGGCGGGCGCCTGTAGTCCCAGCTACTCAGGAGGATGAGGCAGGAGAATGGCGTGAAACCAGGAGGCAGAGCTTGCAGTGAGCCGAGATGGCGTCACTGCACTCCAGCCTGGGCGACAGAGTGAGACTCTGTCTCAAAAAAAAAGAAAGAAAAAAGTTGTTTTAAATTGAAAAAAGTATGAGCACAGCAGCCTCACAGTGTGTGTGGCAGTGTCCCACGGAGTATCTGGGCCTGTCTCATTTCAGTTTGTTTCCCCAGATATGCATGGCATTGCTGCTGTTTGTAGGGGCTTACAGGAAGACAACTTGAATAAATATAGCTCCTGGCCTCCACGTGCTTACAGTCGGGTGTATATGTGAGTGTAGGAGAGGGGCAGGGACAAGAGTGCAGCACCAGGAAGAGCCTGGGGATGGAAGCCGGGGAGGCTTCTTGGAGGAGGGCACCCAAGGCAGGCAGATGTGAGGTACAGAAGCCTGCAGGGCAGCGCAGGCCTGCCTGGCTGGATGGCAGTATCGCTGGTCTGGGGAGGGTCTTCATCTCCCTGACCCTCAGGGGCCATCCTTCCGCCTCCAGGAAACATCGTGGGGATCGGGCAGTGCCTGCTGCATGGCATGACGGTGGTGATTCGGAAGAAATTCTCAGCCTCCCGGTTCTGGGATGATTGTATCAAGTACAAGTGCACGGTGAGCGAGAGTGGGAAGGGTGAACTGTCCCTTTCCCCTCGTTACCCTCTTCCCAACTACACTTCGGGGCATCTATCTTACAGCTGAGGTGGCCCGTCATTCCAAAGGGCTCATTTGTGGCAAAGTCCCCATTGTTCAGATGGGGAGACTGAGACCTGGAGAGTGAAAGGATGGCATGGCCAGCCCCTGGGGAGAGTAGGAGCTTGAGGGATCAGGAGAATCCTAGTGTAGTGAGGGCAGCCTCTGGAGCCTCGAATCACACCAAGTTCACCCCCAGATTGTGCAGTACATTGGTGAACTGTGCCGCTACCTCCTGAACCAGCCACCGAGGGAGGCAGAAAACCAGCACCAGGTTCGCATGGCACTAGGCAACGGCCTCCGGCAGTCCATCTGGACCAACTTTTCCAGCCGCTTCCACATACCCCAGGTGGCTGAGTTCTATGGGGCCACGGAGTGCAACTGTAGCCTGGGCAACTTCGACAGCCAGGTGCGGCCAGGTTGGGGACGGGCGAGGCCGCTGCAGGGATGGCCCATGGAAGGCACTGGACGCAGAGGGGAGGGCAGAGTTCCAGCGTGAGATTGTGGGTGCTGGAGTCCCACCTCCCCCTCATTGTCCAGTTTTGGGCCCATGGTGAGAGAGCCCAGGCCCAAGTCTTGGCCTTCGCAGGTGGGGGCCTGTGGCTTCAACAGCCGCATCCTGTCCTTCGTGTACCCCATCCGGTTGGTACGTGTCAACGAGGACACCATGGAGCTGATCCGGGGGCCCGATGGCATCTGCATTCCCTGCCAGCCAGGTCTGTCACTTGGGGGTCAGAGAGGGAGGGATTGACCTGGGAAGGAAGGAATCCAGGTGTGTGTGGATGGGAAGCCCTTTTCTGACCAGTGGCCATCAGTTAGCTCTGCTCCTAGGGCTACAAGTTACTCATTTCTTTGTGTATCCATCCATTCATTCATTCACCGTTCTATCTGTTCATCAGTCCATTCATTCATTTTCATTCATTCATTCTTTTTTTTTTTTTTTTGGTTGAGATGAAGTCTCACTGTCGCCCAGGCCGGAGTGTAGTGGCATGAGCTTGGCTCACTCTAACCTCTGCCTCCTGGGTTCAAGCAATTCTCTTGTCTCATCCTCCTGAGTAGCTGGAATTACAGGCTCACGCCACCATGCCTGGCTAGTTTTTCTATTTTCAATAGAGATGGGCTTTCACCATGTTGGCCAGGTTAGTGTCGAACTCCTGACCTCAAGTGATCCACCCACCTTGGCCTCCCAAAATGTTAGTATTACAGATGTGAGCCACCATGCCCAGCCTCATTCATTCATTTTCTTTTTTTTTTTTTTTTTTTTTTTTTTTTTTTTTTGAGACGGAGTCTCGCTCTGTCGCCCAGGCTGGAGTGCAGTGGCGCGATCTCGGCTCACTGCAAGCTCCGCCTCCCGGGTTCACGCCATTCTCCTGCCTCAGCCTCCCGAGTAGCTGGGACTACAGGCGCCCACAACCGCGCCCGGCTAATTTTTTGTATTTTTAGTAGAGACAGGGTTTCACCGTGGTCTCGATCTCCTGACCTTGTGATCCGCCCGCCTCGGCCTTCCAAAGTGCTGGGATTACAGGCGTGAGCCACCGCGCCCGGCCCATTCATTCATTTTCATCTTGACTCCAAATGACCCTGAGTCCAGGCTGCTTGAGATTTATTCTGGCTCAGCTCCCTAGCTCTGTGTCATGGCGAGTATTCAGCCTCTCTGTGCCTAAGTCCCCTTATCTACAAACTGTGCCCATGGCAGCACCCGCCCGTGGGGCTGGCCTGAGGATTATGTTTGGTAAAGAACATAAAACTTTGAGTGGGGCCTGGCATGGAGCAGGGGCTTGGGGCACTGGCTTCGTTAGGCTGTCCCCAAGGAGCCTGACCTATGTTCATCTTCCCATCAGTTTCAAGAACAGACATCGCTGGCTCAGTTTGTCCGAACTGCCAAGATGAGCTCTTGGGCTGGGGGAGGTGGGGCATTTCTGTGGCAAGCAGCGTAACTCAAATCAGATCAAGACGCAGAGTACAGGCTGGGAGTGTTGGCTCACACCTGGAATCCCAGCACTTTGGGAGGCTGAGGTGGGCGGATCACCTGAGGTCAGGAGTTCGAGACCAGCCTGGCAAACAGGATGAAACCCATCTCTACTAAAAAATTTTTTTTTTTTTTTTTTTTGTTTTGAGACGGAGTCTCGTTCTGTCGCCCAGGCTGGAGTGCAGTGGCCGGATCTCAGCTCACTGCAAGCTCCGCCTCCCGGGTTCACGCCATTCTCCTGCCTCAGCCTCCCGAGTAGCTGGGACTACAGGCGCCCGCCACCTCGCCCGGCTAGTTTTTTTGTATTTTTAGTAGAGACGGGGTTTCACCATGTTAGCCAGGATGGTCTCGATCTCCTGACCTCGTGATCCGCCCGTCTCAGCCTCCCAAAGTGCTGGGATTACAGGCTTGAGCCACCGCGCCCGGCCTCTAAAAAATTTTTTTTAAAAATTAGTGGGATGGCCGGGTGCGGTGGCTCAAGCCTGTAATCCCAGCACTTTGGGAGGCCAAGATGGGCGGATCACGAGGTCAGGAGATCGAGACCTTCCTGGCTAACACGGTGAAACCCCGTCTCTACTAAAAATAATACAAAAAACTAGCAGGGCGAGGTGGCGGGCGCCTGTAGTCCCAGCTACTCGGGAGGCTGAGGCAGGAGAATGGCGTGAACCCGGGAGGCGGAGCTTGCAGTGAGCCCAGAACGCGCCACTGCACGCCAGCCTGGGCGACGGAGCAAGACTCCGTCTCAAAAAAAAAAAAATTAGTGGGGCGTGTTGGCGTGCGCCTGTAGTCTCAGCTACTCGGGAGGCTGAGGCAGGAGAATTGCTTGAACCCAGGAGGTGGAGGTTGCAGTGAGCCAAGATCGCACCACTGCACTCCAGCCTGGGCAACAAGAGCGAAACATAGTTTCAAAAAAAAAAAAAAAAAAAAAAAAAACGACGCAGGGTACACCTGGTGACGGGACGGGTGGGAGAGGCTGCCTAGGGCAGATGCAACCCTGCCTTCCCCACCCCAGGTGAGCCGGGCCAGCTGGTGGGCCGCATCATCCAGAAGGACCCCCTGCGCCGCTTCGATGGCTACCTCAACCAGGGCGCCAACAACAAGAAGATTGCCAAGGACGTCTTCAAGAAGGGGGACCAGGCCTACCTTACTGGTGGGTCCCCAACCCTTCATAGCCCCTTCCTGAGGGTTGGGGGAGGAGGGGACCTTCTCCCACCTCCAGAGGACACCTTCCCAGGACTCCCCCAGTCCTGGCCCTTGTGGTCAAACAAATCCTTGGGCTCCAGCGAAGCCTCCCTGGTTTGAGCCCTGGACTCCGAGCTGGCCAGGCCCAGCCCTGCCTCATCCGGCCCCTCCCTAGGTGATGTGCTGGTGATGGACGAGCTGGGCTACCTGTACTTCCGAGACCGCACTGGGGACACGTTCCGCTGGAAAGGTGAGAACGTGTCCACCACCGAGGTGGAAGGCACACTCAGCCGCCTGCTGGACATGGCTGACGTGGCCGTGTATGGTGTCGAGGTGCCAGGTATGTGCAGGCAGACGCAAGGTGTGGGTGGGGAGGCATCATCCAGGGGCACCACCAGCTGCTCAGTGTCTACCCTGCCACCCCCAGGAACCGAGGGCCGGGCCGGAATGGCTGCCGTGGCCAGCCCCACTGGCAACTGTGACCTGGAGCGCTTTGCTCAGGACTTGGAGAAGGAACTGCCCCTGTACGCGCGCCCCATCTTCCTGCGCATCCTGCCTGAGCTGCACAAAACAGGTGTGTCCCGCCCCTGCTCTAGCTCTCGGATCCCAGGTCCCTTCCCGTTTCCTTCTGCAGAGACCCGGTTGGCTGTCATTTGACCTCTGCACACAGCCTGGCCGGGCAGTTGGTAAAGTGACCTGCCCATGTAGAGGTGAGCAGATGGGGCCAGCAGAGAGCACACACATTGTTCCTTAGTAGAACAAATATTAGGTGCCAGGCACTGCGCTAAGCCTCAGGATACGGGTGGTGAGCTCTGACAGGACGTTTGCCTTCTTGGAGTCTTAGAGCAGGAGAGTGACTGGCCTAGGACAAGGCATTCCAAAGGTAAAGAATGGACCACATAATCTGTCATGAGATTAGAGTTAAACAGATAAAAAGAAGAAAAATGAACCACAGAGCAAGCTGATAGGAAAGCAAAAAGGAGGACGCTTGGGATGAGTAGAAGGCTCCTCTGAGGAGGGGATGGTTCAGCTGAGAGCTGAAATATGGGGGTGGGAGGCACTCTAGGCTGCAGGAATAGACACTGTAAAGCCACTAAAGCAGGAAGGAGCTTGGGTGCTCGAGGAATGAAAGGGGGCCCCCAAGGCTGGAGCCAGGTGAGAGGGGCAGGCAGTGGCATTGAAGTGGGAGAGAAGCCAGCAGGGGCCGGAAGTCCAGGGCCTTGCAGGCCAGGACAGGAGTCGGGACTGTCCCGGGGGTAGTAGGGAGCCACAGAAGCATCTCAGCAAGGCTGGGTGCGGTGGCTCATGCCTGTAGTCCCAGCACTTTGGGAGGCCAAGGCAGACAGATCACTTGAGGTCAGGAGTTTGAGACCAGCCTGGCCAACATGGCAAAACCCCGTCTCTACTAAATACACAAAAATTAGCTGGCCGGGCGCGGTGGCTCACGCCTGTAATCCCAGCACTTTGGGAGGCCGAGGTGGGCGAATCATTTGAGGTCAGGAATTCAAGGCCAGCCAGGCCAACATGGTGAAATTCCATCTCTACTAAAAATACAAAAAAAAATAAAAAATTTAGGTTGGGCACGGTGGCTCACACCTGTAGTCTCAGCATTTTGGGAGGCCAAGGCAGATGGATTGCCTGAGCTCAGGAGTTGGAGACCACCCAGGGCAACATGGTGAAACCCTTTCTCTACCAAAAATACAAAAAAATTAGCCAGATATGGTGGTGGGTGCCTGTAGTCCCAGCTACTTGGGAGGCTGAAGCAGAAGAAAGCTTGAGCCCTGAGGTGGAGGTTGCAGTGAGCCGAGATCGCACCACTGCACTCCAACTTGGGCTACAGAGTGAGACTCTGTCTCAAAAAAAAAAAAAAAAATGTAGCCAGGCATAGTGGCAGCCACCTGTAATCCCCGCTACCTGGGAGGCTGAGGCATGAGAATCACTTGAACCTGGGAGGTGGAGGTTGCCGTAAACCGAGACCATGCCACTGCACTCCAGCCTGGGAGACAGAGTGAGACTCTGTCTCAATATATTTAAAAAAAAAAAAAAAAAAATTAGCCAGGCATGGTGGTGCATACCTGTAATCCCAGCGACTCAGGAGGCTGAGACAGGAGAATAGCTTGAACCCAGGAGACCCAGGAGGCACAGGTTGCAGTGAGCTGAGATCACGCCACCGCACTCCAGCCTGGGCAACAGAGTGACACTCTGTCTCAAAAAAAAAAAAAAGAATCTCGCTGGGCGCGGTGGCTCAAGCCTGTAATCCCAGCACTTTGGGAGGCCGAGGCGGGCGGATCACAAGGTCAGGAGATCGAGACCATCCTGGCTAACACGGTGAAACCCCGTCTCTACTAAAAATACAAAAAACTAGCCGAGCAAGGTGGCGGGCGCCTGTAGTCCCAGCTACTCGGGAGGCTGAGGCCGGAGAATGGCGTAAACACAGGAGGCGGAGCTTGCAGTGAGCTGAGATCGCGCCACTGCACTCCATCCTGGGGGACAGAGCGAGACTCCGTCTCAAAAAAAAAAAAAAAAAAAAAGGAATCTCAGCAGGTGGGAACCTGGTCAGACTCATGCTCTAGAAAGCTCTCTGGCTGCTGTGTATGGAGTGGGAGAGGATTGCAGGCAGCCCTGAGGGAGCTGGGAGACGAGGGAGGGCTGGTTGCAGTTGTCCAGGTGGGAGGTGGGCCCCGGGCCTGCAGTCGCCCACAGGACAGCACCATCTTTCTATCTGTTGGCCCATTGGTGGCTCTCAAGAGTTCCCTGGTGGGCAGGAAATGCTGAGGCTCATGCCCATACCTGCCCATGCTTTCCTCAGCCCTTGGTGCCCCTTCTGAGCACCCCCTGGCTGCTCACCCTTGGAGCACATTTCCCTGGCCACCTCCCATGTTGTCATCATGTCAGTCCTGCCTTGATGGTGGACACTCCCTAGTCAGTGTGGCTTCTGCCAGACAGTGGGTACCTGGAGTGCCTAAAGCATTGGGGAGGGTTTAGGACTTCAGTGTGGTTCTGAAGGATGGAGACACTGTGGCCAGGCTAATGGCCAAGACCAGGAGCTTCCAGAGGATTGGGCAGCACCACACTTCTGGCCAGGACAGGCAGGGAGGCTCTCAGACCTTGTGTTTCAGATGTGCTTTGCTGCAGAACAAACCACCCCCAAACTTACTTGCCCCAAAATGGCTTGAAGCAGCCACTTCATTTATTCATAATTCTGTGGGTAAGCAATGTAGGGGTTAAGTGCAGCTGAGCAGTTCTCTTTTTGACCTTGCTTTGGGGTCACTGAAAGAGCTGTCATCACTTAGTAACTTAGCTGGGGCAGGAGGCAGTTAGATGGCCTCACCCAGGTGTCTGGCTCTCGACTGCTTGCTTCTGCAGCACTGTCCAACAGAACCTTCTGCGGCGATGGAAATGTTCTAGGTTTCTGCTGTCCAACACAATAGCTACTAGCCTGGCAGTGCTACTGAACACTTGAAAGGTGGCTGCTGGCTGGATGCCGTGGCTCACGCCTGTAATATCAACACTTTGGGGTTAAATTTTGTTGAATTTAAATTTATTTATTTATTTATTTGAGATGGAGTCTTGCTCTGTTGCCCAGGCTGGAGTGCAGTGGCGTAATCTCAGCTCACTGCAACCTTTGCCTCCTGGGTTCAAGTGATTCTCCTGCCTCAGCCTCCCCAGTAGCTGGGATTACAGGCACGTGCCACCACACCTGGCTAATTTTTGTATTTTTTTTTTTTTTATTAGAGATGGGGTTTTGACATGTTGGCCATGCTGGTCTCGAACTCCTGGCCTCCCAAAGTGCTGGGATTACAGGCGCGAGCCACCATGCCCGGCCTTATTTAATTTTTTTTTATTTTTTATTTTTTTTTTTTTTTTTTTTTTTTGAGACTGAGTCTTGCTCTGTCACCCAGGCTGGAGTGCAGTGGCCGGATCTCAGCTCACTGCAAGCTCCGCCTCCTGGGTTTACGCCATTCTCCTGCCTCAGCCTCCCGAGTAGCTGGGACTACAGGCGCCCGCCACCTCGCCCGACTATTTTTTTGTATTTTTTAGTAGAGACGGGGTTTCACTGTGTTAGCCGGGATCGTCTCTCGATCTCCTGACCTCGTGATCCGCCCGTCTCGGCCTCCCAAAGTGCTGGGATTACAGGCTTGAGCCACCGCGCCCGGCCTGCCCGGCCTTATTTAATAATTGAAATGTAGATAGCCACATGAGGTCATACTGGACAGCGCCAGTCTGGGCCCTCACCTGGGATGGCTCATCTCTGTTCCACATGGCCTCTCACCCTTTGGAAGGCTAGACTAGCCCCAGGGCACCCCTAAGTGGGTAGAGGTGGAAGATGCAAGGTCCCCCGAGGCCTAGACTCACCCGGAACTCCTACAACATTGTGTTTACCACCTTCTGTTGGTTAAAGCAGGTTGTAAAGCCAGTCCAGATTGAGGCCAGTGGAGGTTGAAAAAGAGCTCTTGCCAGAAGTGCCAAAGCCACATAGCAGAGGTGTGTGTGTGTACAGGGAGGGGAGGAACCTGTAGCCATTTCTGGTAGTCTGTCTCATCCAGGTTCCAACCCCACTTCTACCACCCTGAGCATCAGTCTTCTCATCTGTACAGGATTAATACCATTGATTGAAAGATGCGGCCAGGCGTGGCAGCTCATGCTTGTAATGCTAGCACTTTGGGAGGCTGGGGCGGGTGGATTGCTTGAGCCCAGGAGTTCAAGATCTGCGTGGGCAACATGGCGAAACCCTGTCTCTACAAGAAATACAAAACTTGGCCAGGCGCAGTGGCTCACGCCTGTAATCCCAGCACTTTGGGAGGTCGAGGAGGGTGGATCACCTGAGGTCAGGAGTTCGAGACAAACCTGACCAACATGGTGAAACCCTGTCTCTACTAAAAATACAAAAAATTAGCTGGGCGTGGTGGTGGGCGCCTATAATCCCAGCTACTTGGGAGGTTGAGGCAGGTGAATCGCTTGAACCCGGGAGGCAGAGGTTGCAGTGAGCCAGGATCGAGCCACTGCACTCCAGCCCTGGTGACAGTGCAAGACTCCGTCTCCAGGCCGGGCGCAGTGGCTCAAGCCTGTAATCCCAGCACTTTGGGAGGCCGAGACGGGCGGATCACGAGGTCAGGAGATCGAGACCATCCTGGCTAACACGGTGAAACCCTGTCTCTACTAAAAAATACAAAAAAACTAGCCGGGTGAGGTGGCGGGTGCCTGTAGTCCCAGCTACTCAGGAGGCTGAGGCAGGAGAATGGCATGAACCCGGGAGGCGGAGCTTGCAGTGAGCTGAGATCCGGCCACAGCACTCCAGCCTGGGTGACAGAGCGAGACTCCGTCTCAAAAAAAAAAAAAAAAAAAAAAAGACTCTGTCTCCAAAAACAAAATAAAGAGAGAAATACAAAACTTAGCTAGGCACAGTGGTGAACACCTATAGTCCTGGCTACTTGGGAGGCTGAGGTAGGAGGATCACTTGAGCCCGGGAGGTGGAGGTTGCAGTGAGTTGAGATAGCATCATTTCACTCCAGCCTGGGTGATAGAGCGAGACCCTGTCTCAATAAAAAAGAAAAAAATACCATGAATACTTTATATATGAGTAAAAAAATATGTGCTGCTGATTTTACTAGTTCAGAGATGTTAAAATCTGCAAGCACGTCCATGTTAGAATCCAGAGGATACGGTTGAGCACCTGCCCTGTGGGGCTGATGTACAGATGAAATGAGCTCACACTGTTATCTGGTCGGTACTCAAAGGGAGACATCACAGTCAGAAGACCTCAGTTCTGGTCCCCACTCTGCTGTCACTCAGTATGTAATACTAGGCAAATAACTTCCCTTCTCCAGGCCCGTTTTCCCATCTGCAAAGTAGGGGTGGGTGGGTAACTAGCAGCTGTCCCCAGGCCCCAACTTTGCCACGACTGCTCTATTACTTTAGGTAATAGATCGAACATTCTTTGCAAACTGTAAAGGGCTGTGCTGCCTCCTCCCCCACTTTCCTTCCGTGTTTGTCCTCTAGCCCCACTCCCTGCCTTCCTCAGCACTGGTGGTGGGGTTCCTGGGAGCTCAGGCCCCTGCCCTGCACTGAGTCTTCTTCCCTGCTCTCCCAGGGACCTACAAGTTGCAGAAGACAGAGCTACGGAAGGAGGGCTTTGACCCGGCTATTGTGAAAGACCCGCTGTTCTATCTAGATGCCCGGAAGGGCCGCTACGTCCCGTTGGACCAAGAGGCCTACAGCCGCATCCAGGCAGGCGAGGAGAAGCTGTGATTCCCCCCATCCCTCTGAGGGCCGGTGGATGCTGGATCCGGAGCCCCAGGTTCCGCCCCAGAGGGGTCCTGGACAAGGCCAGACCAAAGCAAGCGGGGCCTGGCACCTCCATCCTGAGGTGCTGCCCCCTCCATCCAAAACTGCCAAGTGACTCACTGCCTCCCCAACCTTTCCAGAGGCTTTCTGTGAAAGTCTCATGTCCAAGTTAACGTCTTCTGGGCAGGGCAGGCCCTCTGATTCCCAGGCTGAGACTGACGGGTCTTCTCAGGATGATGTCTTGGGTCAGGGTAGGGAGAGGACAAGGGGTCACCAAGCCCTTCCTAGAAAGCAGGGAGCTTATAAATGGAACCAGGGTAGAAGTCCCCAGACTCAGGAAGTCAACAGAGTGGTCAGGGACAGTGGTCACATCCATCCGGTGGCCAAAGAGAATTATAGCCCCAGAGCGGCCCAAGTTCACTGGGCTCCACCCCCACCTCCAGGAGGGGAGGAGAGGACTGGACATCTATAGGTGGCCCCTGATGCCCATCTATAGTAGGAGGTCAGGACCACGCTCCTGGTCTCTCCCCACTCCCCATCCTCCTCCCTAGATGGCTGCCTGGCTGTCCCTCAGGCATAGCCTTTCAGTCCTTACGGGTCTATGTCACCTCCATGTCAGTCTTGGCCTGGCTATGAGAGAAGGAGGAATCGGGGAGGGGGCTCAGGGGCCAATAAATTCTGCCTTGAGTCCTCCTAGCCTGTGTGCAAGCCACCCAAGCCCACCCTGACCCCAGAGCCCTGCAGCCCCCCTGCGGCCTACTCGATCCCCCACGCCAGCCCCCTGGCCCATTCACCCACCTCATCTGTTCATTCACCCATCTAACCTGAGGGTGCGGCAGGTGAGATGCCACAGCCCATGTCTCCAGTGTGCTGGTTCTGCTGGGGCAGTGCCCATGTCAGTCTGGCAAGACATTTCACAGTGTGGGCTTGAAAGTCCAAACCAGCTCTGTCACTCTAAGTGTGTGGCCTTGGGGAAATGACTCAGTCTCCTCACCTGTGAAATGGATTCATCGGTTAAGAGGATTCAGAAGCTAAAAGTGCCGTCACCAGTAAGGGGCTTGAGAGGAAATTCACCTCAGGCAGGACTCTGACTCTGCCTGAGGTGCATTTTCCCAGTTGTTTAGGGGCGGGAAAGATATGCAGGGGTGGTGGCTGCTGTGAGAGCCAAAGCAAGGCTGCCCGGCAGCCTGGACAGAGGCCAGGGAAGCTTCCTGGAACAGTCAACACAGCTGCCCTACCAGCAGTGCCAGTGGAGAGCCAGCTGTCTCCTAGGCCCCGATGGAGGAGTCACACCCAGGCTGGAAACTCACTGCCCAAGGGGAGGGGGTTCCAGTACAGCCCAGGGCGGTGGGCAGTGCAAGCCCCTGGGCCTTTATCTCCACTATGGGCTTTCTAAGGAAAGAACCAGAACTTGGAGGTTTTCAGTTACATGGCCAACATCTCGCAGGAAGTAGAGGGGGCTGGAATGGAGCCCATGCCCTTCCTGCCACACCACCCTGCCTCCTGATGCGGAAGGCGAGGGAAGCCAGAAAGCCTTCATTCCACGCATGCCTGCAGAGCTGCCTCGGCCACGCCCCAGGCCAGCAGCTGACAGTGCAGGCGGAGGGTGGCCAGGCTGAAAGCTGGGGTGCCTCCTGGGGGAGTGCACTTGGCAAGACAGAGGAATCCATTGCCTGTCTTGGGAGAATTTGAGATGCAGAGGCCGAACTGGAGTAGGGGGCCTTGCGGAGCGATGCTGAGTGGTCATGTGGCAGGTATAGCTGCCGTGCCTGAGTGTGATCAGCAGAGGGCGTGTGGAGCTTGGAGAATCCACTCCTGGCCGAGGAAAGCATGGAGAGGCTGATTCCCACCTCACCCGTGAGCAGGTCCCCAACTTAGAGGACCCTGTGACAGGCCTCCGAGGGCCTTTGGTTGGGTTTCCGAGGGCCTGGACTTGGTTGGCAGTGCGGCTTTGTGTCTTTAACCCTCAGTAGTGAGTTCTCCACAATGAGAAGAAGGAGCTTCTAGAGTGAGGCATTCCTTCCTCCAGGTTGAACATAGTCACCTGAAGGCAGTATGCAGTGGTGGTGAAGAGCTCTGGCTCTGGAGTCGGACAGGCCTGCATCCAGATCCCAGCTCTACCACTTGCCAGGCTAAGCCTCAGTTTCCTCTCCTGTAAATGGATGTCAGGGAATCCCTATCTTGGGATAGTTGTGAAAATTCAATGAGATCATGCACGAAAATCTCAGCACTGGACCTGGTGCTGGTGTCTGCTCAATGCGTGGTAATTAAAAGAGAAAAGGGTGATATATTTAGATGTTAAAACCCCACTTAGACTAGGCTAAGTTTCCCACTTCTGCCCTGGACCCCACTGCAGCCCCTCCATGATGGACAGGGACTGGTGAGCCTGTGACCCCTTCAGCTCTCGGGTCTGCATCTGATCATACCTCAGCCATGGCCATGTGAGTCGTCTCCATGCATGCAGCAGGTGCTTAATACATGCTTGTGAAGTTAACTGACAAAAATAGCTACTGTTTCTCAGACATTTCCTGACATTTATATAGTGCCCCCACAGTTTACAGAGCACCCTGTAAGTTCATCTATGGAGCAAAATCTTTTTTTGTTTGTTTTTTTTTGAGACAGAGTTTCGCTCTTGTTGCCCAGGCTGGAGTGCAATGGCACCACCTCGGCTCACCGAAACCTCCGTCTCCTGGTTTGAAGCGATTCTCCTGCCTCAGCCTCCCAAGTAGCTGGGATTACAGGCATGTGCCACCACGCTTGGCTAATTTTGTATTTTTAGTAGAGACGGGGTTTTTCCATGTTGGTCAGACTGGTCTCCAACTCCCGACCTCAGGTTATCCACCCACCTCGGCCTCCCAGAGTGCTGAGATTACAGGTGTGAGCCACCCCGCCTGGCCCTATGGAGCAAATTCTAAAGTGCAGGGAGGGCAGGGAACTGCCAGATGAGCAAGATAGAGACCTGGGTCCCAGATCTGCCCTCAGGGAGCCACCGTCTTCAGAGAGGGGGATGGTGGGTAAAGAAGCAAAGGCTGTGTGCTTAGCTGCACCTAATCCAGCACCCAAGCTGGGCGTATCTTGGTCAGGGAGGGCTTTCAAGGAAGATTGTAGGAGATGGAGGGAGCAACCATGTATGCAGAGGTCTGAAAGTCCAGGGCCAATTAAAGAAGGGCAGGCAGGCCGGGCGCAGTGGCTCACACCTATATCCCAGCACCTTGGGAGGCCCAGGCGGACAGATCACTTGAGGTCAGGAGTTGAGGACCAGCCTGGCCAACATGGTGAAAACCCATCTCTGTTAAAAACAAAAATTAGGCAGGGTGCAGTGGCTCACGCCTGTAATCGCAGCACTTTGGGAGGCTGAGGCGGGCAGATCACAAGGTCAGGAGATCAAGACCGTCCTGGCTAACACGGTGAAACCCCATCTCTACTAAAAATACAAAAAATTAGCCGGGCATGGTGGTGGGCGCCTGTAGTCCCAGCTACTCGGGAGGCTGAGGCAGGAGGATGGTACGAACCCAGGATGTGGAGCTTGCAGTGAGCCGAGATCACGCCACTGCACTGCAGCCTGGGTAACAGAGTTAGACTCCATCTCAAAAAAAAAAAAAAAAAAAAAAAAAAAAAAAAATTAGCCTGGCATGGTGGTGGGCGCCTGTAACCCTAGCTACTTGGGAGGCTGAGGCAGGAGAATCGCTTGAAACCCGGAAGGCAGAGGTTGCAGTGAGCTGAGCGCTCACGTCACTGCACTCCAGCCTGGGAGACAGAGCGAGACTCTGTCTCAAATAAATAAATACGTAAGTAAGGGCAGGCAGCGAGGCTGCAGGGTTGGGGAGAGGGGTTAGAGTTGTTAGAATCCTTTGTGGGCTCTTCTATTTGCACGCCTCCAGAGAGGAGCAAGCTTTGTTTGCAGGTCCGAGTATCAAGTCAAACCCCCTTCCTTAGGTTCCCATTAATGGCCACAATGTATGGCGCACTTCTATGTGCCAGGCCCTGTGCAAAGCGCTTTAGGTGCATGATTTCATTAAATCCTCCTATTCAAAGCAGGTACCTTTTTTTTTTTTTTTTTTTTTTTAAATCCTCCAAAGTAGGTACTATCTTGTGTGTGTGTGTGTGTGTGTGTTTTTTTTTTTTTTTTTTTTTTTTCCTTGAGATAGAGTTTTGCTCTTGTTGCCTAGGCTGGAGTACAGTGGCCCAATCTCAGTTCACTGCAATCTGCACCTCCAGGTTCAAACCATTCTCCTGTCTCAGACTCAGCACCTGCCACCACCCCTGGCTAATTCTGTATTTTTAGTAGAGACAGGGGTTCACCATGTTGGTCAGGCTGGCCTCGAACTCCTGACCTCAAGTGATCCACCCGCCTCGGCCTCCGAAAGTGCTGGGATTACAGGCGTGAGCCACCGCACCCGGCCCAAAGCAGGTACATTTTTATCCCCATTTCACAGATGAGGAATCTGAGGCTCAGAGAGGCAAAGTCTCTCCAAAGACCACAGAGCTTGTGAATGGCAGAGCTGGGAGGAAAGTCCCCTTCCCTGAGCCTCAGTGTTCCCATCTGCAAATTCTCTCCTCCTCCAGGAGAGGCTGGAAGGGGCTAGCCTCGCGCGCTCCCGGAGGTCCAGCCGCCCTCGGGACAGGCAAGTGGCTACCCAGGCCACTGCGTGGTGTATCACTTTCAGTTCCTGGGAAGAAGGTTAAATACCTCCGAGGGGCCCATTGAGGCTGTGGCAGCAAAGGAGGGGGTGACCGAGTGACTTTCAAAGGGGCCTGAAATGCGTAGCCAGCCCCTCCCCCCGAGGAGGGGGCCCTGCTTCCTCCTGGTCTAATGATATTCTGGGCTCAGCCCTCGTCTTTGGCGGCAGTTTAACCCGAGCCGGGGCGGATTTCTTTCTCACTGATCTCAGCTTGACACCCAATTAGCACAAGAATGGGAGGAGGAAGCCTGCGAGAGGCGCCTCCCAGCCTCCCGGGGCGCGCGAGGGGAGCAGGCGGGAAGACAAAGGACAGCAGGCAGGGGGGCACCCGCGCCCTCGCCTCCCCCACCTACCCCGCCATTGTCTCCCTACGAGCTTCAGAGAGGACGGAGGCCTACGCCCGGGCTGGCCGGCCTGCTGGAGGGAACAGGGAATGGGGCCCAAGCCCCTGTTTTGTGTGGACCCAAAGGGAAAGCATTTGGGTGAGGCTAGTCCAAGGGGAGGCAGTGAGGTCAGTGCATAGGGGCAGGGATCCCGACGGTTCAAAAGCCTGGGGCTGAGGCCTTACAGGTGCTCAGGCAAGCCACCGGTTCGGAGTCTTGGTGCTCTCATCTGAAAAGGGGATCTTGAAGAGTCCCTGTGAGGAGGCAATTAGGGGGTGCTTGCAATGCACCTGGCAGGTGCAAAGTGGGCATGCAATAAATACTCTGAAAGATTATGGGTGTTATGATAATATTGTTACTAACTAAAGGGTGGAGTGGAGTAGGCTTGGGTCAGAAGGAAGGACTTTTATCAGTGACAGCTGGGCATCCAGAGTGGGCTGGCTTACCCAAAGAGCTCACCAATCTCTGGACTCTGCCAGGAGAAGCTGGAGGACCACCTGGGAGATTCTAGTAGGGAGGGAGTGTCTTTGGCCCTGCACATAGACTCGCAACACCTCCTTTAGACTTGGGCTTCCATGTGACTTCCTGTGGGAAGCCTTCCGGGACCCCAGGACTAGGTTGGGGACCTCCTTTGGTTCCCACAGGCCCCGTGTTCTCCCTCCATAGCATGGATTGCTCTGTGTCTTTTGTGGTTCCCTCTATGTGGTCTCCTTAAATATCAGCCCCAGGAGGCAAGGAGACCCATAGGTTTTGGGGTTTGTTTTGTTTTGTTTTGAGATGGAGCCTGGCTCTGTCGCCCAGGCTGGAGTGCAGTGGCACAATCTCGGCTCACTGCAACCTCCTCTTCCAGGGTTCAAGCGATTCTCCTGCCTCAGCCTCCTAAGTAGCTGGGATTACAGGTGTGCTCCACCACGCCTGGCTAATTTTGTATTTTTAGTAGAGATGGGGTTTTGCCATGTCCAGGCTGGTCTCGAACTCCTGACCTAAAGTAATCCACCTGCCTCTGCCTCCCAAAGTGCTGGGATTACAGGCGTAAGCCACCACACCTGGCCTACCAACAGGTTTTGTTCATCATTGTTCCCAGCAGCAACACTGGCCCTGGTGTGTAATAGGTTCTCAGTGAAGGTTTGTCCGGTGGATGAAGCTCTTCAGATGCTCCCAAGTGCTCCATTCCAGCTCTGGGAGGCAGCTTCCAGGTCAGAGGACACTGAGGTGGGTTGGAATCAGAGGCTGTAAAGAGCTTTGCATGCCTTCTAGGTAGGTCCTTAGCTTGTTGGCAAAGAGAAGCCATTAAGTGACTGATATCACTCATTCATTTACTCATTCAGCAAGCTCTTGGCAAACTCCTATAGAGTACAGAGTTCCGCACTACCTGCTATAATCAAAGATGAATCAGGAAAAGTCTCTGCCCAGAAGGAGCTTAGATTCCAGTAGCAGAATCTTAGAATATGTTTGCAGAGAAGACCTTAGGAGATCATTTGGTTCCAAACCTCTTCACAGAATAGGGAAACTGAGTTCCACAGAGGGGTGGGTCACATGGCATGGTGAGGGTGAAGCCTTTCTGTGTACCACAGGACTCCTCTGCTTTCCGAGGACCAGGGCAGTGTCTCATTTGTCCTTGTTTTATAGGAACAGGGCGTGGCACATTGAAGGGGCTCAAAGCTGTCCATGGAGTTGATGTGTACAATGAAGCCAAGGCCAGAGGAGGTGGGAGGCAGGCGCAGGCCAGAGAGGAAGCAGGTGCAGGTGAGGTGATGAGCTGGGGGGTTGGGGAGGCATGCCAGATTAGAAGAGAGACTCAGCCAGGCACAGTGGATCATGCCTGTAATCCCAGCACTTTGGGAGGCTGCGGTGGGCAGATCAGGAGGTCAGAAGATCGAGACCATCCTGGCTAACACAGTGAAACCCCATCTCTACTAAAAATACAAAAAATTAGCTGGGTGTGGTGGCGGGCGCCTATAGTCCCAGCTATTCAGGAGGCTGAGGCAAGAGAATGGTGTGAACCCGGGAGGCAAAGCTTGCAGTGAGCTGAGATCGCACCACTGCACTCCAGCCTGGGGGACAGAGTGAGACTCTGTCTCAAAAAAAAGGGAGACTCATCCAAATTTGGTGACTGTTTCGATATGAGAGAGGGAAAATTAGGATAATTTGGGTGTTTACTTGGGTGTTTTGGTGGGTGGTAGTGGTATTCCTGAGATGGGGAACACAGAGAGAACCTGTTTTGTTTTGTTTGTTTTGAGATGGAGTCTAGCTCTCTTGTTGCGCCACTGCACTCCAGCCTCCCAGGTTGAAGCAGTTCTGCTTCAGCCTCCCAAGTAGCTGGGATTACAGGTGTGCACCACCACGTCCGACTAATTTTTGTATTTTTAGTAGAGACGGGTTTCACCATATTGGCCAGGTTGGTCTTGAACTCCTGACCTCAGGTGATCCACCTGCCTTGGCCTCCCAAAGTGCTGGGATTACCAGCGTGAGCCACTGCGCCCGGCTGAGAGAACCTGTTTTAGGAAAGAGGCACTGTGCCAAGAACGTATTCAGTCCTCACTACAACCCTATGGGGTTGGGATGTTATTATTCCCATTTTAAAAATGTGGAAACTGAGGCGCAAAGCTGTTAAGGGACTTGCCCAAAGACACAGCTAGAAAGTAGTAGGACCTAGATATATTAATTTTTAATTTTAATTTTTATTTGAGACAGTCTCACTCTGTCACCCAGAGCTGGAGTGCAGTGGCACGATCTCAGCTCACTGCAACCTCCACCTCCCAGGTTCAAGCAATTCTTGTGCCTCAGCCTCCCGAGTAGCTGGGACTACAGGTGTGCGCTACCATGCCTGGCTAATTTTTATATTTTTTTAATTATTTTTTATATTATTTTTATATTTCTGGTGGAGATGGGGTTTCATCATGCTGCCCTGGCTGGTTTTGAACTCCTGGCCTCAAGCAATCCATCCACCTTGGCCTCCCAAAGTGCTGGGATTACAGGCGTGAGCCACTGTGCCTGGCCAGGACCTGGATAGAAAGGTGGTAGTTGCACTCCTAGATCTTTACAAAAAAAAATTTTTTTTAATTAAAAATTATTTGGCCAGGCCAGGCTAAGGAAGGGATTTATTAGTGCCTGTGGTCTCAGCTACGCCAGAGTCTGAGGCAGGAGGATCCCTTGAGTCCAGGAGTTCAAGATTACAGTGAGCTGTGATCATGCCATTGCACTCCAGAGTCTCACTCTGTCACCCAGGCCGAGTGCAATAGCATGATCAAGGCTCACCGCAGCCTTGACCTCCAGGCTCAGGTGATCCTCCCCTTAGCCTCCTGAGTAGCTGGGACAGGCACACTCCACCATGCCTGGCTTATTTTTTAAGAAACATTTATAGACATAGGGTCTTGCTGTGTTGCCCAGGCTGGTCTCAAACTCCTAGCCTGAAGCAGTCCTCTTGCCTTGGCCTCCCAAAGCATTGGGATTACAGGTGTGAGTCACCACACCCATCCCACCTGAACTCCTAGATCTTAACTGTTACATCATTCTGCCCTTAACCACTAGGCTACACCATCACCCTCTACCAATGCTGAGTTCAGTTTTGGAAGTGTTGGTGTTTAGATACCCACAGGACATCTATTTCATTCCATTTCTTTTTTTTTTTTTTTTTTTTTTTGGAGATGTTGTCTTGCTCTGTAGCCCGGGCTGGAGTGCAGTGGCCAGATCTCAGCTCACTGCAAGCTCCGCCTCCCGGGTTTACGCCATTCTCCTGCCTCAGCCTCCGGAGTAGCTGGGACTACAGGCGCCCGCCACCTCGCCCGGCTAGTTTTTTGTATTTTTAGTAGAGACGGGGTTTCACCATGTTAGCCAGGATGGTCTCGATCTCCTGACCTCGTGATCCGCCCGTCTCGGCTGTCGCCCAGGCTGGAGTGCAGTGGCACGATCTCGGCTCACTGCAACCTCTGCTGCTTCCTGGGTTTGAGGGATTCTCCTGCCTCCGCCTCCGGAGTAGCTGGGATTACAGGAGACTGCCACCATGCCTGGCTAATTTTTGTATTTTTAGTAGAGACAAAGTTTCACCATGTTGGCTAGGCTGGTCTGGAACTCCTGACCTTGTGATCCGCCCGTCTCAGCCTCTCAAAGTGTTAGCATTACAGGCATGAGCCACCGTGCCTGGCCAACTTCATTCCATTTCTTCCCTGGGCTTTTTTTTTTTTTTTTTTTTTGTGAGACAGTCTCACTCTGTCACCAGGCTGGAGTGCAGTGGCTCGATGTCAGCTCACTGCAACCTTCACCTCCCGGGTTCAAGCAATTCTTCTGCCTCAGCCTCCCGAGTAGCTGGGATTACAGGTACGCGCCACCACATCCAGCTAATTTTTGAATTTTTTTAGTAAAGACAGGGTTTCACCACGTTGACCAGGATGGTCTTGATCTCTTGACCTCGTGATCCCCCCGCTTCAGCCTCCCAAAGTGCTGGGATTACAGGCCTGAGCTACCGCACCCGGCCTGCCCTGGGCTTTTGCAACTGGGCTCGTCTCTTTCCTTATTCCCCTCAAATCATCCTCCACATTGCAGCCAGAAATGATGTTTTAAAACACAATTCTAAAATGCCACTGTCTCCCAAAACCCTTCAGTAGTCTTCCACTGCTCCTAGAGACTGAAATGTTTACCTGCTTACAAGGCAGGGGTTGGCCCCTGCCCACCTTTGCAGTTCCATCTCTAGATGGATGAAAGGCTCCCTAACTTCCACTTTCCTCTCCGTTCCAGCATGTTCTCACTCAGAGCCTCTGGGCCTTTTGTCCTCCTCACTGGAATGCTCCTAGAGGTTTCTCTCCCCTCACAGCCACCTGGTTTACTCAGGCTTTAGAGCTCAGCAAGTCCAGTCTACTCCGTTTTCCTTTTGAAGTTCCTGTAACTTCGGTACCTTTTTTGAGGTTGTACATGTCTTAGTATTAGCATGCTTATTTGGTTACAGTTAGTCTCCCCGCTAGACTGTGAGTGCCTTAAAGGCAGGAACCTTGCCCATCTCCTTTACCACTAGCACCCATCAAAATGCCTGGCACAGGGAGGCAATGAACAGCTGTTGAACGAGTGATATCCAAATCGACAGCAAAGGAAGCGGCTGGATAGCGAGTCGTCCGCTCAGGAGAGATTCTGGGTCGGAAATAAAGATCTGGGAGTCACTTATAATTCAAACCAGACGAGCGGATGGGCTCGCCCAAGCGGTGTGTAGACTGAAGAGATTCTAACTCATGCAAGATAAGCAATTACGTGGCTCACAGTCACGTCGCAAAGATGCTGGGGGCTCTCCTCCGCCTGCTTGTGGTCCCGTACAAGGCGCTTCCCACCCTGGGTCTCTGAGCCCAGTCGGTGAAAGACGGAGGCAGATCGATTCACAGCCCCAACAGCGCCGAGGACCTTCCCCCGCCACCCCTTCCCCGAGTCCGCCACCCCTTTCCCTCCCCTCCCCTCGGTGACTTCCTCCAACAGCTGACGAAGCTGTGTCCCTGGGCACCGCCTCTTCCGTCCGCGGCGCCCGGAGACGCCCGGAAATTTGCGGGCGCGCCGGAAGTTGAGAGGAGTTTCCTGCGAGCTCGGCTTCCTCAACATGGCAGCGCCCTTGTCAGTGGAGGTGGAGTTCGGGTGAGTCACAGAGCTGGGGCACCATGGGGATAGATTGAAGTCGTCGGGCTCGGAATTCCTTTCCTTCTGCCATGGGGCCTGACACGGCCGAATCACTGGGTGTCCCAGTGCCCGCTGTGAGCTACGCCACCCGCCTAGGAGAGTCTGAGAGGCCAGTCTCCCTTAGCGATGAGGCCGCATGTCGGGAAATAGAGGCGCACATTGGGAGGGAGATGCTCTCTGTTTACCCCTTGGTGCCCTGTGCTCCGTCGGAGTCGAAGGTCGTGACTCTTAGCAGGCAGCCTCTCTATCTTCTTTTCCATTCCTGTGTCGGACCAATCCCATCTGTTTGGCATCCGCATCTGAACTCCTAGAACCAAGAAGGACCACCCCTCCACCCACTGATTTCATTCTTTGGGCAGCAGTTTCTTTTCACACAGTTATTAAGGTCTTGTTTCTCGTGGGATGTAGTGGCCAGGGCGGGACTTTTTTCTTTTTCTTTCCCAAGACTTGGGGATACTAAACAGACCCGAGCCTTCTTCAGGACAGTCAGTAAACTTCTGCAGAACTTGAGAGTGCCTTCTGCAGAACCTGAGTCAGGTGGCGATATGGGGACAAATAAGAAATCACACTGAAGGGAACTAACACGGACAGTATAGTATACACAAGACGAAAAATGGAGAAATTGGGACACACACCAATTACCGAAGAAACACAGAGCAGGGAGGAAGTCTACTCAAGGCACTATTTTGTGCTTCCTACAAACAGGTTTATCATATGGTTTCAAAGCTGAGAGAAACTGCAGAGTTTAGAGAGAAGGCAAAGAAACTGACACCTTGAAAGATGGGTGGTGTACTTTCTAGAATCACTTGAGAAGAGGGAATAGGTGTGTATGTGGGTGTGTGGGTAGATAAACAAGCCAAGGTCTATGTGAAAGGCAAAGTCTGGGATGGGAATCTAAAACCTCTGCCCAGTGCCTTTCTTCTCATTGGATGCCTCCCGTTTCTTTCATGTTTTCCCTTAATTGGGTAGTTCATTCACCAGCCATTTATTAAGTGCCTACCATGTGCCAGGCAGCAAGCCAGACACTGAGGATACAAAGATAAATAGAAGTCTGTCCGTGCCCTACAGCGTTCAGCATTTCTGCCCCTTAAAGGGGGGTAAGTCTCATGACTAAGTGCATTTTAATTGATATTGTCTGGCTGCTTGGATCCAATTAGAACTGTATTGGTCTGGAATCCTCACTGTTTTGACTCACTGACCCTTGGCCAGCTACACTTCCTGAAGCCTGGGATTCTAGGAGGATCCCTTCTTCCTTAATAGGCCTCAGCAGAGCTGGAAAGAGAGAAACCACAGGCTGCTATGTTAAGATTTATCTAGGCCAGGCATGGAGGCTCATGCCTGTAATCCCAGCACTTTGGGAGGCTGAGGCAGGAGGACTACTTGAGCCCAAGAATTCAAGACCAGCCTGGGCAACATGGGGAGACTTCATCTCTACCAAAAAAAAAAAAAAAAAAAAAAGATTTATCTATGGACAACTTGCCTTTCATTCTCATGTGTCAGACATGGTCTTTGTTTATCAAGAATGTCTCTGCCAGGTACTGTGCTAGCTCAGTGGGGAAGTCATGTGAGGAAGACCAGACCCTTGCTCTCCAGAGCTTACACACCAGCACAGTTGCCCTTTTTCTGACCCAATCATCTCTAACTTCAGTCTCCCTTACCTCCAAGATTGGAATAATGACCCCTGGCAAGGCAGGACAACATTCCTCCACCCACCTTCTGTCACCTCCTATCACAGCACAGCGTTCCATGAAAATTGCAGCTTCTCAGGAAGCAGGAATGCCCAACATGATGCTCAACCCAGGCTCCTCTCTTTGTCCTTGTGCTGATGCATGTTTTTGCCCTGACCTTTCTTTCATTTCCTATGTATCTTAGCAGACGTGATTCACCCTTTATCCAGAACTGGAGCAAATTTGCAAAGGTGAACACGCCCATCATTTTCTCCCTTTTGTCCCTTAGTGGCCCCACTCCCACTTCAGTCCTGGAAGGGTCTCCCTCCTGAGCAGATACAGTCCTTTTGGCCCCACTAGCTCCCCCAGAGACCCTCTGGAAGGCCCTTCACACCTTCCTTCTTGTCAGTGACCAGGTCTGCCACCCTTTGTCTTCCCCCTGAACTGTTCTCAGCAGAGCATTTTCTCAGGTCACGCAGGATTCAAAGTATGTAATACAGTTGTGTTTTGTGTCCCTGTGGTCCATGTTGTAAAGGCCCAGATGTGAAATTCTCTCTGTCCCACCCCTCTTCCTCCTTCCCAAGTTGGGGAGGTGTCGGCAAAAGGAGGGAATGTCATTGAAGTCAGAGAAGAACTGGGAGAAATGGGCATTTCCTTTCTTTTAGCAGATATTTGTTGAGTGTCTACTGTGTGCCAGGCCCTATTTTAGGCAGAGCTCGCAGCCCAGCAGGTGGAGAGGAAGTACATAAACAAAATATATATGTACATATATATGTATGTGTATATACAGAAGATTAAAAGATGAAGATACATTAGAAATGGTGAAGGTAGTTTTGAGAACATCTATACCTGTCACTGGTATCAACAAACACATCCACCAAGAATTGAGGGGTGGAAGGAAGATGGAGATATGTCAGTTGAGTTTGAATAGCAGATCTTATAAGAGAGTCTGGCCTTGGGTCTCTCCTGGGATAGAACAATCCCCTTGTCTGCCTCCCTGAATCACTCTTGAGGCTGGGCATGCACCTTCCCCCACTCCAGATGTGCTGACAGCAGAAATGCCAACCCCTCCCTTGAGGGCCAGTGAATTCAGCAGTGACAGGTCACTCTCTGAGTGAGACTGGTTCTCCCTTCATCCGCTTGTAAATGGAAAAACAGCCTCGGCCTCTGAGCCTGGCACCACCAGGTTTGGCCAGTCTTGGTTGTTTGCCTGAGTCCCAGTGCCTTCAGTTCCCATCCCTCTTCTCTGACCCCCAACTCCTGAGCCCCTTGCCTGTCACCCTCCCCCACCCCAGCTGCTGCATGTGCCAACCCCCACCCAGGAGAAAACGAGGCTCTTGGAAGGGGATAAATGGAGGCTCTGTGCGGGCTTGCAGCTGAAATGGCCCTGTGCGCGGCCACAGATGGGCCTCCTCTCCCCCTCCACATTTCTGCATCAACAAAGCGTGACCTTGTTTGGATGACAGTCGCCCCATGTTTTCCCCATGACAATGCTTGCCTTGCCTTTGCTTCCCAGTAGGCTGTCTCAGGACATCTCTGTTCCCTGAAATTGGGAAGGGTGGTGGGGTGGAGGACCTCGCATCCTTCAAAAGTCTGGTAAGGCCTTTTCAGTTAAGATCCACAAGAAGTCTGAGATGGGAATAGGGAGACCCAGAGGGAGAAGCAGCATGGGGCGCTGAAAGAGCCCTGGCGCTCATCTCAAAAGCCTCAGCTGCTGGACTTGGCTCCAGTCACCTCTGCAGTCCCCGCCTTCCCTTGTCCAGGTGCTGGGACACAGAAATGAACCAAACTCTGCCCTCAAGAGGCTTTCTGACCTTTGGGAAGTCCTGTTTTTTTTCTGACCAGTCTGCTGGTGCTAAGCAGGAATCACTTAGACTCAAATTATAATAGTTCAGCCCCTGCCTGTCTAACCTTGGACAATTTAGTTGCTTAACCTCTCTAGACTTGAGTCTACTTTTCTATCAAAGTGAGTTAATAATATCTACTTCCTCCCTTCTTCCCTGGGACTCCCTGAGGATGAAATGAGATGAGGAACATCTTATAAATGGTGAGGCGATGTGAACAGTTGTTGTTAGTTGATGCCAGGCCCTGTGGACTCTCTCAGCCTCCAGCACTGTGATGTGCCCACCTGGTCAGCAGCAGGTGGCATGGGCAGGAGCATTTCAAACCGTCATCTGGCCAGAGGAAACCCTTAGATGCACAGGATCTCCAGAGTGCCTCACAGTGGCTCCTCAACATTTTTCCATATGGAAAGACTGAAGCTTAAGATTGAGTCAAGGCCAGGCATGGTGGCTCAGGCCTATAATCCCAGCACTTTGGGAGGCCGAGGCAGAGGGATTGCTTGAGCCCAGGAGTTCAAGACCAGCCTGGGCAATATAGTGAGACCTCATCTCTGTTATAAAATATTTTTTAATTATTATTAGTTTTGAGACAGGGTCTCACTCTGTCGCCCAGGCTGGAGTACAGTGGCGTGACCTTGGCTAACTGCGCCTCAACCTCCCAGGCTCAAGTGATCCTCCCACCTCGGTCTCCCAAGTAGCTGGGGCTACAGGCTTGCACCACTATGCCCAGCTAATTTTTGTATTTTTTGTAGACACAAGGTGTTGCCATGTTGCCCAGGCTGCTCTTGAACTCCTTGACTTAAGCAATCCCCCCTCCCCTCTCAGCCTCCCAAAGTGCTAGGGTTATAGATGTGAGCCACTGTGTCTGGCCCCCAAATTATTTTAATAACAGGGAAAAAAGATGGAGTCACACATCTAAGGTCTCAACCTAGGGAGAGGTGGAGCCTGGGCTTCACACTGGGGCCAGCAGCTCCAAAGGCTGTGTTCTGCACCTGTGTGGTAAGCTGCCTCTCTAGAAGGCAGAGGAGTAAAAAGAAGAAAACAAGAGTCTGCAAATTTGGGTACTTTATTTTATTTTTTTAATAATTAGAGACAGAGCCAGGCATGATGAGTCACAACTCTAATCCCAGCACTTTGGGAGGATTGCTTGAGCCCAGGAGTTCAAGACCAGCCTGGACAACATAGGGAGACCCAGTCTCTACAAAAAATAAAAATGAAATTAGGCAGGTGTGGTGACACGTGCCTGTGGTCCCGGCTACTTGGGGACTGATGTGGGAGGTTCGCTTGAACCCAGGAGGTTGAGGTTGCAGTGAGCTGAGATCACGCTACTGCACACCAGCCTGGGTTGACAGTGAGACCTTGTCTCAAAAAATAAATAGTCCAGGCGCGGTGGCTCACACCTGTAATCCCAACACTTCGGGAGGCTGAGGCAGGTGGATCACGAGGTCAGGAGTTCAAGACCAGCCTGGCCACAATGGCAAAACCCCGTCTCCACTGAAAAAAAAAATACAAAAATTAACCAGGCGTGCTGGCACGTGCATGTAATCCCAGCTACTCTGGAAGCTGAAGCAGAAGATTGCCTAAACCCAGGAGGCAGAGGTTGCAGTGAGCCAAGATCGCAGCACTGCGCTCCAGCCTGGGCGACAGAGTGAGACTCTGTCTCAATAAATAAATAAATAAAATAAAATAATAAAATGAAAATAGGCCAGGCACAGTGGCTCATGCTTGTGATTTCAGCACTTTGGGAGGCCAAGGCAGGGAGATTACTTGAGCTCAGGAGTTCAAGACCAGCCTGAACAACATGGCGAAATCCCATCTCTACAAAAAGTACAAAATTAGCTGAGTGTGATGCCATGCACCTATAGTCCCAGCTGCTTGGGGGTCTGATGTGGGAGGATTGCTTTTAAGCCTAGGAGGTCAAGGCTGCAGTGAGCTGTGATTGTGCCACTACACTCCATGCTGGGTGACAAAGCAAGACCTTGTCTCAAAAATAAATAAATAGACAATTTGCCGGGCACCTAATAATAATAATAATAATAACGTAGAGACAAGGTCTTGCTATGTCACCGAGGCTTTGTTTCACTGAGGCTCATCTCAAACTCTGGGCCTCAAGCAGTCATCTCGCCTCAGCCTCCCACAGTGCTAGGGTTACAGGTGTGAGCCGCCACACCTAGCCGGTACTTGATTATTAGTAAAAATTATATCCTACTTTACCACATTAGAAGTCATATTTAGGAATTAGTCACTGGGTCTGGGCAGAGTGGCTTGTGCCTGTAATCCCAGTGCTTTGGGAGGCTGAAGTGGGAGGATTGCTTTAGGCCAGGAGTTTGAGATCAGCCTGGGTAACACAGCGAGACTCCATCTCTACAAAAAATTTAAAAATTAACCTGATATGGGCCGGGCTCAGTGGCTCATGCCTGTAATCCCAGCACTTTGAGAGGCCCAGGTGGGCGAATCACCTGAGGTCAAGAGTTTGAGACCAGCCTGGCCAACATGGTGAAACCCTCTCTCTAAAAATACAAAATTTAGCCGGGCATAGTGGCTCATGTCTGTAGTTCCAGCTACTCAGGAGGCTGAGGCACAAGAATCGCTTGAACCTGGGAGGCAGAGGTTGCTATGAGCTGAGATCACACCACTGCACTCCAACCTGGACAACAGAGTGAGACTAAACAAAGTGAAATATAAATATAAATATAAATATAAAAAGTAGCCTGATATGGTGGCATGCACCTGTAGTCCTAGCTATTTGGGAGGTTGAACAGGAAGGTCTCTTGAACCCAGGAATTCAAAGTTATAATGAGCTATGATTGCACTACTGCGTTCCAGCATAGGTGACAGAGTGAGACCCTGTCTCTAAGAAAGAAAGGGGAAAAAAAAGAATTGGTCACTGCACCCAAGGTGTTTCTGCACCTTAGTCTCTGCTTCTCTCGGGCTTCATTACCAGCCCTATCCTCAGTTTTCCATCTCTGCTACCTCTTCCTGTTTGCAGGAGCTCACCTAGCTGTCTTTTTCTCTGGTCCTCCTTTGCAGAGGTGGTGCGGAGCTCCTGTTTGACGGTATTAAGAAACATCAAGTCACTTTGCCTGGACAGGAGGAACCCTGTGAGTACTGGCTTTCTGAACCCCTCTCTTGGGGCCATTGAACAGGAGTTGGTCCATGGGGAACACTCAGCCTTGTTCAGGCCTGTGTTCTGTACCCGTGTGCTAAGCTGCCTCTCTAGCAGGCAGAGGAATAAAAAGAGTCTGCACGGCCGGGCCCAGTGGTTCACACCTGTAATCCCAGCACTTTGGGAGGCCAAGGTGGGCGGTGAGCACAAGGTTAGGAGTTCCAGATCAGCCTGGCCAACATGGTGAAATCCCGTCTCTATTAAAAATACAAAACTTGGCCAGGCGCGGTGGCTCACGCCTGTAATCCCAGCACTTTGGGAGGCCGAGACAGGCGGATCACGAGGTCAGGAGATCGAGACCATCCTGGCTAACACGGTGAAACCCCGTCTCTACTAAAAAATACAAAAAACTAGCTGGGCGAGGTGGCGAGCGCCTATAGTCCCAGCTACTCGGAAGGCTGAGGCAGGAGAAAGGCATGAACCCGGGAGGCGGAGCTTGCAGTGAGCTGAGATCCGGCCACTGCACTCCAGCCTGGGTGACAGAGCGAGACTCCGTCTCAAAAAAAAAACAAAAAAACAAAACTTAGCTGGGCATGGTGGTGTGTGCATGTAATCCCAGCTACTCAGGAGGCTGAGGCAGGAGAATTACTTGAACTGGAACCCGGGAGGCGGAGGCTGCAGTGAGCCGAGATCATGCCACTGTACTCTAGCCTGGACAACAAAGTGAGACTCCATCTCAAAAACAAACAAACAAAAAAAACCAAATGCTTGTTAATCTTTCTTGAACAAATATACACTGAGCACCTCCTATGCAGCAGACCATGTGGTCATCATTGTGGAGACAGACCTGAACAAGAGCCAGTCCCAGGCCAGGTGTGGAGGCTCAGTAATCCCAGCACTTTGCCGGGCTAAGGCGGGCGGATCACTTGAGACCAGGAGTTTGAGACCAGTCTGGCCAACGTGGCGAAACCCCATCTGTACTAGAAATACAAAAAATTAGCCAGGCATAGCGGTGCGTGCTTGTAATCCCAGCTACTCGGGGCTGGGGCAGGAGAATTACTTAAACCTGGGAGGCAGAGGTTTCAGTGAGCCGAGATCGCGCCACTGCCCTCCAGCCTGGGCGGCAGAGAAAGACTCTGTCACAAAAAAAAAAAAAAAGCCAGTCCCTGCCTTTAAATTGGGAGGTTTTAAAGAATTAACTTGCAGATCTTTGGCCGGGTAACTGTCAGGATAGCCTAGGGGCTACGGACCAGATACGGCAGGTGTTCAGATCTTTTGTAACCTTCGCAGTGGATTCTAGCAAGGGCTCAGGGATGGGATTCCAGTCTCCACCTGTGACTGAGATACTTCTGGGGAGAAGAGGGCATCATTTATATTAAGAGACAGGAAATGAGGTTCCTGGAGGTGGGCGGTAGAAAATGGTCAAGTCAGGCCGGGCATGGTGGCTCACACCTCTAATCCCAGCACTTTGGGAGGCTGAGGCAGGCGAATCACGAGGTCAGGAGATCAAGACCATGCTGGCTAACACGATGAAACCCCGTCTCTACTAAAAAATACAAAAAACTAGCCGGGCGAGGTGGCGGGCGCCTGTAGTCCCAGCTACTCGGGAGGCTGAGGCAGGAGAATGACGTGAACCCGAGAGACGGAGCTTGCAGTGAGCTGAGATCCGGCCACTGCACTCCAGCCTGGGCGACAGAGCAAGACTCCGTCTCAAAAAAAAAAAAGAAAAAGAAGAAAATAGGCCAGGCGCAGTGGCTCACGCCTGTAATCCCAACACTTTGGGAGGCTGAGGTAGGAGGATTACCTGAGCCCAGGAGTTCGAGACCAGCCTGAGTAACATGGCAAAACCTGGTCTCTACAGAAAAATAAAAAATTAGCCAGGCATAGTGGCATGCACCTCTGTTCCTAGCTGTTTTAGAGGCTGATGCTGAAGGATTGCTTGAGCCCAAGAGATCGAGACTACGGTGAGCTATGATCACACCACTGTTCTTCAGCCTGGGTGCCAGAGTGAGACCCTGTCTCAAAAAAAAAAAAAAAAAAAAAAAAAAAAATCAGAATATGTATGGGGAGAAAAAAAGAAAATGGCCAAGTGAGATTTGGCAGGATTCTTCTGGAACTGGATACACATCTGCCAGTAATCAATTATTATTGCTCAGATTCACTGGCTGTCACACCTTTCTGTCCCTCCCTCAGGTTGGAGAGCAGTGGCACAGGGTGGGGTCTGTCTGCCACACTTCGAGGCTGGGGGACACTTATTAAGGAGCAGGGCACTGCCCACATTGAGCTGGGAGGGGGTATGTGGCTGGGGTTTAGTGTCAGGATTGTGTGTGCCTGGTCAAGGAAGACATGGGGTGCTAAAGGTGACTGTTGCTTAGTTTGACAGATGGCCATGCAGCCTTGGGAGGGCACACGGTGCTCTCAGAAGAGGCTTCGGAAAGATTCGGTCTCAAAGACCTTGCCTGGAAGTTTATTAAAATATCGCAAGTTATTGTTTATTTCCTCTGGATTTTGTCTGACATGAAAACCCACAAATTTTCTTTTTTTTTTTTTTTTTTTTGAGATGGAGTCTCGCTCTGTCTCCTAGGCTGAAGTGCCATAGTGCAATCTCAGCGCACTGCAACCACCACCTCCTGGTTTCAAGCAATTCTCCCACCTCAGCCTCCCAAGTAGCTGGGATTACAGGCAGGCATCACCACACCTGGCTAATTTTTGTATGCTTTTTTGTTTTTTGAGACAGAGTCTTGCTCTGTCACCAGGCTGGAGTGCAGTGGTGTGATCTCAGCTCACTGCAACCACCACCTCCTGGTTTCAAGCAATTCTCCCACCTCAGCCTCCCAAGTAGCTGGGATTACAGGCAGGCACCACCACACCTGGCTAATTTTTGTATGCTTTTTTGTTTTTTGAGACAGAGTCTTGCTCTGTCACCAGGCTGGAGTGCAGTGGTGTGATCTCAGCTCACTGCAGCCTCCGCCTCCTGGGTTTAAGCAATTTCCCTGCCTCAGCCTCCCGAGTAGCTGGGACTACAGGCGCACGCCACCACGCCCAGCTAGTTTTTTGTATTTTAGCAGAGACAGGGTTTCACCATGTTGGCCAGGATGGTCTTGATCTCCTGACCTCGTGATCTGCCCGCCTCAGCCTCCCAAAGTGCTGGGACTACAGGCACGTGCCACTAGGCCTGGCCAATTTTTGTAAGTTTTAGTAGAGACAGGTTTCCACCATGTTGGCCCGGCTGGTCTCTAACTTCTGACCTCAAGTGACCCGCCCACCATAACCTCCTAAAGCGTTGGGATTACAGGCATGAACCATTGCCTGGCCCACAGATTCTCATAATTCAAGCCCCATTTCACTCATTCTTTGACTGAGTACTCAGCAGTGTCAGATACAGTAGAAAATACTTTATTTGATGGGCACAGTGGCCAGCACTTTGGGAAGCCAAGACAGGTGAGTCGCTTGAGCCCAGGAGTTTGAGACCAGCCTGGGCAACATGGTGAAAACCCGTCTCTACAAAAAATATGAAAATTAACTGAGTATGGTGGTGCATCCCAGTAGTCCCAGCTATTTGGGAGGCTGAGGTCAGAGGATGGCTTGAGCCCAGGATGTGGAGGTTGCAGTGAGCTAGTAGCGTGCCACTGCACTCCAGCCTGGGCAACAGACCTGAGGCTGTCAGACCCTGTCTCAAAATAAGAAAGTACTTTATGGCCGGGCGCGGTGGCTCAAGCCTGTAATCCCAGCTCTTTGGGAGGCTGAGACGGGCGGATCGCAAGGTCAGAAGATTGAGACCACCCATCTCAAAAAAAAAAAAAAAAGAAAGAAAGTACTTTATTCTTTCATGTAGCTGGCAAATCTATGTCTAGTGCCCTCTTTGTGCCATCACTGTACTAAGTTACTGGATATTCATTAGTGAGCAAAATAGATGTGGTCCTTGCCCTTATAGAGTTAGCAATGTAATGGGAATGGAGCCAGGGAATAAACAAGTAAACAAATGAATGTATAACTGCATCATTACAACTTTTAGTAATTGGCATGAGGAGAACAAAAGAGTACTGGGATGGGACTAATATGTGGTCACCAGAGGTCTCTTTAAGGAGGTAACATACCAAGGCTGGGTGCGGTGGCTCGCACCTGTAATCCCAGCAATTTGGGAAGCCAAGGTAGGCGGATCACTTGAGGTCTGGAGTTCGAGACCAGCCAGGCCAACATGATGAAACCCTTTCTCTACTAAAACTACAAAAATAGTTGGGCATGGTGGCAGGCACCTGTAATCCTAGCTACTCGGGAGGCTGAGGCAGGAGAATCGCTTGAACCCAGGGAGCGGAGGTTGCAGTGAGTTGAGACCACACCACTGCACTGCAGCCTGGGCAACAGGAGCAAAACTCCATCTCAAAAAGAAAAAAGGCCACCAGGCATGGTGGCTCACGCCTGTAATGCCAGCACTTTGGGAGGCTGAGGTGGTCAGATCACGAGGTCAAGAGATCGAGACCATCCTGGCCAACATGGTGAAACCCTGTCTCTACTAAAAATACAAAAAATTAGCTGGGTGTGGTGGCGGGCACCTGTAGTCCCAGCTACTCAGGAGGCTGAGGCAGGAGAATCGCTTGAACCCTGGAGGTGGAGGTTGCAGTGAGCCGAGATCACGCCGCTGCACTCCAGCCTGGGGGACAGAGCAAGACTCCATCTCAAAAACAAAAAAACAAAACAAATAAAAGGTAGAAACCAAAATTTAGAAAAGTTAGGGGTCTCACCCCAAGTCATAGTTATTTAAATAGCAGAGCTGGGATTCAGAACTAGCTTTCAGGCCACTGAATTTCAGAGTCCTGGCACTTTGCCACTAACCCCATCACCATCTAGCCCAAGAGGCTCCCTGAATCACTCTAACATCTTTTTTTTTTTTTTTGGAGACAGAGTCTCGCTCTGTCGCCCAGGCTGGAGTGCAGTGACGCAAACTTGGCTCACTGTAAGCTCCACCTCCTGGGTTCACACCATTCTCCTGCCTCAGCCTCCTAAGTAGCTGGGACTACAGGCGCCTGCCACCACACCGGCTAATTTTTTGTATTTTTAGTAGAGACGGGGTTTCACCATGTTAGCCAGGATGGTCTCAATCTCCTGACCTTGTGATCTGCCTGCCTCAGCCTCCCAAAGCGCTGGGATTACAGGCGTGAGCCACTGCGCCCGGCCCCACTCTAACATCTTATATTTTCCAATTTTTACACTTTCCTTAATTTATTCATGAGTTCAACAGCTACTTATTTCAACTTTCATGATAACCTCAAGAGATAAAAGAGACCCCTAAAAGAGAAGGAGGGACCCAAGGCCTGTCCAGAGTTACCCAAGTAGGGAGGCTGGGCTGGGACTCAGATTTTCTTATCCCTCATCTTCCAGGCACTGTTCAGGGAACAGGCAGGGGCCTATCCCCACTCTGGGAAGAAAGGAGGGGAGTGGGAGGGAAGGCACAGTGGCCCACTTAGTCTTTGGTCCCTTGGCTGTGAGTCCCTACACCTGGTTCCTGTTGTGCCCAGAGGCATGGGTCACACAGCAGACCCAGGGTAACCTAGGTTGGTGACCTAGGTCACCAACAGAGCTGGTTAGCAGCTGCCAGGCCTCACCCTGGCACATGTGAGCCCAGCTGGGGGTCAGGGGCCTGGTGCTGCTAGGAGAGTCTTACCCTTCCCCCAAGTCCGTGCCCAGATATGTCATCTGGCAGCCTTCCCAGCCTAGGGGCTGCCACTTGGCCAAGCGAGTCTTGGTGGTTCCAGCAGAAATAATAGCAGCCGTAAGATTTCGGAATGTGACAAGCCTCACAAACTAGGGAACTCGTGGCTCCTAGGCCAGGGGAGAGCTTCCAAGCCAGTCAGTTTGGGAGAAGTGATGAGCAAAAGGCCTGAGGGAGTGAGACTGCGAGAGAGGAAGCCTGGCCCGCGCCGTTGCTCTTCACTTATGCCTGCCAGCCTCTTTCTTCCCCATCTGTTAGATGGGAGGTCGGGCTCGTTTTGTACATTACTGAGCTGGTTGTCTCTTTGACATCTATAAGAAGAGTTTCTTCAAGATCCAAGTATACACAATTCTGAGAAGCAGAGTGTGCTGACCCAGTAAGAAGCTATGTGAGACGAGGGATGTCTTAACAGCCATCTTGCTGAAACGGGCCAGCCAGGCACCCACCAGCTTAGGGTACTGCGGCTGTGAGAGTTGGTCTCTATGACTCAAGCATCCCTTTGACCCAAGGCCCCCTGCCCAGGCCCCAAGAGTAGACTTGGCCGCCTCACCTTTCCCTGCCTGTCTTCCTTCCCCTGCCCTGCCATTGTGCCCCCTCCGCCTGTTCCACTTGCGTTAAAGGGTGGCTGGTGAGGGAGGGTAGGAGCTGCAGGAGCTCCTGGGTGCTTTAAACTGCTTAGCATGCATTTCACAGCCTCTCTGGGGCCAGCTGTTCCTTTCTCTGCTCTCAGGGCCTGTTTGCTGATCCCCTCTCCACCTCCCTCCTCCCCACACCCCTCCCAGTCCCTGTGCAAAATTGCTTTTGAAAAGATCCACTTTCTGCTTAATTAAACAATGAGGAGGTCCCCTCGCACATCTGTAAACCTCCTTCTGCGGCCAGTTTAGCCCACAAACTGCTCCATTCTTACCCCCATTCACTTGTAAATGGCCCCTCTGATGTTCCCTCCACCCCCTCTCCTCTGTTACTCCCCCCTTGCCAGCTCTTTCTTTTCCCTTTTCAACTGAGGCCTGGGGTGGGCTCCCCGAAGAGCTCGACTTGGAGCCTGGTGGACTTGGTGGGGACAGAGGCGGTTTAACCTGTGGAAGAGAAGACTTAGGGGATCCTTTCTTCCATATCTGAAGGGCCATCCTGGGGAAGAGGGGGTACATTTGTTGGCATGGTCCCCGTGGACCATTCAGGCCCAGTGGGTGGGAATGACAGGAAGACAGATTTCTGCTTGGGAGAAAAGAGCTCTTAACAATCAGGGCCGCTGCACAGAGGGGCTGACCTCCTGTCCCTGGAGGTGTTCAAAGAGAGGCTGGATGAGGGTCAGTATCAGAGACGACTTTGAGGTTGTTCCCTTTCAGTCCCGCGAGGCTGAGGCTGACACCTTTTGGGGCTCTCCCACAGTGGGCAGTCAGTGTCCCCCAGAGTAGGACAAGTCCACTGGGGCGAGGGATTCTGGTGGAGCTTGCGTCGGTGCTCTCCACAATGGGTATCCTCCCTTTGGCAGCAGCCTTTAGAAGGTACTGGAGCCCAGAGGATGAGGAATCTGAAGTCACTGTGGGCTTACAGCTCAGAGCAGCCATCTGTTGAGCGTGTCCTGTGTATGTGACACTGCCAGGCCTGCCATGGGCGTTGTGCCTTACGTAATCCTCAGCAGCTCTTGGCATTTGGATTATTATCCCTGCTTGTCAGAGGATGACCCTGAGGCAGCAAGGTGAAGTGATTTCCCAGCCAAGGCCGTTGAGCACACAGCACAGGTCCTCTGGCTGTAGACTCAGAACTCAACCACTCCATCATAGAGCAGCAGCTCTCATCACCTGCTCTGTCCCCAATGGGCAGGCCAGGTGCCAAGGCATCCTGCACTGGAAACCTTGTGTTAGGTGCCCGTCTCCCTCCTCTGGTGCCGTGTGCCCAGGGGCAGCCTGGCTGCCAGCACCTCTAGCCTCAGAGTGTCATTCCTTCCACATGGGTTGTCCTGGGAGCATTAGCCAACCCCAACATCTTGTGGGTTCAAACATCTAAAATAGAAGGAAGGTCAGTATCTAGGACCCCTCACTACTCTCCCAGTCCCCTTATTCCCTTTCCAGCTTCTGATGGGAAGATACTGGATGCCACAGAAAACCCCAGCCAGTCCCAGCACTATCTGATTCATGGTTGGTTCTGCCCTGCCCTCTAAAGCTGGGGTGCCAGACCACTGGGCAGAGTGTGCAGAAACCCAGAGAGTGCGAGGGGTGTAGGTTCTTCCTCTGGATCCTAGAGTAATTACAGCATTGATATGCAGGTTACAGTGCTGAGAGATTTCTATATATCGTCTTATTTTATCCCCCACAATGACCCTATGAGACAATGTTAACATTCCCATTTTACAAAAAAAGGAAGCTGAGGCCGTTTTACAAAAAAAGGAAGCTGAGGCTCCAAGAATTCCTTACCCAAGGTCATAGAACTAGGAAGTGATGGAGTCCAGCTCAAAACCAGGCCTGTCTGACTCCAGGGTCCATGGTTTTAATCTCTTTCTCCCTCCCGCCTTCCCTCCCTACCTCCCCAGTTGTCCACTCAAGTAATGGTAATGGTAGTGCCATACGTTTGAGCTGGATTGTGATTCGAGTGTCACATCAGAGACACATGGAAGCACAGGCCTGGGCAGTGGGTCCTGGTTCCCAGGAAGCACATACCTAGGAGATACCGCCGAGGTTCACTAAGAGGGAGAGGCCCCTACGAGAGCAGGCCCGTTCTCAAGGCCTGGCCCCATCTCCTGCTGAGCTTCTTACCTTCTCCGTTCTGCTAACTTCAACCTGCCCATTCCATCCTGCCCCAGCCTTCCCATGTGTTATCCTTCTGCCCAGAATGCTCCCCACCCCACTCATCCTTCAGACCTGAGCTTCACTGTTTAACATCCTCAGCCAGGCCTTTCCTGATCCCAGATGAAGGAGATAGCATGTGTCACAACTAATTAATATGGTCTGTCTCCCCTGCTGGCCTCTAGCTCCATGAGGGTAGGGAGCTCTGTGTCCCTCTTGCCCACTACCATCTCGCTAGCACCTTGCACATAGTAGCTGCTCAATAAATATTTGTCTCCTGAGTGATCACATGGGATTCCAGGAGGGAGACCGCCCCTAGTAGGAGAGGGAAGACAAGAGGACACAGAGTGGGAAGGTGAAAGTGAGAGTCTCCAGCCCCCATCTATCCCAGAGTCATCCATCCCCAAGCTACCAGCCCCTGACTCTGCTTAACCCTTCCTCCTCCCCTGGGCGCCTTTGGAAGCCGACCATCTGGCTTGGAGGCTATTTGCATATTGTCTGTGCCTCAGCAAGCCTAGCAAGATGTCCCTGGGGGTGTGTTTCAGGCCAGGCCGAGTGGCCCTTGCATCCTGCGAAGGGAGCCATGAGTTCCCCCTCTCCCCACCCCCAAATCCAGGCATGGGGGAACAATACGGGTGGTGATGCGGTAGCCTCACCATGGTAACAGGCTATCAAAAATGTGGGCAGGCCTGGGTGGGGGGTGGGCAGAAGAGGGAGGGAGTGACCTCAGCAAATAGGAGCATCATGATAAATGAGCCAGCACCGGGCAGCAGACTTATCCCCCAGCTCATCCCTCTGGGACTCCATGCTGGTGCCATCGTTCAGATGACCCCACCATGACCACTAGCCCTTCCCCCACCCCCAGGCCTATCCAGAGTGGAGCAGAAGCACCTTCCCTTTGGAGGGAGCCAGGACTGTCTCCTAATTGAGTCCGGGTTCCACGCAGGCCAGGCACTGCCTAGACCCTCTCGCCGTCTCCACACACACAGGCACACCCCCGCCCGCCTGGGCTGGCTGATGGATGTGTCAGACCCCGGTGGCTCTATCGAGCGGCCACAAGATGTATGGGTTGGCGGCCCACCAGACAGTGCCAAGATGGAGGCCAAGGGGATTCAGAGCCAAGGGGAAACCTCTGAAACCCAGACCTCAGGGAGGAACCCAGCCAGGAGTCCAAGTGGGCTGCAGCTCGTTGGAGGCAGCCTTCTCCCCATCCCATGCCTACTCCAGAGACCATGAAGACTCCGGTCTGCTTTGTTTAAAAGGAGACATTAAAATGGAAAGGCGGCAGCCTCAGTCCATGGACACTTTGCCCATGGCCCTGTGCTCTGCTGGCATACGAGCCAGGCAAGTTGGCACTGAGCAAAGTGGACCATCCAGGCTGCAGGCCTGTCAGAGCGAGGGTGGCACGCATGCCAGCCAGTGTGCCTTAACTCCCTGCCCAAGGCTGGGGCTGTGTGTGTGTGCGCCACGCTGCGGGCCCGGACGGGGCAAGGCAAAGTCTCCCTGAGTCCTAGCAGCCTCTCCCTCGCCTACACTCCAGGACTCTGGACTCCAGGCAGGAAAACCAAGGCCCCACCTGGGCCTTCTCCAGCTTAGCCCTGAGCTTTGTCTCAGGCATTAGTCCAGGACAGCAGACCCCTCTGGACACTGACTCAGGATGGGGGTGGTTAACCCCAACCCCTCTGCTGGCTTCCCAGAAGCAAGTTGTCTCCCTAGGACCTTTATCCTCAAGTTGTCTAAGGGAATGAGAAGAAACTCCGCAGCCTCAGGAGAATGGCCCTGTTTCAGGGGCAGACAGTTGAGGACCATAGGCTTCGAGATGTTTATAGAACCACATTCCTGTGTGCTGTGGCTCGATACTGCTGCCCCTAGGAAAGGAGAGGTGACCCTGGAGACAGGTGACTCTGAGCCTCCACATGACATACAGAGAGACTGGTGGCTCTCCTAGAACCACAGGGAGGCAGATCTCAGTGTTAGCTGAGCAGGAGAGGCCCCTGTCACCCGAATCTCTGGCCACCGCTGGCGTGGAGGGCTCTGGAAGCGTGGGGTGGTGGCAGGGGAGTAGAGCGGGGATTTGTCAGCATCCCTGGCTGGTGAATGATCCTTTTCTCTCTCTGCCGGAGGAAATTAACTGATGTTATCAGCTCAGCAATTGTTTTTTTCCCCTCACAAAGGGAAATATATGCAGACCCCTCCAAGAGCAAAGCCGAAGCCTTCCCATCTGGGACTGGCTGGAGAGAGAAAGGTGGAGGGGGCTCTTCAGAGTCCTCTCAGAAGTCCAGCCATGGCAGTTGGAGACTGGCTTCCAGGACTCGTGGTTAGGGGCTTGTCTCCTAACCCTTTAGATGCGACAGTCCTCCCGCCATCTGCCTGGAATCCCTCCACTCTAGGTAAATCCCATTGCCTCTTCTCCAGGACTTCAGCAGTGCCATGTGCAGCTGTCTCTGAAGATCCACCTGGCAAGTCACCGGCCTGTCCTAACCTGTTTCCTCACCTTTGGAATGAACAAGTTCATGGGCCATCACAGCCTGGTCTAAAAAAAGCCCTCTAAACCCCATGTGTATTTCCGTCTGGGCCAGGCAAGGCTCTGGGGGGACAGGTGTCATTTGAGTTTGACAAGAGTTTGTTCTGTGCATTCCTCTCCAGGGGACATCCGGAACCTGCTCGTCTGGATCAAGAAGAATTTGCTAAAAGAGCGGCCAGAGTTATTCATCCAGGGAGACAGCGTGTGAGTCCCATTCCTCCCTTCCCTGAAGAGGGTGGAGGGAGGGACGGATATCTGAGCCCCCACCCTCGGGTTCAGTCCTGGCCTTCTCTGAATCCGGTTCTCCCCTTCCTCCTCCTTGACTCCTCCAGAAAATAGTCTGAGATCTATTTTCAGTTTTCTTGTTCCTAAAACCAAACTCTTGAGGATTTTTTAAATCCCAGATGAAAGGAGCCTGGTGAATTTCTCAGAAAACTTGGATTCTGCCCTCTGGTTGCCACAGACTTGCTGTGGGACCTTAGACGACTTACTTCACTTCTCTGGGCCTCAGTTACTCTCTACACAGAAAGTGCTGAGGAAAAAAATGTAGCTAGTACAACTGAAGAGCTAAATATTGTATTTTATTTCATTGTAATTTAAAGAGCCACATGTGGCTAGTAGATTACCATACGGTGCAGCACAGGTCTAGAATTCCAAGGAGTCACTGACTCTGTGCATGCACACACCCATGCACACGCACACACACTCACTGGGGACACCCCATAGAAGCCCAGAGCAGTCTCCTTGGAAAGGACCAGGTTCCAGTTGCCAAGAAGTTACTTCTAAAACAAGGCCAGTCCCCCTTGTGAAAGGTGGCCGGTGCAGTTGTGAGGCTCGCTTATTTGCCTCGAAGCATAGGTCACTGTGAGGTCCTAGGGGATCAGCCTTCCTTCAGGTCATGGTCCAGTGGTCCTGGAGGCCACCTCTAAGGCCAGCAGCGCTCCTTGGGCCATTACCAGTGGGAGCCAGGCTAAGTTGCCTGACCAAATGCTGACCTACGCTGCCTTATGCCAGGCAGGACTGCACATGAACATTGCCATGTGGCATGGCAACTGATTCAGAAGAGGCAAAACAGCCTTCTCTCCAGGATGTGCATGCAGAGACCTAAAAAAAGCTGAAGTTCTTTTCCAGGGCTAATGAGAGTAAGGTTAGACCTCTGGAAAAGTCCCACTAATGATTACTGTGACAGTGTGGCAAGAACTCCACACATACCAGCTGATTTCGTTTTCGTGTAGGCCTTGTGGGACAGACACTATCACTTATCCCATTTTCAGATGAGGAACCTGATACTCAGAAACAAAATGACCTGCCCACGGTCTGGGTGGTGGTGCTGGCTGGCATTTGCACCCATTTTTCCATCTGGCTACAAAGACCATGCATGACTGTCTGACCTGGTTTCCTTCACACTCAGACCAGCCTCCCCTTCCTGGGAGATCTTTAGCCAGACCCCAGGAGGAAGGCTCCCCAGCACACTCTCCTGCTCTCCTGCAGCCCAAAGCTCTCAGCCTCTCTTCCTCTGTGCTACTGCCTCCTGCTTCTCACTCCCTGCTACTCACCACTATCTTTCCCACAGGCGGCCAGGAATTCTGGTGCTGATTAACGATGCCGACTGGGAGCTACTGGTCAGTACCTCGGGTGACATCCCTCCCCCAGCCCTTGCCCTTGCTGCTTCAGTGGGAAAGCCTTGGGCCTCTCTCAGGCACATATAGAGTGGCTGGGTAATCCTCTGCCCCACTCCAGCCCCACACTGAGGCTGCTGGAGTCTCTCACTCCAGGTGAGGAAGGGATGGGTAGCTGGGGACGTGGGAGCAGCCCTCCATCCTGAAGATTTGCAGGTTGAGGTATAGGATACCCATTTTTCTGGTACAGTCTGTCTCTTCCAGAGCAGCCAGTCCTCAGCCCCTGCTCTCCCAACTCCTGGGGTGGAACTGGGAAGGTAGCCCTGAGGGTCTCCCACTCCCCTCTGTCCCGCACCAGGGTGAGCTGGACTATCAGCTTCAGGACCAGGACAGCGTCCTCTTCATCTCCACTCTGCACGGCGGCTGAGGGCCCTTCTCTGGGCCTGGGCACCCTTAGAGGGGAGAACGAAGCAATCAGACATCCCCTTGGGCCCTGCTTCCAGGTCTCCCTGTCCCCCTTGCCTGTCTTCTTCCCTGCTCTGTCCCCCAAGCTCCCTCCAGGCAGGGAAAAGAGGCCAGGTGCTAAAAATGAGCCTTTCTCAAGCACGTGAGCAGGGGAAGGCAGACAGGCACCAGAGCCCAGCACTCCCTTTTCCAGCAGCTGTGATGGGGGAGGGTGCCCCTCTGGTTTGTCAAGAGTGGAAGGAGGCTCTGTGGCCAGGTGACCTGGCTGCCTTCCACTCCTTGTACCTCAGTCTAAACATGGAGTGGCCGCTGACAAGGTGCTCCAGCCCCAGAGCCAGCATCTTCATGGGGAAGATGAATGGACCTGAGTAGCTGAAGGAAGGCCCCTCCCTACCCAAAGATTGGAGGCTTCTCAGCCTCAATTTCCCTGTCTGGACAGCTGAGGGCTCTGCCTGTCCCCCACTGCTATCAGTATGGAACCCCAGCTGGGGTCCCCTATTCAGTGCTGACTCCCCCCAGCCAGCAGCTGCTCCTCCAGCCACACCCCTCCTTCTGCTCCCCCCACCCCTAGCCCTTGACCCTGGCTGGCCTACCCCCCTCCACAGGCCACCAGATGGGCTCCTGAGACCCTCCCCAGGCTGCTTACAGCTCATTCTGCTGGGGGTAGAGATGAGGGGAGGGAGTAAGTTAAACCTTGGAGTAGCAAGTAGAAGCCTGGGGGGGATCTGTGTGCCTCAGTTTCCTCCTCAACAACTGAATATTTATAGTGGCTGAAAACTGGGGAGATACCTGATGGTGCAGATGTCCATTTTCTCTCCCTTCCCACCTCCTGCAGGAAGCAGGAGGGGGCAGGCCGCACCTGGTAGGCAGAGTGGTTTGCTCCCCCTCCCCTTCCCTTCTGGAAGTCTTGGGGCCTCAGTGCTTGCAACAGCCGGCCTTGTGCAAATAAAAGACTAGGTTGTTTACTAGCCTTGCTTGGAGCTTCATCCTTGGAAACAGGTGGCACCTCATATCCCCCCAGCCATGGTCTGTGATACAACCTCTCCATCCTCAGCCTAGAGCCTCAGAGCTACCCTTCACCCTTCACCCAAAAGAGGGGTGGGGGTGAACACTCAGACAATCTGAGACAGGGTAGTCTAATAGAGCCATCTGGAGAAGGGGGTGGCAGAGTCAGTCTGTGCTGACCAGTCTGCGTCCCAGGACGCATCCCCACCCGTCTGTCCAAGGCTTTGTCCCACCAGCTGCAGCCAGCAGCCTCAGAACCCAGAATGGGGGTGGCATAGATAAGACTGCTGAGCCCCCTTTCTGTGGTCTTTCCTTCCCATGACCTGGAGAAAAGAGCTTTGTTTGCTGGAGGGAGACCCCCAAAAAGAATTAGGGTGCTAACATCCCATCAAAAGCGTCATCCCACCCAAAATAGTGCTTTTCATTCTATGTCAGTAATTTAAAGTGAAATTTCTCACCTCTCACCCTGTGGAGATGGAAGTGGCAAAAGGTTGTCCCAGCAGTGTTGGGGGACGGGGTGTATACATCATTCTTTAGGGGATGGATGACCTGCTGGCTGGTGGGCTTTTCTCCAGCACTACTGCAGGTAGAAGCCCTCTGGGCTTGTGTGGAGTGGGAGCAGCCCTGTTGGGACTATGGGGAGGAGCTGGTCTGGGTGCAAATTAAGGCTAGTGTTGGGGTCTGAGTGCTGTCCAGAAAGGCTGTGTGACCAGCCCTCACTAGTTCCTGAGGTCAGGGTCTCCATGTTAGGGAACAAAGCAGGAGACTTGGAACAGCCCCTACCGCTGCACTTTCAGAAGGTCAGCCTGTCCCATTCTTGTAACCTGGAGGTCCCTCCCTGTCTCCACCCCACTGAGCTGCAGGAGCAGCGCATCAGTGCACCTGATTGGAACACCCCAGATTGCAGGTCCTGGAAACTGGGCGCTAGGATCCGTTTCTCTGGCTGCAAAGAGTGGGAGGCCTGATGTGGGATATCCCTTCTCCCACCACACCCCAATTAATGCTGAAGAGTAGGGCAGGAGGAGGTGCTGGGAAAACCGGGTTTTTTGGCACATGGGGGTGCAAGCACTGTGGTTGAAATTGGCCATGGCCAAGGCACTCCAGACGATTTCAGGTCATTTTTAGCCCCAGGCTGGAAAGGGGTCAGGGGACAGGTGACCTGGGCTCAGCCAGCCCCCAGCAGCTCCCAACCACCCCTCTCCCAAGCAACTCCTGGTCCCTGCTTTTGAGGAAATAAACAAATAAAACCCCGCTATCTCCGAAGATTTTTCTTTAATGAAAAGGATTCGTTTTTCCAAGTTCTATTTCCAAAGCCAAGGCGATTGCCGGGCTGGAGCGCATCGTTGGCGACGCTTGCCCGTCGGACCCTGGCAGCGGCTGGAGGAGGCTCAGCCTCTCGGTCCGTCCGGAGGGCTTGCGGGAGGGGTTGGTTGGTTTGGGATTTAGGGGTTGATTGAGGATTTGTTTTGTTTAGGTAGAGAGTATTGGGGTGATAAGTTAGAACAACTGCGAAACGAGTTAGCGGGCGCATTCGGCCGGCCTCTTTCACCCCCGACTTCCTGCGGCTTGGGCTGAGGGCGGACCACGTTCGGCCCCGCCGCTGCGTGCAGGCTTCGTTCCGGCCGAAATTTGAAAGGAGGAAAAACGACGCGATCGACTGGAGGACCCTGCCGGCCGGTACTGGTCACCCGCAGAGGAGAAGGAAGAAGGACGAGGATGCGGATGGCGGCGCTGGTGGCAGGGACCGGCGTCCCTGTGCGCGCGGGCTGGGACCGCGATCCTCGCCCTGGGGCCAGCCAGCCGCCGCCCCGAGAGGTCTCGCCCGCGCTGAGCTCCGTCCCTGCGGCCCCCGCCCCTGTTGCGCCCGGAGCTCAGCCACAGATGTCCAGCCACAATTCTCGGTTGGCCGCAGACTCGTACAAGAATTGCGTTTGGACAATCAGTGGCGAAGCCCCTGAGTTCAGGGCCCTGGTCTCCTGCGGGGTTCCGCTTCGCTCCTAAAAAGCGCCAGACCAGGACATCTCGGAGCTGCGCGTCGGACCACCTCGCAGGCGCTCAGCAGCGGCTGCCCATCTGGCGGTAAGGTGGACTAGCAAGCACGCGGATCCTGACCCTGTGCGGGGATCCCCATCGCCCCTGGCGTGGCTCCTTCGATCGCGGCCCGGAGTCCCCAGAGTGGCCCGCGTTGGGTCTCAGCGCCGCCCCAGGTCGAGGGGGAATCTCCTCTGTCAGGCCTGGGGAACCCCGACTCCCCTCTCCCTGCCCCCAGCCTGGACTCTCCGGGAATCCGGAAGGCAGGACCCCCAGGCCGGGTCGCGTTTCCGAGCCCGGGGTCCAGGTTGCTGGATTCGTGGGTCCCCCGCCCCCGCCCAGCCCCGCGCACGCACCGGCTCGGGCGCTCTCCGCTTTCCTGTGGCTGAGTCGCGGCCGGGGCGCCTGCGGTGGCGGTGGCGGCAGTGGCCCGGGCGGCGGAGAGTGCTGGAATGCGCCGCCGGGTCACCTGCAGCGCCCGGGGAGCCGGACTGGGAGCCGGCGGGCTGCCGAGGCGCAGGGCTGAACCCGAGCGGGCGCCTCTGGCGGCTCGGGGCCGGGGCGGGCTTTTAGTGGGCCGCTCCAACAATACGGGCCTGGCGCGGAGAAAGGGGCTCGGCTGCAATTGGTACTGGATTTGAATAACGCCACGGGGCCATCAATGGTCATTGTGTCGGCGGGTAATGAATCTCCGCTGTCTCTCGGGCTGGCCAGGCAGCTGCAACCTGCGCTCAGGCAGCTCTTAAAGACATAGCGTGCCCCTCCCCGGGGGCCGCCTCCCCCTCTGCACCGGCCGGACCCCTCGTCCTCCCACCCCCACTCGGCGCCCTCAACTCCCGATGCCCCGCCTGCTCCCTCGGCCTGACCCCTTTGCCCATCGCCCCCTCCCTTCTCCTGGGCCAGGCACCAGCATCCCGGCCCTGCTCTCCCCTGGACCTGACTCAGGCCCCGGCCTTGGCTGAGCAATCCAAGAGCACCCAGGGCACCCCATAGTCTTTTACGGCCCATCCCTTGTCTCCCAGCTGCATGGAAACCAAAGGCCTCTGGAGCCCCCCTCCCTAGGACCCTGCCCAGGGGCTTTCACTGGAGGGTGAAGGGGAACAGCCTGGAAGTCAGAGGGTCACCCCCTGAGAAGACCACGCTGAAGGATAAAGGAGAAGGGGGTACAGTCCCCACCCCTGGGCTGAGGATGCCATCCCTGGAGACCACACCCCACCCGGGAGCTGGAGCCTACCCCCTCCCCCCACCAAGGACCAGAGCTTGATTCCCAGGCTCCAGCAGGCTCCTGGATACCTCGGGGCTAGCAGCAGGGGTGGGGGGAGGGGAGCAGGTGGGTGTGAGAGGGGCGTGGAATCTGTGAATGCTTGTCTTGTCACTGTCTCTTCCATTGGGCAGTCCACCCATCCAGGAGAGCAGGGGCTCTGTCCAAGGTCTAATGCACCCCCAGCCCCACCCCCGGCCTGGTGTGGCAGAGAAGGTTCTCAGTCTACTGGGTAGATACATAGCCAGTTTCTCACCCCTAAAGCCCAGCCTGTCTTTCCCAATGAACCTCACACCCTAAAGCCGGAGTGTGTGGTCATTTTTCCCATACAGCCTGCCTTCCATTCACCCCAGGGTTCTCCAAGCACCCAAAATACCCTTGCCTCTGTCCTGGCACACCAAGCTGCCTTGCTTTGAAATGCTCTCCTGTCCTCACAATCTCTGGGTGGCCTTGCCACGTGCCTGGCTGAATTGTGAATATCGGTTTGTCTGAGTCTCCTCCCTAGGACAGGAAATGGGTCCTACGGATCTTTGTGCCTCCAGGGCCTAGTCCAGTGCCCTCCCCCCAACCAATCATTAAATATCTGTGGGTGGTTGCACCATGCCCGGTGACTTCAAAATGAGTCACATAGACTTCTTGGAGTTTCTTATAAAAGTTGAAAGAATGTTGCTTGTGGGGAGTAATTCTTGCAGCCCGGGTTTTACAGGGAGGGAGCCCTGCTGACCAGATTCCAACTCCTGGGAATGCTCCATTTGGTAATAATAACAGCAAAGATTGTGTATTGTGTGCCAAGCACTAAGCTCTTTGAAGGTAGTAGCTCACTGATTCCTTACAATAAGCCTGGAAAGTAAGTGCTGTTATCAGCTCCATTTCACAGATGAAGAAACTGCAGAGCCATCCTTCCTTAGGCTCCTGCCTGGGGCTTCCAGCTGGAGAGGGAGGGGGAGAATTCTGGAGGTCAGAGGGTCACCCCCTGAGAAGACCATGCTGGAGGATAAGGGAGAAGGCATGCAGCCCCAATCCCCAACCTCCAGAGACCGCACCCACTAGGGATCTAGAAACCCAGAGCTGTGGAACTTATTGCACACTCTAGTTTCCCAGACTTTATTTAGCAGGTACAGAGGAGATGGATGTAAATGCACACTTAAAACGACAGGATCCAGGAGACACTCTGTGTCACCTTATAACATTATAATCCAGTCCCAGCCCTACCCCAGCCTGGCATGAACACAACCAAGATAGAGTGGGCAACAGTAGTCTCTGATTGCTGGGTGCCATGGCCCACGTGCATAATCCCAACACTTTGGGAGGCCAAGGCTGGAGGCCAAGGCAGGAAGATTGAGAGACTTGGTCTAAAAAAAAAAAAAAAAAAACCAGCCTGGGCAACAAAGTGAGACCCCCAGCTCTACAAAAATAAAAATAAACATGATTTATTTATTCATTTTAAGAGGGAGTCTTGCTTTGTCGCCCAGGCTGGAGTGCAGTGGCACAATCTCAGCTCACTGCAATCTCCACCTCCTGGGTTCAAGCAATTCTCCTGCCTCAGCCTCCGGAGTAGCTTGAGATTACAGGCACCCGCCATCATGCCTGGCTAATTTTTGTATTTTAGTACAGACGGGTTTTCACCATGTTGGTAAGGCTGGTCTCAAACTCCTGACCTCAAATGATCCGCCCTCCTCAGCCTCCCAAAGTGCCAGGATTACAGGCCTGAGCCACCGCACCCGGCCAAAATAAACATTTTTAAATAAAAATGTAAAAAAGAGTTGGGGGCTGGCCGGGCGCGGGGGTTCACACTAGTAATCCCATCACTTTGGGAGGCCGAGGCAGGCAGGTCAGGAGACCCGAGACTGAGACCATCCTAACACGGTGAAACCCCATCTCTACTAAAAATACAAAAAATTAACGGGACGTGGTGGCACGCGCCTGTAGTCCCAGCTACTCGGGAGGCTGAGGCAGGAGAATGGCATGAACCCAGGAGGCGGAGTTTGCAGTGAGCAGAGATCGCGCTACTGCACTCCAGCCTGGGTAACAGTGCCTGACTCCGTCTCAAAAAAAAAAAAAAAAAAAGCGTTGGGGGCTCCCAAGCTAGGTCCTAGCTGCCTTCTAGGAGAAGGGCTTTTCCGTCCCCAGGGTACGTTAGAGCTTTTTTTTTGTTTTTTTGAGACGGGTGTCTCCCTATGTTGCCCAGGCTGGTTCTCGAACTCCTGGGCTCAAGGGATCCTTTCACCTCAGCCTCCTGAGTAGCTGAAACAGGAATGTGCCACCACGCCCAACTGAGCTATGTAAAGCCCATCAGTACTGGGCAGAGAAGTGAGTTGCCCTCACCCTCACCCTCAGGGAAATGAGGAGCCAAGAAGGCTGCTAACTGCAGTCACTGAACAGATATTGATGGAATGCCTACTGTGTGCTCGCCCGGGACTCGGCAGAGGACAGATGTCCCCAGAGGAGATGCACAGTGTGCGATGGAGGCAGATCCTGGGGGAGGAGGAATGGGGAGTTAGGTGAAGGACTGTCTCAGGCGGAGGGAACAGCGTGCTCTAAAGAAGTACTTGGCGAGCTCCGAGAAGGAAGGAAATTTGGTGTGGCTGGAGCGCAACGAGGAAGGGGAAGTTCCACATAAAGCTGAGGTCGACCTTGCCAGGCTCTTAGGCTATTGGGGAGGATTTGTGATTTTATCCTAAACGCAGTAGGGATCCTGAAAGGTCTGACAAGTTCAGATTTACATTTTTAAAGGTTTGCTGGGACTGAAGTGTGGAGAATGGGGGGTGGGGGGCGGGGGGATGGGGCATGTTTGATGACCAGAGACCAATTAGGCTACTGCAGGTTCCCAGGTGAGGGCTGGCGGTGGCAGAGCAGGTTCTGTAGCTGCGTTCTCGACGGTCTGAGTGATTCTCTGTGAGCAACGCTTAGTGGACCTGATGTTTGCAAGGCACTGTGTGTGTGCTGGAGGTAGGGGAAGGGAGAAAGGCAAATAGTGTCGTTGCCCCCCAGAAGTACCTGGTATCCAGTGGACAAGTGGACCAACAGACACAAATACCCAGCCAACTCTAATGAAAGAGCAGAGCCCCAGGAAAGCATGGTAGCTGAAGAATTAGCAAGGTTCTGGGGCTTATAGAAGACAGAGATTCATTTGAACAGGGAGGCTGTGGGAAGAGTTCAGCAAGAGCCAGCATTGCCTTGGGCTTCCAGGACAAGTGATTCCAGGAGGCTGAATCTTAGTGACAGCCCCTGTGCCTATCCATCGTGCCTGTCCTGCCTCCCTAGAGATAGGTGGGTGTTAGGAGGATCCAAACACCCTCTACATGTGCTTGCAGTTAAGTAATGTGTCATCATGAGCTTCCACCATCACCACCCTACACCCCCAGTGTGCATGCACACACACACGCACACACACAAAACCAACTCTCAAGAAGATGGCAGAGTCAGTGGGGCGCAGTGGCTCACGCCTGTAATCCCAGCACTTTGGGAGGCTGAGGTGGGCAGATCACCTGAGGTCAGGAGTTCGAGACCAGCCTGGCCAACATGGTGAAAATCCGTCTCTACTAAAAATACAAAAATTAGTCGGGTGTGGTGGCAGATGCCTGTAATTCAAGCTACTCAGGAGGCTGAGGCAGAAGAATTGCTTGAACCCAGGAGGCAGAAGTTGCAGTGAGCTGAGATCCCACCACTGCACTCCAGCCTGGGTGACAGAGTAAGACCCTGTCTCAACAAAAAAATAAAAAAGATGGCAGAGTTGTCCACACTGTCAGTTAAGCAAGCCCTTCCTTCCCACCAGGACTGGCTTTTTTTTTTTTTTTTTTTTTGAGACAGAGTCTCGGTCTGTCATCCAGGCTGGAGTGCAGTGGCGTGATATCGGCTCACTGCAACCTCTGCCTCCTAGGTTCAAGCGATTCTCCTGCCTCAGCCTCCCGAGTAGCTGGGACTACAGGCGCGAGCCACCACGCTTGGCTAACTTTTGTATTTTTAGTAGAGGCGGGGTTTCACCACGTTGACCAGAATGGTCTCAATCTCTCGACCTCGTGATCCACCCACCTCAGCCTCCCAAAGTGCTGGGGTTACAGGCGTAAGTCACTGCACCCGGCTTTTTTTTTTTTTTTTTTTTTTTTTTGAGGTAGAGTCTCACTCTGTCGCGCAGGCTGGAGTGCAGTGGCACAATCTCGATTCACTGCAACCCCTGTCTCCCAGATTCAAGCAATCCTCATGCCTCAGCCTCTCAAGTAGCTGGGACTACAGGTGTGTGCCACCATGCCCAGCTGATTTTTGTATTTTTAGTAGAGATGGGGTTTCACTGTGTTGGCCTCAAACTCCTGACCTCAAGTGATCCGCCCACTTCAGCCTCCCAAAGTGCTGGGATTACAGGCATGAGCCATCATGCCTGGCCTGGCCTGGCATTTTACCAAGGAATTTTTTTTTTTTTTTTTTTTTTTGATTATGGAGTCTTACTCTGTCACCCAGGCTGAAGTGCAGTGGCAAAATCTTGGCTCAGTGCAACCTCCACCTCCCAGGTTCAAGCGATTCTCCCTGCCTCAGCCTCCCAAGTAGCTGGGACTACAGGGGCCCATCACCACGCCTCGCTAATTTTTGTGTTTTTAGTAGAGACAGGGTTTTGCCATGTTGGCCAGGCTGGTCTCGAACTCCTGACCTCAGGTGATCCTCCTCAGCCTCCCAAAGTACTGGGATTACAGGCCTGAGCCACCGCGCCCGGCCTTTACCAAGGATTTGACCAAAAATCATGCTCAACACAAAGGACATGCTTAGTAAACATCTGTTGAACGAATGATGAATGAATGAATGGATGAATTGACGAATACTTTATTGAAGTAATAATTAAATGAATGGGTAGATGGAAACGGATGTGTGAAAAAGCAGACTTTGGGACAATGGAGTGAAAGATGAAATTAATAAGGAATTGACAGTGGGTACATGGATGTTTGCAGCCAATCAGCTGAGGTTCTAGGTGTGGCACTTGAGGTATTGCTGTGGGTGGGGCTCATTGAAGGGGGCTGGGAGGGGCTTCCATCATACAGCAGCCTCAATTCTGCACTTCGAAGGCAAGCCCAGGACCCAGAGCATGCAGACAGGTGTCCAGGGAACAGCTGTGGTGACAGCCTCCACCTCGGTGCCAGATCTTTCCGTCCCTAGAGTCCTGTCCCCAAGTGTTTCTGTCAATCCAGGTTTCACCATGACTTGGCCGGCGGCCTGGGATAGAGGAAAGAGCCCTATTGCTATTCGGTGTGCCTCCACAGGCCAGGCCCTTGCCCACTCTGGGCTCCAGTGGCCAGACCCATTTATACAAAGAGAACTCTCTAAGACTGGCCAGTGCTCTTACATGGTGTCCTACCTCTAGAAATGAACTGACAACCTGACTCACTCCAGTCTCAGAAGATGCCAGAGCCAGGCCATCTGTCCCCACTCAGGGGGGATCCTAAGAACCCCTCCACCCTGCCTACCATGTTTCAGCTTACAGATGTTCCTCTCTATGAAGTGAGTGAAGGCGGGGCAGGGGAGTCTTCCAGGTTAAAACATGCACCTGCCCGGCACGCTTCAGCCCATCGTGCTGTACTGATGTCATCCCTGACTGGATCACTCCCTGAAAGTGTCATAGTTACCGGCTGTCTTGTTTGTCACCCTGCTAGAGCAGAAGCACTATGAGGGATCATGTCCTGTTCATTACTGTATCCCCAGCACCTAGAACAATGCCTGCCCTTTGGAAGGTGCTAAGTTTTTTGTTTTTGTTTTTTTTTAGATGAAGTCTCATTCTTGACGCCCAGGCTGGAGTGCCGTGGCGCGATCTCGGCTCACTGCAGCCTCCGTCTCCCGGGTTCAAGCAATTCTCCTGCCTCAGCCTCCTGAGTAGCTGGGACTACAGTCGCCTGCCACCACAGCCAGCTAATTTTTGTATTTTTAATAGAGACACGGTTTCACCATGTTGGCCAGGCTGGTCTCAAACTCCTGACTTCAGGTGATCCGCCCACCTTGGCCTCCCAAAGTGCTGGGATTACAGACATGAGCCACCACGCCCGGCTGGAAGGTGCTAAGTTTTTGTTTTCCTTTTTTTTTTCTTTTTTCTTTTTTCTTTTTTTTTTTTGAGACGGAGTCTCACTCTGTCACCCAGGCTGGAGTGCAGTGGCGCGATCTCGGCTCACTGCAAGCTCCACCTCCTGGGTTCACGCCATTCTCCTGCCTGTCTCCCAAGTGGCTGGGACAACAGGCGCCCACCACCATGCCTGGCTAATTTTTTGTACTTTTAGTAGAGACGGGGTTTCACCGTGTTAGCCAGGATGGTCTCAATCTCCTGACCTCATGATCCACCTGCCTCGGCCTCCCAAAGTGCTGGGATTACAGGCGTGAGCCACCACGCCCGGCTGGAAGGTGCTAAGTTTTATTAAATACCTGGGTCGAGGAATAAATAGGCAGATGCATGGACCATTGTAATCTAGTTAGCAACTACCATATACTAAGCACTGAGCACAGGGCTAAGCACTTGACATGCATCACTACAGCCCTTGAGAGAAATGCTATCACTCTCCGCATTTTACCCAGTAGGAACCTGAGGCCAAGAGAGAGGAAGCAGCTTCCCCCAGGAACACAGCTCCTGAATGACAGATAGGTTGTATTGATTTCAATTAATCTTCTTTTTATTTTATTTTATTTTTTTTTTGAGACGGAATTTTGCTCTTCTTTCCCAGGCTAGAGTGCAGCGGTGTGATCTCGGCTCACTGCAACCTCTGCCTCCTGGGTGCCTCAGCCTCCCAAGTAGCTAGGATTACGGGCATATGCCACCACGCCCAGCTAATTTTGTATTTTTAGTAGAGACGGGGTTTCACTATGTTGGTCAGGCTAGTCTAGAACTCCTGACCTCAGGTGATCCCCCTGCCTCAGCCTTCCAAAGTGCTGGGATTACAGGCATGAGCCACTGTGCCCAGCCTCAATTTATTATTATTTTTAATAGAGATGGGGTCCCAGGCCAGGCACAGTGGCTCGTGCCTATAATCCCATCACTTTGGGAGGCTGAGGCAGGCAGATTGCTTGAGCTCAGGAGTTCAGGACCAGTGTGGCCAACATGGTGAAACCTGTTTCTACAAAAAAATACAAAAAATAACTGGGCGTGTTGGTGGGCACCCATAATCCCAGCTACTCTGGTGGCTGAGGTGGGAGAATTGCTTGAACCCAGGAAGTGGAGGTTGCAATGAGCGTAGATCTCATCACTGCATTGCAGCCTGGGCGACAGAGTGAGACCCTGTCTAAAAAGAAAGAGAGAGAGATCCTTCATGGCTAACACGATGAAACCCCGTCTCTACTAAAAATACAAAACAATTAGTCAGGCGTGGTGGCGGGTGCCTGTAGTCCCAGCTACTCGGGAGGCTGAGGCAGGAGAATGGCGTGAACCTGGGAGGCAGAGCTTGCAGTGAGCCGAGATCACACCACTGCACTCCAGCCTGGGCGACAAAGCAAGACTCCGTCTCAGAAAAAAAAAAAAAAAGAAAGAAAGAGAGATGAGGTCTTCCTATGTCGCCTAGACTGGTCCCACACTCCTAGGCTCAAGTGATCTTCCCATGTCTGCTTCCCAAAGTGTTGGGATTGTAGTTGTGAGCCACCACGCCCTGCCAAGAGCTAGGTTGGGTTTTTTTTTTTTTTTTTTTTTTTGAGATGGAGTTTCGCTCTTGTTGCCCAGGCTGGAGTGCAATGGCGTGATCTCAGCTCACGCAACCTCCACCTCCCAGGTTCAAACAATTCTCCTGCCTCAACCTCCCAAGTAGCTGGGATTACAGGCATGCGCCACCACGCCCAACTAATTTTGTGTTTTTAGTAGAGATGAGGTTTCTCCATGTTGGTCAGGCTGGTCTTGAACTCCTGACCTCAGGTGATCTGCCCACTTCAGCCTCCCAAAGTGCTGGGATTACAGGCATGAATCACTGCGCCAGGCCCTAGGTTTGTTTTAGACCTAAGTCTATCTGCAAAGCCCACATTCTTCAATACTTCACCACCTCACCCCTCTTACTCTCTTGCCCCAGTATCCAGTGAAGTAGGAACCGTGGGAAGTTAAAGAGTTGGGACTTGGCCGGGCGCGGTGGCTCAAGCCTGTAATCCCAGCACTGTGGGAGGCCGAGACGGGCGGATCACGAGGTCAGGAGATCGAGACCATCCTGGCTAACACGGTGAAACACCGTCTCTACTAAAAAATACAAAAAACTAGCCGGGCGAGGTGGCGGGCGCCTGTAGTCCCAGCTACTTGGGAGGCTGAGGCAGGAGAATGGTGTGAACCCGGGAGGCGGAGCTTGCAGTGAGCTGAGATCCGGCCACTGCACTCCAGCCTGGGTGACAGAGCAAGACTCCGTCTCAAAAAAAAAAAAAAAAAAAAGAGTTGGGACTCACGGGAGTTCAAGACCATCCTGGACAACATAGTGGGAACCCATCTCTACAAAAAAAAAAATTAGCTGGGCGTGGTGATGGGTGCCTGTAGTCCCAGCTGCTTGGGAAGCTGAGGCAGAAGAATTACTTGAGCCTAGGAGGTTGAGGCTGCAGTGAGCCATGAGTGTGCCACTGTACTCCACTCCACTCCACTTAGAAACCCTGTCTAAAAAATAATAATAATTGGGACTCAGACATACTGTATAATTCCATTTATATGAAATATCCAGAATAGGCAAATCTAATGAGACAGAAAGCAGATTAGTGGTTGCCTAGGGCTGGGGAGAAGGGCAGTTGGGGAGAAATGGGGGAATGATGGCTAATGAGTATGGGCTTGCTTGCTTTCTTTTTATTTTTTGAGATGGAGTCTCACTGTGTCACTCAGGCTGGAATGCAGTGGTGCAACCTCGGCTCACTGCAATCTCCGCCTCCCGGGTTCAAGCAATTCTCCCTGCCTCAGCCTCCCGAGTAGCTGGGATTGCAAGCGCCCGTCACCACGCCCTGCTAATTTTTGTATTTTTCTAGTAGAGATATGGTTTCACCATGTTGCCCAGGCTGATCTTGAATTCTTTTTTTTTTTTTTTTTTGAGACGGAGTCTCGCTCTGTCGCCCAGGCTGGAGTGCAGTGGCCGGATCTCGGCTCACTGCAAGCTCCGCCTCCTGGGCTCACGCCATTCTCCTGCCTCAGCCTCCTGAGTAGCTGGGACTACAGGCGCCCGCCACCTCGCCCGGCTAGTTTTTTGTATTTTTTAGTAGAGACGGGGTTTCACCGTGTTAGCCAGGATGGTCTCGATCTCCTGACCTCGTGATCCACCCATCTCGGCCTCCCAAAGTGCTGGGATTACAGGCTTAAGCCACCGCGCCCGGCCGATCTTGAATTCTTAACCTCAGGTGATCAGCCCACCTTGGCCTCCCAAAAGTGCTGGGATTACATGTGTGAGCCACCATACCCGGCCTGAGTATGGGTTTTCTTTTCAAAATAATGAAACTAGAAAATAGAAAATGGCGGCCGGGCGCGGTGGCTCAAGCCTGTAATCCCAGCACTTTGGGAGGCCGAGACGGGCGGATCACGAGGTCAGGAGATCGAGACCATCCTGGCTAACACCGTGAAACCCCGTCTCTACTAAAAATACAAAAAACTAGCCGGGCGAGGTGGCGGGCGCCTGTAGTCCCAGCTACTCCGGAGGCTGAGGCAGGAGAATGGCGTAAACCCGGGAGGCGGAGCTTGCAGTGAGCTGAGATCCGGCCACTGCACTCCAGCCCGGGCTACAGAGCAAGACTCCGTCTCAAAAAAAAAAAAAAAAAAGAAAAGAAAATAGAAAATGGCTTGTTGTGATGGTTGCACAATTCTTGAATATACTAAAAGCTGTTGAATGATACACTTTAGGTAGGCAAATTGCATGGCATGTGAATTACATCTCAGTAATGCTGTTATGAAAAAAAAAGAGAAAGGCTGGGCGTGGTGGCTCACGCCTGTAATCCCAGCACTGGCCGAGCTGGGCGGATCATGAGGTCAGGAGATCAACACCATCCTGGCTAACACGGTGAAACCTCATCTCTACTAAAAATACAATTAGCCGGGCATGGTGGTGGGCGCCTGTAGTCCCAGCTACTCTGGAGGCTGAGGCAGGAGAATGGTGTGAACCCGCGAGGCGGAGGTTGCAGTAAACCGAGATTGAGCCACTGCACTCCAGCCTGGGTGACAGAGCGAGACTCCGTCTCAAAAAAAAAAAAAAGAGAGATAAAAAGAGAGATAGGGTGAGGAATTCCACCTCTGCCATTTACCTGCCTGGCTCATGACTTCATGCCTCCCAACCTCAGCTTCCTAACCAGTAAAATAGGAAAAATAAACATCTCCTGGGTCTTTTGTGAGGATTAAATGAGATAATACATGTTATTATTCCCATTTTATCAAGGAGGAAACAGGCCCAGAGAAGGGAAGCGACTTGGTTGCAGATGGCACAGCTGGTGGGTGGCAGGTGAGAGACTTGGGCCTGGGTCTCATGGCACCACCCCATCTTTTAGCATTGTGTAGCGTGGACCAGTGTCTGCACACTCCACCCACCCCTTCACCAACACTGTCTTCCATCTCCCTCCTTCTCTTGGGCTCTGGGGCCCTGTCTCCCCACTGCTCACTCTCAAAACAAGTGGAGGTGGCTGAGTCCCCCCAGAGCACGGGACGCCCTCTCCCTCAGCCCCCACCCTGCTCCCCTCCTGGGGCCATGATGCTGTCTTGCTTTTGCTTGTAATAAAGAAAATATCTCAGCTACCCTTCCATGGTTGCTTGGCAACCCCAAAGGGGGTTGGGTGGGGGGGACCAAGGGGAGGAGGGATGGGGGAGGACTCTGGAGCCAATCTGGAGACAAAGAGTAGGATTTGGGTGACATGGAGCCTGTTCTTAGTGCTAACCTGGCCTGGCTGGGGCGGCGGGTAGGGGCGGCGGGCTTCCTCCCTCCCCAGTGTCTCACACCAATAAATATGGATTAGGGAAATGGGCAGAGTTTTTCCCACGGGCCTGAAAGGCCGCATCTGACCTTTCTACCCCCTTTATGTACCAACGTGACAGTCAGAGACGGCAAAGAGCAGGACCCCCTGAGATGCCTCCCCCATGGCCTTCTGACTTGGGAAAACTTTTCCCCTTCCTCCTTCCCCTGGCCCCAGACCAGGTCACAGCCCTGCCTGGGCCCCTGTTCCCGGGATGAGGAAGAGGCTGGTTTTCAGGTGGGCGCCAGGAGCTCCCATCCTCAGTGTCCACTCCAGGCCCTGCTGGCTGTGACCGGTGCAGAGCCAGGCTGTGAGGCCCTGGACCAGTTAGAGACGGCCCTGCCTGCCTCCTAGACAGTGCTGTGCTCTGTGGCTACCCCGTCCTGTCCCTGCCCCATCTCTGCCTGGGCCTCCTCCATCAGGAGCCTTCTCCTCTGCCTCCCTCTCCTTGGCTCCTTCCCACCACCCTCTTCTCCGCTTGGTTTCCCTCTTTCTCTCCTCCTGCCTGCCCCCCATGCCCCAGTCGCCCATGAAACTAGGAAGCCCTTGTGGCTGAGGTATCCCCCGCAGTGAAGAGGGCAGGAAGGGTTGTGGAGGGGGACGCGGGGGCCGTGATCTCGCTCCCTGGTGCCCTGGCTGGCTGGATGTCGGCCGGGGGTGGGGATCGGCCGCTCTGAATGGACTCAGTGTAGAGGCAGGAAAAGCAAACACCTCCGTGTGGGCCTGCTGGCAGTGGATGGGAGTGGGGAGGGGCAGGGGCCTGGGTTCCTCTCAGCCTCCTTGATCAGACCTCTCCCCATTCCTGAGGCTCCTTGACTCCCTGGACCCTTGGCCTACAGTGTCCAGAAGGAGAGTGGGGTGGAGGTTTGGGGCAAGCCCTCCGTGAGACACCTTTGCTCCAATCTTTCCCTGCTCCTCTGCCCAACCCCCAGCCAGTACCCTTCCTGCCCAGAAGATGCCAGGAAAATCTGTGCCCGGGAAGGGCGGTCTGGCACCTGAGGGCCCCGCCTGACCAGCCCTTCTCAGCAGCAGGAGCTGGGTGGGAGTCACTTTATGCCAGAGACGCCCCAGCAGTGCCATCCACCTCCTGGGCTGAGGAGTACCCCCAAGAGGCTCTGCCCGGGTGAGTGCTCCTCTGGCCCCACGGCCAGGCAGTGAGGGAGGGAGAGGTTGTCCACGTTGGGGCTCCCCGAGACCCCCCACAATCTCTGTGGGTCCTCATGGTTCTGTGGCATTTTCCGTTGTGACTGTCTCACCCTCTGTCTGTGTCACCAGTGGCTGGGTGAGGGGAGCTGAAGGGATGGTTAGAGAAGCTGGAGGAGGCAAGAGGGGCTGGAGTCTAGGGTATAGGACTCCCGGATTCCCAGCCAACTTTTTGTGTTTTATTTTTATTTGTATGATTTTTAAATTTCTGTTTTAAAAGATAAGGTCTCTCTTGTATGGAATATATCTTTATATTAAAAAAAAAAAAAAAGGGCCGGGCGCGGTGGCTCAAGCCTGTAATCCCAGCACTTTGGGAGGCCGAGGCGGGCGGATCACAAGGTCAGGAGATCGAGACCACAGTGAAACCCCGTCTCTAATAAAAATACAAAAAAAAATTAGCCGGGCGCGGTGGCGGGCGCCTGTAGTCCCAGCTACTCAGGAGGCTGAGGCAGGAGAATGGCGGGAACCCGGGAGGCGGAGCTTGCAGTGAGCCGAGATCGCGCCACTGCACTCCAGCCTGGGCAACAGCGTAAGACTCCATCTCAAAAAAAAAAAAAAAAAAAAAAAAAGATAAGGTCTCACTATATTGCCCAGGCTGGTCTTGAACTCCTGGGCTCCAGCAACCCTCCCATCTCAGCCTCCCTAAGTGCTGTAAGTATAGGCCTGACCTACCGCACCCAGCCTAGCCAACTTCCTGATTAGATTTGTGAAATCACAGAGGCTCCTGTAATGGTTTCCTTTTAACACTTTGGATTGTAAAAGACCTTTGGAATGAGCTCGGAAAGGGTTAGCAGTTCATCCCGGGTGACACAGCAGACTGGTGGTACTCAAACCCACCAGGCCTCCCCATCACACCGCAGGCTGTTTGTGTTATGGAAGCCACCTTGGACCACATCTCTCCCTCTCCACGTGCAGTTTCCCCCTGAATTGAAGAGGCTGAGGTTTGGAGGGAGCCAACTCTGCCCAGCACCTCCAGGCCTTTCCTTTCTGTTCTCTCTCCAGGCACCATGCCCAGGGCCCAGCCTAGTAGCAGGAGCAGCCCCTGCCTGGGCCTCAGAGAAGCCACAATCTCCTCTAACTATCCCTGGGAAGCCATGGTTGCCTTACATCCCCCAGAGAATGGGGACCCCTTCGCTCTTCGTGTCTAACCATAGTCCCACATGTTGTCTTCAAAGCCCAACCACTTCCCAAAAAACAAGGTCAACAGCTGACTGCATGCCACAGCACCCCAGTGGTGCCTGCTTTGAGGTGGGACCTGGCTGGGGGGGACCCGGCCGAGTAGAAACAGGCCTTCCTCACTGGGTCAGGCTCTGTTCTGAGGTCGTCCACGTACCTTGCTGAATGGTCACCACATTCCTGCAATGTGGAGTCAGTGTTACAGATTGGAAAACTGAGACACCGAGCGTTGAAGTGACTCATCTGTGGACACACTGCGAGAAAAAGAGCTGGGATTCAAGCCCATAGCTTGGCTGCAGAGCCTGATCCCTTAAATGTTCTTCCATAGTGCCTCTGATTCCTAGAGGGCCTCCACTGGAGGTCATTGCATTCAATCCCCTGCATCTGAGTGTCCACCCAGGCCCACCTCTGCTCACAGATAAGAATCAATCAAGCTTTTTTTTTTTTTTTTTTACTTTATTTTTATTTTTTGAGACACGGTCTCACTCTGTCGCCCAGGCTGGAGTGCATGGCCACCATGCTTGGCTGATTTTTGTATTTTTTGTAGAGATGGAGTTTTGCCATGTTGCCCAGGCTGGTCTCAAACTCCTGGGCTTAAGTGATCCACCCAACTCAGCCTCCCAAAGTGCTGGGATTACAGGTGGGAGCCACTATGCTGGTCCAACCTCGTTTTTAACGGCAACTGCGGCCAGGGGCGGTGGCTCCCGCCTGTAATACCAGCACTTTGGAAGGCCGAGGCAGGTGGATCACAAGGTCAGGAGTTGGGAGACCAGCCTGGCCAATATGGTAAAACCCCGTCTCTACGAAAAATACAAAAATTAGCCAGGCGTGCCAGGCATGGCGGCTCACACCTGTAATCCCAGCACTTTGGGAGGCCAAGCGGGCAGATCACGAGGTCAGGAGATCGAGACCATCCAGGCTAACACGGTGAAACCCCATCTCTACTAAAAATACAAAAAAATTAGCCGGGCATGGTGGCGGGCGCCTGTAGTCCCAGTGACTCAAGCGGCTGAGGCAGGAGAATGGCGCGAACCCGGGAGGCGGAGCGTGCAGTAAGCCAAGATCACGCCACTGCACTCTCGCCTGGGCAACAGAGGGAGACTCCATCTCAAAAAAAAAAAAAAAGAAAGAAAAAAGAAAAGAAAAGAAAAAAATTAGCCAGGAGTGGTGGCGGGCGCCTGTAGTTCCAGTTACTCAGGAGGCTGAGGCAGGAGAATTGCTTGAACCCAGGAGGTGGAGGTTGCAGTGACCGAGATCGCACCACTGCACTCCAGCCTGGGTGACAGAGCGAGACTCTGTCTCAAAAAAAAATAAAGGCACCTGCTCCAAGGGCGGAATTTCCCCTGGGGATAAGCAGACATTTCTTTATTCATAGCCTTCTGGCGGGGAGGAGAGGCCCTCCCAGCCAGAACTCACCATGTCCAGCTGCCTCGTTGCTCCTCTCTCCTTCCCACTGGAGTATAATTTCGGGAAGGAAGCAGCTCCGCCTTGTCTTGGCTCCACAACCTCCAGGCTGTGTGGCGCTGGACAAATGACTCAACTTCTCTGAGCCTTAGCTTATCAACTGTAAAGTGGAGCTAATTATACATCTGCTTTGTGAGTCTGAGAAAGTTTACATGATAAAAGGATATGAAGGTCTGAAAGGGCTTAGTAAGCACCGTGCCTGGCACCTGTGAAGTGCCCAGGACCAAGTGGCAAATACTTCTCACTGCATCCTTACTTCTCACTGCATCCTGAGGGGTCGCTCCCAGACCCTGAGATCCCACCCAGCCATAGCCAAGTCACCTTCGGGGTTGTCTTACTTAGCCATGGGATTGTCCCTGTTCCCCTGTCTCCTCCCTAGTCCAGGTTCCGGCCTCAAGAGAGAAGGCCCTAGGGGTACAGGAGTTGGAGGAGGGGGTTTGGCAGCACCACCATCACCACTATCATCAACCTCATTGAAACCCTTCTGCCTGCAAGATCAGAGCCTCGTGCTTTTGGCCTTGTAGTTTAGCCTTTCTGTTACAGATGGGGAAACTGAGGCCCACAGTGGGGAAGGACTTGCTCAGGGTCACGTAGCAAGTTGGTGGTGGAGCAGGAACGGCTCTCAGGCCTCCACATTCCCGGTTGGTTTTCCCTGTCTCTTCTTGACCACTGCCCACCTCAGGTCCTCCCCTGGTGTGCCTAGGGTGTGGGGCCTGGCACCCAGTCCTGCCTGGCAGAGCCTGGAGAGAAGCGAGCCGTGGTTGGTGGAGTAGTTGCCGCGGCCCGGCACGTTCTCAGCCTGGCTCTTTGTCTGCTGCTTTGTGATGGTAAGTGCTGCTCCTAAATCAGTTCTGTGACACTGTTATTGTTGCCCAGGGCGCAAAGAGTCTAAACTTTTCCCCTGAGGTCAAGAATGTGGCTGGTCCCCAAGCCGCCCAGAGCAGAGGCCTGGGTGGCTGGGGGTGGGGATGGGGCCTCGCCCCGAGCTGGGGCGAGATGTTGGGGGGGGAGGGGGTCAGCGGGAACAAAACGCTTTGAAATGCCTCCTCTCCATCACTGCCAACATTGTCCGCTGCCCGCGGGGGGCCTGGCACCGCCTCGCCGGGGCTCCGGCCCCCAGCCCTGGCCAGGCCCAGCCCGACATCTGAAAATGGACAGAAGGTTATTGTCCCTTCCCGCAGCCCTTTGTCTGCCCCAGTTCCAGATGTCTAGGCTGGGACCAGGGAACTGACCCATGGTGGGCAGGGGGGAGGGGACAAAAAGGGAGAGCACGGGTCACTGCATCCTGAGGGGTCGCTCCCAGACCCTGAGATCCCACCCAGCCACAGCCAAGTCACCTACTGGGTTGTCTTACTTAGCCATGGGATTGTCCCTGTTCCCCTGTCCCCTCCCTAGTCCAGGTCCTGGCCTCAAGAGAGAAGGCCCTAGGGGTACAGGAGTTGGACCAGGGGCCCCTGGCAGACTCACGGACAGGGCTGAATCCCAGAGCCACCCGGTAACTGTGATCTTGGACAGGTATGGCCCTCTCCCAGCCTGCTTTCCCCATGTGGGGACCATGGACCAGGTTCATTCATTCACAGGTAATCACAGAGCCCTCCTACGTACCAGCTCTGAGCTGAGCATGGGGGCACGCCGTGGTGGATGGGCCACTCGGATCCTGTCCTTGACCATTGTGGTTAAATAGAATAGTAACAGGGAGCATTTCCCACTCACTACCTCTGGGTCCGGTCCTGGGCTAATCACTTTACCTGCGTCATCTCCACCTTTCCGTAACAAAATCAGAGATGCAGACGCATTGTTCCTGTCTCCATTTTCCAGCTTTGGAGACTGGTAGACTGTGAGAGGTCCAGTCACTTGTCCAAAGCCAGGCAGTCTGGAGGCAACAGAGCTAGGATTCTAGCCCAGGCCGAATGTAGCCACCAGGAGGAGTAATCTGCTAATGAATACTTGGAAAGAATCGAGCACAGAAGCTGACACAGCTCCATACTCAGAACTGGTGGTGTTAACTCCATGCTAGAGTGTCCCCATTCTACAGGTGGGGCGACTGAGGATAGGGAGAGAAAGCCTGGGGCAAAAGCTCCGGGGAACTTAAACAGTAACACCAACAGCAGTTCCAGAGCCGCCAGGGCTGGCCAGAGTGAGACGGGCAGACTTGGTTTCAAACCCCAAACCCCAACTCTGGATGAGCTTGGGCAAGTGATTTATTTAGATTCTCTGTGCCTCAGTTTCCCAGTTTCCTCTTCTGTAGAGTAAAAATATTCCCAACTGGTCAGGCATGGTGGCTCATGCCTGTAATCCCAGCATTTCGGGAGGCCAAGGCGGGCAGATCACTTGAGGTCAAGAGTTCAAAACCAGCCTGGTCAACATGGTGAAATGGTGAAACCTTGTCTCTACTAAAAATACAAAAATTAGCTGAGCATGGTGACACGTGCTTGTCGTCCCAGCTACAAGCTGGGAAACTGAGGCAGGAGAATTGCTTGAACCGGGGAGGCAAGAGGTTGCAGTGAGTCAAGATAGTACCACTGCACTCCAGCCTAGGCGACACAGCAACAGAATCCGTCTCAAAAAAAAAAAAAAGAATTCCTGACTTCACAGGGTTGTTGTGAAAATCAAGTTAGATAATACATTTAAAGCACTTAGCAGGCTGGGTGCGCTGGCTCACGCCTGTAATCCCAGCACTTTGGGAGGCTGAGACAGGTACATCACCTGAGGTCAGGAGTTGGAGACCAGCCTGACCAACATGGTGAAACCCCATCTCCACTAAAAATACAAAAATCAACTGGGTGTGGTGGCAGATGCCTGTAATCCCAGCTACTCAGGAGGCTGAGGCAGGAGAATCGCTTGAACCTGGGAGGCAGAGGCTGCAGTGAGCCGAGATCATGCCATTGCACTCCAGCCTGGGTGACAGAGTGAGACTCCATTGCCCACTCCAAAAAAAAGCACTTAGCAGATGCCTGGCACACAGCAAACGGTTAATGATAGCTATTATTATTATTCTGAATAAGGTTAACATTTATCCCTTTGAGCTTCCTGCTGGGTTCACCTGAGGACAAGGCTCTGTGGAGCAGGGCGGGGGTTAGGAGTTGTTGAAGGGGGTGGGGATAGCAAAACTTGGTTTTCTTGGGGTCTCTAGAAGTCCCGCGATGGGCTAGTTCTGTGGGTCTGGGGGAGGCAGAAGGGATCAGGGCTGAGAGAGGGAAGGGGCTGCCTGGGCCCAGAGGAGTTAACAGCTCCCAGGACCTGGCTCAGTAGGGCTGCCACGCTGCAGCCACAGCAACGATTTTAGCAGAGGAGCCAGGACTGCTTCCTGATGGGCAAAACAGCTGGCTGCCCAGAGAAAACAGCTGGCCGGGCCCCAGCCTCCTGAGAACAGAGGCAGAGCCTCAGAGGAGGACAGCTGCACATCTGGGATCCTGGGAGAGGAGGGCATGGCCAAAAGGGAGAGAGAGGGGGGTCTGTGGAAGTGTGTGTGGGTGTTGGGTGGACCCCCAGAATGGGGGGGTGGAGGGCAGATTCCTAGAGCAGAGACCAGGGTGTGCTAAGTCCAAGCAGAATGGGCAGGGATGCCTCCAGCTGGACTTTGAGGGTCTCAGTCTTCCCTCAAATAGGAAAGATGAGGGGCAGGGGAGGATCTTGGGGACAAGCCTCTGCCCAGCCCTGGGTCCTCTTGGAACCGGGCTTGGAGCTGAAGGTGGGGAGGGTGCCCAAGCTGAGCTCCTGGATTCCCATCTGCCGAGCTGCACCCAGAACCAGGAGTGGGGCGCAGGCCCATCCTCTGGCCAGGATCCTGGGCTCCCTTGGCCACAAAGCAGGACAGGGGACCAGAGATCCCCCAACTCAGGAGACGTGAAGCTGGCAGCTGGTAAGAGCATCCAAGCATCCTCTCTGCTTTGGGTCCCCATTTCAAGCCTGTTTGGCTGCCAGGCCATGAGGACTCCCAATCCGCGGGCCCTGCCTGGGCCCTGGGGCACCCCCAGGCTGCCCCTACCCATTGGCAAGGAAGCAGCACCTGGGACCTCAAATGAGGTGGGGCAGGGTATGCAGAGGGTTAATGGGGGTGTGGCCAGAGTCCACTGAAGCAGAGCAGCCTACCCGGGTTCCTGACCCCCAACTCCCAGTGGCCTGATACCCCTAGTTTCTCTTTGGCCCAAAGGGGCTCTTGTAGCCCACCTCCCTAACCTCCAGGAGTAGGGGTTGGCCCCTAGTTTGAGTCTGCCAACCTCAGCTCCCCTCTCCCTGGTGAAGCCATGCTACAAAGTCTTTACCAGGAGCAGGCAGGCCCTGGAACTGAGGCTCCCAGAGGGAAGCAGGCGCTGGCGAGGGGGACAGTTCTTGCAGGGTCTCTACTCCGGAAAGCCAGAGTCAAGCCTGAGGTGCTGGCGCCACCACCTGGATTTGGTCAGAACTGCAATGGCTGCAGTGGGTGAGGATGCTGCAGGCAGAAACCAGCAGCCCCCCAGGTGTCAGCCCCATAGGATCCGGATCCGGCTCAGCCAGATGGGCCCAAGCAATAATTTTTTTCCAGGCATGACCCAGCTAATGAGGTCTTAGGCTTCACAGGACAGCACTTTTTTTCTATTTTTGAGACAGAGATTTGCTCTTGTTGCCCAGGCTGGAGTACAGTGGCACAATCTCGGCTCACCGCAACCTCTGCCTCCTGGGTTCAAGCGATTCTCCTGCCTCAGCCTCCCGAGTAGCTGGGATTACAGGTGCCCGCCACCACGCCTAGCTAATTTTGTATTTTTTTGTAGAGACGGGGTTTCTCCATGTTGGCCAGGCTGCTCTCGAACTCCCAACCTCAGGTGATCCACCCGCCCCAGCCTCCCAAAGTGCTGGGATTACAGGCGTGAGCCACCTCACCTGGGCTTTTTTTTTTTTTTTTTTTTTTTTTTTTTTGAGACGGAGTCTTGCTCTGTCACCCAGGCTGGAGTGCAGTGGCCGGATCTCAGCTCATTGCAAGCTCCTCCTCTCGGTTTCACACCATTCTCCTGCCTCAGCCTCCCGAGTAGCTGGGACTACAGGCACCCGCCACTTCGCCTGGCTAGTTTTTTGTATTTTTTAGTAGAGACGGGGTTTCATCGTATTAGCCAGGATGGTCTCGATCTCCTGACCTCATGATCCGCCCGTCTCGGCCTCCCAAAGTGCTGGGATTACAGGCTTGAGCCACCGCGCCCGGCCCTGGGCTTTTTTTTTTTTTGAGATGGAGTCTTGCTCTGTAGCCCAGGCTGGAGTGCAGTGACGCGATCTCGGCTCACTGCAACCTCTGCCTCCTGGGTCCCGGTCCAAGAAATTCTCCTGCCTCAGCCTCCCGAGTAGCTGGGATTACAGGCACGCGTCATCATGCCCAGCTAATTTTTGTATTTTTAGTAGGGATTACATGCCTATAATCCCAGCACTTTGGGAGGCCGAGGTGGGTGGATCACGAGGTCAGGAGTTCAAGACCAGCCTGGCCAACATGGTGAAACCGCATCTCTACTAAAAATACAAAAATTAGCCGGGCACGGTGGCAGGCGCCTGTAATCGCAACTACTCTGGAGGCTGAGGCAGGAGAACTGCTTGAACCCGGGAGGCGGAGGTTGCAGTGAGCTGAGACCTCGCCATTGCACTCCAGCCTGGGTGACAGAGCGAGACTCCCTCTCAAACACAAAACCAAAACCAAAACCCTACCATAGTTTCAAGACACCGGGTGACCTGGCCGTTCCCACCTATTTGACCTCACCTCTTACCATATTTGCTCACCTTGCTCCAGTCACACTGGCCGTCTTGCATGTTCCCACCTCAGGGCCTTTGCTCTACCTGTTCCTTTATCCGGAACACTCTTCCCGCAGATCTCCCCTTGATTAGCTCTTCCTTATGTTCCAAAATGTCTTCCCTGACCCCTCTGTCTGAATGTTGCTCTACTCCCAACTACTCTCAGTTCTCTCTCCTTCCTTCCTTCCTTCCTTCCTTCCTTCCTTCCTTCTTTCCTTCCTTCCTTCCTTTCTTCCTTTCTTCCTTTCTCTCTTTCTCTCTTTCTCTCTTTCTTTCTTTTTGAGCCAGTGTCTGGCTCTGTTGCCCAGGCTGGAGTGCAGTGGCGCAATCTCAGGTCACTGCAACCTCTGCCTCCCGGGCTCAAGTGATTCTCCCACCTCAACCTCCTGAGTAGCTGAGACTACAGGCGTGCAGCACCATGCTCGGCTAATTTTTGTATTTTTTGTAGAGAGAGGGTTTCACTATGTTGGCCAGGCTGGTCTCAAACTCCTGAGCCCAAGCAATGTGCCTGCCCTGGCTTCCCAAAGTGCTGGGATTACAGGTGTGAGCCACTGCCTTCAGCCTACTCTCAGTTCTTGATCACGTGTTTCAATTTGTTCATGGCATTTACCATTCCTTGAAATTATCTCTTCATTGATTGTTTTGCTTGTTGCCTATCTGTCTCTCCTCACCAGAATGTAAGGAGCCTAGGAACAGAGACTGCGTCTGTTTTGTGCACTTCTGTATTCCCAGCCCCTTGCGTTGCATCTGCACATAGTAAGTACTCAGGAAATAGTTGCTGAATGAACAGGATCATATAGAATGACCTGTAGGATATGTCTCCCAGACATGGCATCAGGGAAATCTTTGCAGAGAGAGGAAGTTTGGGCTGAGACTATAGGACCCAGAGTGTAGAAGCTGTCCAGTAAAGACCAGTCCAGGCAGCGGGACCAAGGGAAAAAATAGAAAAGAATGTGGGAAGGTCCAAAAGCATGGAGTATTCTAGAAACTGTAAATTGTGCAATTTGGCTGGAGCATAAGGTTGGGTCTACAAAATAAGTAAATAAATAAATATTAGGCATGCACCTGTAGTCCCAGCTACTCAGGAGGCTGAGGCAGGAGGATGGCTTGAGTCCAGGAGTTCGAGGCTGCAGTGAGCAATGATCATGCTACTGTACTCCAGCCTGAGTGACAGAGTGAGACTCTATCTCAATAAAAAAAAAAAAAGGAGGGCTGCTGAGGCCAAGCACAGTGGCTCACACCTGTAATCCCAACACTGGGAGGCTAAGGCAGGAGGATCACTTGAGCCCAGGAGTTCAAGACCAGCCTAGGCTGGGTGCAGTGGCTCACACCTGTAATCCTAGCACTTTGGGAGGCTGAGGTAGATGAATTGCCTGAGCTTAGGAGTTCAAGACCAGCCTAGGCAACATGATGAAACCCCATCTCTACTAAAATACAACAACAATAACAAAAATTAGCTAGGCTTGGTGGCGTGCCTATAATCCCAGCTATTCGGGAGGCTGAGGCAGGAGAATCACCTCAAACTGGGAGGCAGAGGTTGCAGTGAGGGAAGATTGTGACACTGTACTCCAGCCTGGGTGACAGAGCGAAACTCTGTCTGGATAAAAAAAAAAAGACTAGCCCAGGCAACATAGTGACACCCCGTGGTGCATGCCTGTAGCCTCATGCAGTTCCAGCTATTCAGGAGGCTGATGTGGGAGGATCACTTGAGCCCAGGAGTTCACGCCTGCAGTGAGCTATGATTAGACTCCTGCACTCCAGCCTGGGCCACAGAAAGAGACCCTATCGCTAAAAAAAAGTAAAATAAAAGAAAGGGCTGCTGCATACAGAATGGTCTCCAGGGAGAGAGTCTGATGGTGGGAGGATGGGGTGGGGATGGGGGCTGGAAGATACAGTGGCCCAGGTTGAGGGACGCTGATACCCTGAGCCAGGCAAATGGGTGGTGCAGAAGGGAAGAGTTGGCCACCTGCAGGAGGTGCTAAGGAGGCAGCCTGACCAGGAGCGGTGATGGAGGGGACCGCCTCTTCATCAGCAACATCCGGGTCTCCATCCTGAGGGACTGGGTGGGCCGAAGTACTGTTCCCTAGAGAAGGGAGAGGGCGCAGAGTTGCATGGGACAGGGCGCAGAGTTGGAGAAAAGACTGGGGTGCCGTTTGGGACAGAAAGAGTTTGGGTCCAGGCGAGAAGCCGAGATGTCAGGTTTCCAAAAAGAGGGAGTGGGTGGCTGGGCACAGTGGCTCACACCTATAATCCCAGCACTTTGGGAGGCCAAGGCAAGCAGATCACTTGAGGTCAGGAAGTGGGGAATGCTGACTGGTCAGGTTGGAGATGGAATCATAGGAGGTGGAAGTTAGGTGTTCTTAATGTCTTCTGTTCCTGGGTGCGATGGTAGAACTGGTTGGGCCAGATTACCAGTCTGGGTGGTGTCAGCTGATCCATCGAGTGCAGGGTCTGCAAAATATCTCAAGCACTGACTTTAGGTTTTACAATAGTGATGTTACCCCAGGAGCAATTTGGGGAGGATCCAAAGGCTGCATGACCCTTAAATTGTAATTTCTAATCTTATAGCTAATTTGTTAGTCCTGCAAAGGCGGACTGGACCCTAGGCAAGAAGGGGGGTCTTTTTGGGAAAGGGCTGTTATAAATTTTGTTTCAAACCATGAACTGAATTGCTTCCCAAAGTTAGTTCAGCCTACGCCCAGGAGTGAACAAGGACAGCTTAAGGGTTAGAAACAAGATAGAGTCAGTTAGGTCTGATTTGTTTCACTGTCATAATTTCCTGAGTTACAATTTTGCAAAGGCGGTTTCACGGGGGCCGTTCTGTGGAGGAGGGGTGTGCCTCCTGAGGCTGGCTGAGGGAAGAGGTAGAAGGTTTGGAGGCTGGAAATGAGAGTTCCCAGCTAATGGCTTCTATTTTCTCCAAAAAGTAGTAGGGAGATTTCTGCTGGGGGAGAGGGGCGGTGGAATGAGGGATTGAGAAGACTGGAGGCTTTTTTTTTTTTTTTTTTTTTTTTTGAGACAGAGTCTCACTCTGTCACCCCGGCTGGAGTGCAGTGGCATGATCTCAGGTCACTGCAATGCCTGCCTCCTAGGTTCAACTGATTCTTCTGCCTCAGAATCCCAAGTGGCTGGGGTTACCGGCATGTGCCACTACACCTGGCTTATTTCTTTTTGTATTATTATTATTTTTTTTTTTTTTTGAGGTGGAGTTTCGCTCTTGTTGCCCAGGCTGGAATGCAATGGCATGATCTCGGCTCACTGCAACTTTCGCCCCCTGGGTCCAAGCGATTCTCCTGCCTCCGCATCCTGAGTAGCTGGTATTACAGACATGCACCACCATGCCCGGCTAATTTTGTGTTTTTAGTAGAGACGGGGTTTCTCCATGTTGGTCAGGCTGGTCTTGAGCTCCTGACCTCAGATGATCCACCCACCTCAGCCTCCCAAAGTGCTGGGATTACAGGCGTGAGCCACCGCACCTGGCCCCTTTTTTTGTATTTTTAATAGAGATAGGGTTTCACCGTGTTTCCTAGGCTGGTCTTGAACACCTGGCCTCGAGGCCGGGCGCGGTGGCTCACGCTTGTAATCCCAGCACTTTGGGAGGCCGAGGCGGGCAGATCACAAGGTCAGGAGATCGAGACCATCCTGGCTAACATGGTGAAACCCCGTCTCTACTGAAAATACAAAAAAATTAGCCGGGCGCGGTGGCGGGCGCCTGTAGTCCCAGCTACTCGGGAGGCTGAGGCAGGAGAATGGCATGATCCCGGGAGGCGAAGCTTGCAGTGAGCCGAGATAGTGCCCCACTGCACTCCAGCCAGGGGGACAGAGCAAGACTCCGTCTCAAAAAAAAAAAAAAAAAAAAAAGAACACCTGGCCTCAAGTGATCCGCCCATCTCGGCCTCCCAAAGTCCTGGGATTACAGGCATGAGCCACTGTGCCTCAATGACTGGAGGCATTTGAAATGCCCTGAGGGGAATGGGCAGGGGACACAGAGAAACAGGATTCTTGGGCTGGGTGAGAGCCCAACTGAGGGTAGAGACCCTGAGTTTGCAGTAGCCCCAACCTACCCCAAAACAAGATGGCTATTAGGGTTTCCAGGCAGGTGTGATGGGAAAACCTGGAGGCAAGAAAGTTAGTGACAGGCTGGACTACTGGGGAGTATGGGAGGACTGGGGGGAAGAGGAGGACTTGAGGCCAGGGAAGAATCTGGAAGCCCTCTGTCTTAGTCCATTTGGGCTGCTATAACAACATATCTTAGACTGCATAATGTATAAACAACAGAAATTTATCCGCTGGGCGCGGTGGCTCACACCTGTAATCCCAGCACTTTGGGAGGCTGAGGCGGCTGGATCACCTGAGGTCAGGAATTTGAGACCAGGCTGACCAACATAGTGAAAACCTATCTCTACTAAAAATACAAAAAATTAACCGGGCATGGTGGTGTGCGCCTGTAATCCCAGCTACTTGGGAGACTGAAGCAGGAAAATCGCTTGAACACCCCACACCCACGCCCCTCCCCCGCCAAAAAATAAAGGAAATTTATTGCTTGTAGTTCTAGGGGTTGGGAGGTCCAAGATCAAAGCGTCAGCAGATTTGCCTGTTCCTCATACATGTGGCCTTCTAGCTGTGTCTTCTTGTGGCAGAAGTTGTGGACAAGCTCCCCAGGCCTCTTTTTCTTTTTGAGACAGAGTCTTGCTCTGTCGACAGGCTGGAGTACAGTGGCATGATCTTGGCTCACTGCAACCTCTGCCTCCTGGGTTCAAAGGATTCTCCCAACTCAGCCTCCTGAGTAGCTGGGACTACAGGCGCGTGACATCACACCAAGCTAATTTTTGTATTTTTAGTAAAGATGGGGTTTCACCATGTTGCCCAGGATGGACTTGATCTCTTGACCTCATGATCCACCCGCCTCAGCCTCCCAAAGTGTTGGGATTACAGGCGTGAGCCACCGCGCCCGGCCCCCAGGCCTCTTTTATAAGGGCACTAGCCCCATTCATGTCGGGGAGCCCACCCAATCACATCCTAATCAACTCCCCCTTTTTTTTTTTTTTTTTTTTTTTTTTGAGACGGAGTCTCGCTCTGTTGCCCAGGCTGGAGTGCAGTGGCCGGATCTCAGCTCACTGCAAGCTCCGCCTCCCGGGTTCACGCCATTCTCCTGCCTCAGCCTCCCGAGTAGCTGGGACTACAGGCGCCCACCACCTCGCCCGGCTAGTTTTTTGTATTTCTTAATAGAGACGGGGTTTCACCGTGTTAGCCAGGATGGTTTCGATCTCCTGACCTCGTGATCCGCCCGTCTCGGCCTCCCAAAGTGCTGGGATTACAGGCTTGAGCCACCGCGCCCGGCCCTTTTTTTTTTTTTTGAGACAGAGTCTCGCTCTCGCTCTGTCACCCAGGCTGGATTGCAGTGGCACGATCTGGGCTCACTGCAAGCTCCACCTCCCAGGTTCACGCCATTCTCCTGCCTCAGCCTCCTGAGTAGCTGGGACTACAGGCGCCCGTCACCACCCTCGGCTAATTTTTTCTATTTTTTAGTAGAGACGGGGTTTCACCGTGTTAGCCAGGATGGTCTTGACCTCCTGACCTCGTGATCCGCCCGCCTTGGCCTCCCAAAGTGCTGGGATTACAGGCTTGAGCCACAGCGCCCGGCCGGCCCCGCCTCTTAATACCCTGACATTAACATTAGGTTTCAACATGTGAGTTTTGGGGGTCAGGGACATTCAGACCATAGCACCCTTGGACCAATAGGACAGACAGAGGCAGTGGAATGACTCTGGGGTGGGTGAAGTAGGGAACACTGCTTTGCTTTAAAAAGGGAATCCCTCTTCTGGGGCTGGGAGTGGCTTCCCACAGGGGACTGCCGTGCAAGGGAGGAGGAATCTGGCATCTCTCCAGGATGCTTCTCATTGCAGGGCCGCTGGCCTAGAAATGGCCTCAAATGGAAGCTGCGATCCGATCCTGGTGGAGGTTTTGGAGCTAGGCTAGAGATGAGGACTCCAGGGTTCAGTGTGCACTTGCTGCTCCTGCACTAGGTAAGTCCCTTCCTCTGTGGACCTCCAGCCCTCCCCTTCCAGTGGAGATAGTGTGCACAGCCCTAGCTCCCCTCCCTGAGCCTGGGAAAAGGCTGAAGGGAGACCCCGTGGTGTTCCTAGGAAAGGAGCCCTTCCCAGCGGTGGGAGGGTGAACGGGGACCCTCCCTCTCCTCCAGTCCTGTCTTCCCAGCCCCAGGGCGGAGCTCTTCCTGTGTGTCAGCCTCCACGTGGGAAAAGTTGCCAGTGCATTCATTCTCTCGAGGAATCCCTGCGAGCCCTCCCAGATGGGTGGTGTTATCAGCCTGATTTTACCGAGAGGCTGCTGAGGGAAAGTGACCTGTCTGAGGTTGGTGACAGACACCCAGTTTGATCCCATCTGTGGTACCGCCAGGCCTCTCCCTTTTCTGCTTCTCTCCCGAGAGGCTGGAGAGTCCTTTCCCTCCTAGCAGGGTCCTAAGGACCCCGCGGTGCTCCAGGGGAGCCAACATCCCCTCCTTGGGAGGGCGTGGTGTGCCCTAGTTCTACACTCAGACCAAGAGAGGGCTGTGAGGGCTGTGCCGTTTTTTTTTTTTTTTCCTTTTCTTTTTTTCTTTTTGAGATGGAGTCTGTCACCCAGGCTGGAGTGCAGTGGCGCGATCTCGGCTCACTGCAACCTCCGCCTCCCGGGTTCAAGTGATTCTCCTACCTCAGCCTCCCAAGTAGCTGGGAGTACAGGCACCCGCCACCATGCCCGGCTAATGTTTGTATTTTTAGTACAGATGGGTTTTCACCATGTTGGCCAGGCTGGTCTTGAACGGATCTCAGGTGATCCCGCCGCCTCGGCCTCCCAAAGTGCTAGGATTACAGGCTTGAGCTACCACGCCCGGCCTGACTGTGCTCTCTTAAAGGGCCGAAGCAATGCGAGTGCTAGCGACCGCCGCAAGGAGGTGACGCGCAGGGGACTTAAGGAGCGGACCGCCGCGGGAGGACGCGCCCAGGTCAGGGGAACTCCCTCTGCGACCCCCACACTGGGTCTCCGGCCCACGCGTGGCCCGTCTGGTCTGCGGAGCTGGCGCCGGGGCCGCCAGAGGGCGCCCGGGGCGGAGGAGGGGGCGGGAGCCGGGGAAGCCCGGGGAGGTGGTGGCAGAGCCGGCGCCGCCCCGCGGGGTCTGCGGCTCAGGTCTTAAGGGTCGGCTTTATGGGCCGGGAAATCCGGTTCCGGGGGTTCAAAGCCCAGGGGTTCCATGAGCCCCTACTGTTCTCGGATGCCTGGCCGGCTCCGAGGCACTCGTCCCAGCACCCCTCCCCCGTCCCTATCCTCCGGCCCCTCCCCCGTCGCCCCTCCGGGGTCCAGCCGGGCGGGGCGGCTCCAGGGTCGCGGCTGGCGCGGGTCCCCGGGCCCTGGCCCTCCGGTACCCCAGGCCAAGGACAGAAAACTTGAGCATCCCCGCGCAGGGGTGGGGAGGGGAATCCCACTCTGGGGGTGCACTGCCCCGCCCTCTCCGGGTCTGCCTCGGCCCCGCCTGGGCCCCAAGCCCCGCCCCCTCCCCTCGGCCGGCTGGAGAGCCCCGGGGGCCGCCGCAGCCGCCCAAGCGCCCGCCATGCGCGCTGCCCCCGCCGCGCCGCTGCTCCAGCTGCTGCTCCTGCTGGGGCTGTGGCTGGAGGCTGCGGGCGTTGCAGAGTCGCCGCTGCCCGCCGTGGTCCTTGCCATCCTGGCCCGCAATGCCGAACACTCGCTGCCCCACTACCTGGGCGCGCTGGAACGGCTGGACTACCCCCGGGCCAGGATGGCCCTCTGGTGAGAGACAAGGGCATTGGCACCCAGTGGGCACCTAACCCCCAGCCTCGCAGATGGCCCCCGCCCCCGGCGGCCCTGTCTGCTTGCTCCCTGCCCAGACACCACCTAGACAGGCCCCTCCCCTCACAGACGGCCCTGCCAGCCTGAGCCCCCAGACAGGACCCCGAGCCCCCTGCTGGGAGACCTCTGAGGCCACAGGCCGACGTGAGACACCCACCCCTCCTTCTGGTCCCCTACTCCTTCCTCTTGGGGCCTTCCCTGGGTGTAGGTTGGGCGCAGCCAGCCCTTTTCACCCCAGCCTTCAGGGCCCAGCTCAACCCCGGTGGGACCTGTGGTTGGCTGGATTTGAAGAGAAGCAGACAGGAACCTCTGAAGTCCCCTGGGGCCCAACGTGGCAGGGATCGGCCAGGCTGGAGGCTTCTGGGCACAGGTGGCGGGTGCCATCAGCACTGGGCTCCGGGCTGTGCAGGGGAGTCAGACCGGCTCCCTTTCCCTCTGGTAGAGGGGCAGGATCCTGTCAGCCAAGGGCAGTCCCCATTCCTGGAGCCTCTCCCCTCTGGCATCTCTGTGCCCACAGGGCACTGGGATCGGAGGCCACAACCCCAGGTCTGTAGACACCAGAACAGGGAGGAGTCCCTGGCTGAGGTTGGGGGTAAACTGAGAAAAATGACAAGCCACCCTTTACAATACACCCCAGTTGGGCTAGGGGGGTGGAGCCCTGGCCTGGGGAGGCCGCCCACAATGACCACAGTTTGGGAGTTTGTTAGTTCCCACCCCTGTAAGACTTGACACGTAGTCTTCATTTCTGGGGAATTGGCTTAAAGGGGCAGCATCACCCAAAACCTGGGCACTTGGCTAAAGCCCCCACCTCTGTTATGGGAGCCCCTTCCCCAGGAGAGGGGAGGGTGTGCTCCATGACAGCGGAGCTTGGGCCCGTCTGCATTCTCAGGGACTCGCAGAGCATGGTTTGATCCTTATTACAACCTGGGGGTGGAGGAAAGCAGCAGCTCTTCTGTCTAGTCCCCATTCAGAGAGGGACAGGGGCTGGCCTGTGGTCACACAGCCACAGGTCACACAGGTAGGTATCTGCCCACCTAACGAAGGTTACCAGGGAATGTGGCAGGTGGGATCCTTAAAGTCGAGGTACTTTTCATCTTTCAAAATGCATTCATTGGCCAGGCAACGTGGCTCACGCCTGTAATTTCAGCACTTTGGGAGGCTGAAGTGGGCAGATCACCTGAGGTGAGGAGTTCAAGACCAGCCTGGCCAACAAGGTGAAACCCCGTCTCTACTAAACACACAAAAATTAGCCGGGTATGGTGGCGCGTGCCTGTAATCCCAGGTACTTGGGAGGCTGAGGCAGGAGAATCACTTGAACCCAGGAGATGGAGGTTGCAGTGAGTCGAGATCACACCACTGCACTGCAGCCTGGGTGACAGAGCAAGATTATGTCTCAAAAAAAGAAAAAAATAATATATATATATACACACACACACACACACACATATATACTTTCGTCTTCTCTTCTCTTGGTCCATGACATAGGCAAGAAAGCTTAAGTTATAGAGGGAGGACATGAAGCCCAGAGAAAGATGGGACTTGCCTGAGGTCACACAGCAGGTCACAGAACTGTGATGGGGACCTGGCTGTGCTGCCTCCAGCCCCTCTGCTGTAACATGCCTACCCTTCACTGTTCCAAGGAGAGCCCGGCCTCAAAGGCGTTGGTGCTTCGGGGTCAAGGCTGCTTTGGGGTTCAATCCTTCTGTGGCTGTGCCCCCTCAGCCTTTTTTCTTCCCATCCCCAGGTGTGCCACGGACCACAATGTGGACAACACCACAGAGATGCTGCAGGAGTGGCTGGCAGCTGTGGGCGATGACTATGCCGCTGTGGTCTGGAGGCCCGAGGGGGAGCCCAGGTGGTGATCTGAGGGGAAGGGTACTGGGGAAGATGGAGAACAGCTGCAGTCCAGAGAGGAAAAGGGACAGCCCAGAGCCACAGCCTCCAAGCCAGGGCTCTGTCCACTGCCTTGCAGAGAGGGAGGGGCATGTACCCCATGGGAACATCTCACCTCTCTACCCCCTCAGGTTCTACCCAGATGAAGAGGGTCCCAAGCACTGGACCAAAGAAAGGCACCAGTTTCTGATGGAGCTGAAGCAGGAAGCCCTCACCTTTGCCAGGGACTGGGGGGCTGACTATATCCTGGTAAGGAAGTCTGGCTAGAATTGGGCTTCTGAAAGGTGGTAGTATCTGTCCCTGATAAAAATCTGGGTATAGGCTGGGCGCAGTGGCTCACGCCTATAATCTTAGCACTTTGGGAGGCCAAGGCAGGTGGATCACATGAGGTCAGGAGTTTGAGACCAGCCTGGCTAACATGGTGATACTCCATCTCTACTAAAAATACAATAATTAGCTGGGCATGGTGGCAGGTGCCTGTAATCCCAGCTACTCAGGAGACTGAGGCATGAGAATTGCATGAACCTGGGAGGCGGAGGTTGCACTGAGCTGAAATCACACCACTGCACCCCAGCCTGGGTGACAAGAGTGAAACTCAGTCTCAAAAAAAAAAAAAAAAAGAAAAATCTGGGTGTGACTGACCCACTGGAAGTCTGGGTCCTTCAGCAGGCTATCTGGGCCAGAGCCCAGACCAGATGTTCAGATTGGATCCCTATGTTAAAAGCTCAGACTAGGTACTAAGCCTGGACCCCTCAGATAGATCCCATTGTATATACTATATACTAAGCCTTGATTACTGGGCTGGAGCCCAGGGTATAAACCGAGCCTGGATCTCTGAACTAGAGCTCAGAGTAGGTGTTTGGATCCGTTTTCTAAGCCAGATCCCAGATAAAGGTCTTAGCTCAGCAACTGAGGTATAATCTCTGGACCGAATCCCTGAGTCAGTGCCCCAGACTAGAGCCATGGTCCAGAAAGGGATCTACTGAGTGAGTTAGACCTCTGTAAGAGTATTCCCATTGGATCCTAGGAGCCACGCTGGGTCTCTGGCAGGACCACTTAGTGAATTCTCTGGGGGGCTGCAGCCCTGGCAGGGCTGGAGCCTGTGACATCCCCTCCCCAAAGTTTGCAGACACAGACAACATTCTGACCAACAACCAGACTCTGCGGCTTCTCATGGGGCAGGGGCTTCCAGTGGTGGCCCCAATGCTGGACTCCCAGACCTACTACTCCAACTTCTGGTGTGGGATCACCCCCCAGGTGAGGCCAGGATGGGGGCCTTGGGTGGACTGAGGTCCTGGAAGGAGGGACGTGGAGAGCAGAGAGCCTGAAGGCCTTGGGGTCTGTGGGCAGGGGCAGGGGAGCCCTCTTACAGCCCAAAGCATCCCCTTTCCCCAGGGCTACTACCGCCGCACAGCCGAGTACTTCCCCACCAAGAACCGCCAGCGCCGGGGCTGCTTCCGCGTCCCCATGGTCCACTCCACCTTCCTGGTATCCCTGCGGGCTGAAGGGGCAGACCAGCTTGCCTTCTACCCCCCACATCCCAACTACACTTGGCCTTTCGATGACATCATTGTCTTCGCCTATGCCTGCCAGGCTGCTGGTGAGGACCAGCCCTCCTTGAACATTCCTTGGATGCCTCTGCGCCTTTGCACATGCTACTCTGGCTGCTTACCATGCCTTTCTCTACCCTGCATTTCATCCTGTTAACTCTTGAGTTACAGCTTTGGGTCATGAGTTTTCTTTTCTCTCTCTCTCTCTTTTTTTTTTGGTGTGATCTCGGCTCACTGCAAACTCTGCCTCCTGGGTACAAATGATTTCCTGCCTCAGCTTCCCGAGTTGCTGGGATTACAGGCACCCGCCACCACACCCAGCTAATTTTTGTGTTTTTAGTAGAGCTGGGGTTTCGCCATGTTGGCCAGGCTGGTCTCAAGCTCCTGAGCTCAGGTGATCTGGCCACCCCGGCCTCCCAAAGTGCTGGGATTACAGGTGTGAGCCACCACACTCAGCCAGTAGTTACTTTTTTTCTTTTTTTCTTCTTTTTTTTTTTTTGAGACGGAGTCTCACTCTGTCGCCCAGGCTGGAGTGCAGTGGTCGGATCTCAGCTCACTGAAAGCTCCGCCTCCCGAGTTCACGCCATTCTCCTGCCTCAGCCTCCCGAGTAGCTGGGACTACAGGCGCCCGCCACCTCGCCTGGCTAGTTTTTTGTATTTTTTTAGTAGAGACGGGGTTTCACCGTGTTAGCCAGGATAGTCTCGATCTCCTGACCTCGTGACCCACCCGTCTCAGCCTCCCAAAGTGCTGGGATTACAGGCTTGAGCCACCACGCCTGGCCTCCTTTTTTTTTAAGATGGAGTCCTGCTCTGTCGCCCAAGCTAGAGTGCAGTGGCGCGATCTCGGCTCACTGCAACCTCCACCTCCCAGGTTCAAGGTATTCTCCTGCCTCAGCCTCCTGAGTAGCTAGGACTACAGGTGTGTGCCACCATGCCTGGCTAATTTTTTTTATTTTTATTTTTAGTAAAGATGGGGGGTTTCTTTTCTTTCTTTTTTTTTTTTGAGACGGAGTCTCGCTCTGTCACCCATGCTGGAGTGCAGTGGCTGGATCTCAGCTCACTGCAAGCTCCGCCTCCCGGGTTCACGCCATTCTCCTGCCTCAGCCTCCCGAGTAGCTGGGACTACAGGCGCCCGCCACCTTGTCTGGCTAGTTTTTTGTATTTTTTAGTAGAGACGGGGTTTCACCGTGTTAGCCAGGATGGTCTTGACCTCCTGACCTCGTGATCCGCCCCCCTTGGCCTCCCAAAGTGCTGGGATTACAGGCTTGAGCCACTGCGCCTGACCACCATGTTAGCCAGGCTGGTCTCGAACTCCTGACCTTGTGATCCACCCGACTCGGCCTCCCAAAGTAGTGGGATTACAGACATGAGCCACCGTGCCCGGCTAGTAGTTACTTTTAAGATGAAAGTTACTAAAAAGAGTTTGGGTATGGCCAGGCAAGGTGACTCAGACCTTAATTTCAAAGTCTTGGGAAGCTGAGGCTACAGGGGAAATCACTTGAGCTCAGGAGTTCGAGACCAGCCTGGACAATATAGCAAGACCTCATCACTTTTCTGCCTTTTTTTTTTTTTTGAGATGGAGTTTTGCTCTTGTTGCCCAGGCTGGAGTGCAATGGCATGATCTTGGCTCACTGCAACCTCTGCCTTCTGGGTTCAAGCAATTCTCCTGCCTCAGCCTCCCAAGTAGCTGGGATTACAGGCATGCACCACCACGCCTGGGTAATTTTGTGTTTTCAGTAGAGACGGGGTTTCTCCGTGTTGGCCAGGCTGTTCTCGAACTCCCGAACTCAGGTGATCTGCCTGCCTCAGCCTCCCAAAGTGCTGGGATTACAGGCGTGGGCCACCGAGCCCAACCCAGCGTTTTTTTTTCGTTTTTTTTTTTTTTTTTTGAGATGGAGTCTTGCTCTATGGCCCAGGCTGGAGTGCAGTGGCACAATCTCAGCTCACTGCAGTGTTGACCTCCCCACCTCAGCTTCCCGAGTAGCTGGGACCACAGGTGCACACTACCATGCCTATCTAATTATTGTATTTTTCATAGAGATGGGGTTTTGCCGTGTTGCTCAGGCTGGTCTTGAACTCCTGGGCTCAGGTGATCTGCCCCCTCAGCTCCCAAAGTGCTACGATTACAGGTGTGAGCCACCACCCCTGGCTGCGAGACCCCATCTCTACAGGAAAATTTAAAAATTAACCTGGTGTGTTGGCCCACACCTGTAGTCCCAGCTTCTTGGGAGGCTGAGGCAGGAGGATCGCTTGAGCCCAGGAGGTTGAGACTGAAGTAAGCTGTGATCATGCCACTGTACTCCACCTTGGGCAACACAGGATGAGACCCTTCCTCAAAAAAAAAAAAAAAAAAAAGAGAAAGTGTTTGGGTGTGAATGGAATAAATCCAATCCTGGCTGGGTGCGGTGGCTCATGCCTGTAATCTCAGCACTTTGGGAGGCCAAAGCAGGTGGATCACGAGGTCAAGAGAGGGAGACCATCCTGGCTAACACGGTGAAACCCGGTCTCTATTAAAAATACAAAAAATGGCCGGGCGCGGTGGCTCAAGCCTGTAATCCCAGCACTTTGGGAGGCCGAGACGGGTGGATCACGAGGTCAGGAGATCGAGACCATCCTGGCTAACACGGTGAAACCCCGTCTCTACTAAAAAAAAATACAAAAAAATAGCCGGGCGAGGTGGTGGGCGCCTGTAGTCCCAGCTACTCGGGAGGCTGAGGCAGGAGAATGGCGTGAACCCGGGAGGCAGAGCTTGCAGTGAGCTGAGATCCGGCCACTGCACTCCAGCCTGGGCGACAGAGTGAGACTCCGTCTCAAAAAAAAAAAAAAAAAATACAAAAAATTTGCCGAGCATGGTGGTGGGTGCCTATAGTCCCAGCTACTTGGGAGGCTGAGGCAGGAGAACGGCATGAACGTGGGAGGCAGAGCTTACAGTGAGCCGAGATCGCGCCACTACACTCCAGCCTGGGTGACAGAGCGAGACTCCGTCTCAAAAAAAAAAAAAAAAAAATCCAGTCCTGTGGATGAGAGGGAGGAGTGGAGACACTCATGTTGGAGTGAAGCTCTTGAGAAGGCTGCAGAGAATGTGTAATTCTGACCTTGAAGACTATCTGGTGCACAGAGAAGAACTTTGCAGGTGGTCAGGGTAAATTAGAGGTGACGATTTAATTAAGTAATTAGTGGCAGCCGGTAAGGAGGGTGTTGTGATTCTTTGTTTTGTGCTGGAGAAATCTGCAGTGTGCAGACATGCAAGAAGAAATCTTATCAAGTGGAAAAAGTGAGTGAAGGTGAAACAATTGGAGGGGAAAACACAAGCGAAAACAAAAGCATTCTGTTATTTTTCATGTGCTATCCCTGCTTCAAGCGACAGCCCTTGTTAATTGGTCAATGATTTGAAGGAATTCAGTCTCTAACAGCCAGCTATTATATCCCTGCTCTGGGCCAAGCTCTGTGCTCGATGCTGGGAATAGGGTCAGCTTTCATTTGTTTTTTGTTTGTTTGTTTGCTTTTGAGACAGAGTCTTGCTCTGTCACCCAGGCTGGAGTGCAGTGGTGTGACTTTGGCTCACTGCAACCTTTGCCTCCCAGGTTCAAGTGATTCTCCTGCCTCAGCCTCCCAAGTAGCTGGGATTACGGGCAGCCACCACCACACCCAGCTAATTTTAGTATTTTTAGTAGAGATGGAGTTTCACCATGTTGGCCAAGCTGGTCTTGAACTCCTGACCTCAAGTGATCTGCCTGCCTGGGCCTCCAAAAGTGCTGGGATTACAGGCATGAGCTACTGTGCCCCGCCTGGGTTAGCTTTTTAATTGGCACCGTGTGCCTGCCCCTGAGGATGGTTATAATAAAGGTAACAAATATTGGCCAGGTGCAGTGGCTTACATCTGTAATCCCAACAGTTTGGGTGGCCTAGGGGGGTGGTGGATCACTTCAGGCTAGGAGTTCGAGACCATCCTGGCCAACATGGTGAAACCCCATCTCTACTGAAAATACAAAAATTAGCCAGGTGTGGTGGTGCACACCTGTATTCACAGCTACTCAGGAGGCTGAGGCAGGAGAATCACTCGAACCCGGGAGACAGAGGTTGTAATGAGCCAAGATCACACCAAGGCGAGCAGATCACTAGGTCAGGAGATCGAGACTATCCTGGCTAACATGGTGAAACCCCGTCTCTACTAAAAATACAAAAAATTAGCTGGGCGTGGTGGCGGGTGCCTGTAGTCCCAACCACTAGGGAGGCTGACGCTGGAGAATGACGTGAACCTGGGAGGCGTAGCTTGCAATGAGCCACTGCACTGCAGCCTGGGCGACAGAGCGACACTCCGTCTCAAAAAAAAAAAAAAGTGACAAATATTAAAGCCCGGGGAAGGCCACTCTGGCTGCCAGGTGAAAGATACTGTGGAAGGGAGCCCCAGAGGGTGTGGGGTGAAGTGGAGGGGTCTGGGGAAAAGGCGATGGCCCTTGGATCTAGTGGGGTGGTGGGGATCCGGAGAGATGGGGGGATTTAGGGAACAGAGCAGTGGGGCTCACTGGCATCCTGTGGCTATGGTGGGTGGGAGTTTGCCTGCTCCTGCCTCACCTTGATACCCTGAGGGCAGGGACTCAGTGTTGCTCACTGCCGTAACCCTGACTTCCAGTGGGTGCCCTGGACAGGTATATTGAATGAATGAACCATCTCAGCAGAACGACCCCTTAGATATTGTGTGAGCCAAGCCCTTTCTCCCTCTGGTCCTACAGGTGGGGAAACTGAGTCCCAGAGAAGACCGACACGGGTAACTGGCATTGCTGGGCCTAGGACCTCTCAGCTGGATTCTGAGAGCCCCCCGCCTCCACTGTAGCTCTCACTCAGCCTGTCTCTGCAGGGGTCGCAGTCCACGTGTGCAATGAGCACCGTTATGGGTACATCAATGTGCCCGTGAAATCCCACCAGGGGCTGGAAGACGAGAGGGTCAACTTCATCCACCTGATCTTAGAAGCACTAGGTGAGGGCTGGGGAACTGTTCCACCCGCCTGCTGCCAGGGCTCCCTGCCTCCCCATGGTGCCCCTTTCCTTAGGCCCTGTACTGGAGTGGGCATTGGCCTTGGGGTTCCAGCCTTACCGCTAACTCGTTCCATGACTCTGAGAAAGTCCCCTTCCCTGTTGGGCCTCAGTCTCACATCCTTACAACGGGGACAGGTGGATCTTGTGATCTCCGAGGTCCCAGCCTGTGGGGTGTTCTGCCGGGCTGGGGGCAGGAATGAGGCTAGGGGCTAGGACTTCAGGGTGACTGCTAACAGGAGTCAGTAGGGACTCATGCTTGGGGTCTACTTCCCTTTGCAGTGGACGGCCCCCCCATGCAGGCCTCAGCTCATGTGACTCGGCCCTCCAAGAGGCCCAGCAAGATAGGGTTTGATGAGGTAAGTCCCCGAGCCTGTGGGCTCGCCGTTAGGAGGTGAATGGGCCCTCCCCTCCCTCTCCCCTGCACTTACCGCCCACCCCCTGCCTCCTCCAGGTCTTTGTCATCAGCCTGGCTCGCAGGCCTGACCGTCGAGAACGCATGCTCGCCTCGCTCTGGGAGATGGAGATCTCTGGGCGGGTGGTGGACGCTGTGGATGGCCGGTGAGGCTGCCTGGGATGGGGCCCTGAGCTCTTGGGGGAGCAGTGTGGTCCATCTCCAAGCCCCCTAGGACTGGGAAAAGCAGACAGGTTGAATGAGTTTCCTGTCCCAGGAAGTATCCAAATGGGGTCTGAGTAATACTCTGTCAGGGAGTTCCAGAGCAGACACACGTGGGAGAAGCCACCCTCCTGCTGCTCACCAGAGGAGGCGAGCACAGTGGCTGAGGCTCCACGGCCTGGGTTCCAGCTCTACCAGCTATTGAATGTGTGACCTCCAGCCAGCTACCCCCATCTCTCAGCCGTTTTGTATAAATAGCAGATAACTGTGCCCTTCTCTTAGGGTTTTGTGGGTTTAGTGAAGTTAGCCAGGGCCAGGCACATAGTAAGTTTCCAAAGGTTAGGTATTTTCAGTATTATTACTCTCCATCCTGGACTTGAGTTCCTGGTGGGCGGAGATCGGGAAAGGGCAGCCATGTTCCCCTGGGGAATCCAGAGGCCAGGCTCCTCCAGCCACCAGGGGTCCTGTGGCCCCATATGTCATCTGCTGCTATTTGCTTCAAGTGCTCAGCTCTGTTTTTTTTTTTTAGAGACAGCGTCTCCGTCTGTTACCCGGGCGCAGTGCAGTGCCACAAACATGGCTCACTGAAGCCTTAAACTCCTGGGTTCAAGCAATCCTCCTGCCTCAGCCTCTGAGTAACTGGACTATAGGCGTGCACCATCACACCCAGCTAATTAAAAAAAATTTTTTTTTTTTTTGAGGCAGAGTCTTGCTCTGTCACCCAGGCTGGAGTGTGGTGGCGCAATCTTGGCTCACTGCAACATCCGCCTCCCGGGTTTTCAGTGATTCTCCTCCATCAGCCATCTGAGTAGCTGTGATTACAGGCTTGCATCACCACACCCAGCTAAAAAAAATTTTTTTCATAGAGACAGGGTCTCACTCTGTTGCCTAGGCTGGTCTTGAACTCCTGGCCTCAAGTGACCCTCCTGCCTCACCCTCTTGAGTAACTGGGACTACAGGCATGCACCACCATGCCCAGCTAATTAAAAAAACTTTTTGGCAGGGCCGGGCACGGTGGCTCACACCTGTAATCCCAGCACTTTGGGAGGCCGAGGCAGGTGGATCGTGAGGTCAGGAGATCGAGACCATCCTTGCTAACATGATGAAACCCCATCTCTACTAAAAATACAAAAAGTTAGCCAGGCATAGTGGCTGGCGCCTGTAGTCCTTGCTACTCAGGAGGCTGAGGCTGGAGAATGGCGTGAACCCGTGAGGCGGAGCTTGCAGTGAGCCGAGGTCACACGACTACACTCCAGCCTGGGGGACAAAGCGAGACTCTCTCAAAAAAATTTTTTTCTCTCTCTACTAAAAATGCAAAAATTAGCTGGGCGTGGTGGTGGGCGCCTGTAATCTCAGCTACTCAGGAGACTGAGTCAGGAGAATTGCTGGAACCCAGGAGGCAGAGGTTGCAGTGAGTCAAGATCGTGCCGTTGCATTCCAGCCTGGGCTGACAACAGTGAGAGTCTGTCTCAAAAAAACTTTTTTTTTTGGAGAGATGGGGTTTCTCTCTGTTGCTCAGGCTGGTCTTGAACTCCTGGCTTCAAGCAATCCTCCCACTTTGGCCTCCCAAAGCACTGGGATTACAGGTGTGAGACACCATGTCCCCCGAGGTCTCTTGACCATAGGCTATCTATCCTTTGCTTGGCCTCTGCCCAAGAAGTATCTCTCATGCTCCCACATTCTTTAGAGTGCCTCCCGCTCAGGCAGCCCCCTACCATCCCACCCTTTCCTCAAGGGTAACCCCTATCCTATCATATTAGGACACGTCCTAATAGTTATCCTCAGAACTCCTGAGGTGGCCGGGCGTGGTGGCTGACGCCTATAATCCTAGCACTTTGGGAGGCTGAGGCGGGCAGATCACCTGAGGTCAGGAGTTCGAGACCAGCTTGGCCAACACGGTAAAACCCTGTCTCTACTAAAAAAAAAAAAAAAAAAAAAAAAAAAAAATTAGCCAGGTGTGGTGGTGTGTGCCTGTAGTCTCAGCTACTTGTGAGGCTGAGGCAGGAGAATTGCTTGAACCCGTGAGGTAGAGGTTGCTGTGAGCTGAGATCGTGCCACTGCAGTCCAGCCTGGGCAACAGTGGCTCCAGTTCCCCAGGTCCAGTCCCTTGACAGCTTCGGGTCACACAAAAGAGTTACAAGGCGGAAACCTTCTTCAAACCCGACTCCAGTGTGACCATCCCCACCAGGCACAGGCCTGGCCCCTCTAGGGGATTCTCTGGCAGGCACCCCTCACCCATCACACCTGTGTCCCTCAGGATGCTCAACAGCAGTGCCATCAGGAGCCTCGGCGTAGACCTGCTCCCGGGCTACCAGGACCCCTACTCAGGCCGCACCCTGACCAAGGGCGAGGTGGGCTGCTTCCTCAGCCATTACTCCATCTGGGAAGAGGTGAGGGCGCCTGCTTCCTCCACCCACGGCCTTCGGGGAGAACGGGGCCAGTTTGTTCTATTCACTGCTCTGTGAACGAGTGCATGAATGAAGATATGCATCAAAACCTGGCCAGCAGCTTTCAATCTCCTCTGTGTTCCGCACCCCAGTGGGCACCGCTAAGCAGTACCCGTTTGCATTCTGCAGTCTCTCTTAAGCACCTACTGTGTGCTAGGAGATATTCTGCTCTGAGAACACAGAGGAGGACAGGAACAATGCATATCTGCTCCTTCCTCCAAAAAAGGGATCCCCCTGGGGCTCAGGGACCAGAGGGGGGTTACTGAAACCAAGAAAAAAATCAAGAAAACCAAGCTTGCAGTGGAGGGGAGAGGTGTGGGCCACTTTAAAAGGCACCTGGTGTGGGAGAGGTCAGAGTTGGTGTCACCATTGAGGGGCAGGGAGAAAGGCCTTCTAGGCAGAGGAGAACAGTGGGTGCCAAGGTCCTGAGGCAGGAAGGTGTTTAGGAGCAGAAAGAAGGAAGCCTGGGACTCAGCATGTGCTCAGTACTTGGCCAGGAAGCCTCAGCCCAAGGGCTGGGAGTGTGAGCGCAGAGGAGAGGTTGCTGGACACGGCTGGAGAGAACAGGGGAACTAAGCTCTCCAAGGGCAGCCCCTCCAGGAGATGGGACACGGATTCCTTGTTTTTATTCTCTGCTATAGCCAAATATACGTGCATGTGTATGTGAGCATTATGGGGTGTTTTTTTTTTTTTTTTTTTTTTTTTCCTGAGCTGGAGTATTGCTCTGTCGCCCAGGCTGGAATGCAGTGGTGCAGTCTTGGCTCACTGCAACCACTACATCCTGGGTTCAAGCGATTCTCCTGCCTCAGCCTCCTGAGTAGCTGGGATTACAGGCACCTGCCACCACGCCCAGCTAACTTCTAATCTCAGGTGATCTGCCCGTCTTGGCCTCCCAAAGTGCTGGGATTACAGGCATGAGCCACCACGCTCAACCTATGTTGACTTTTTTACCATCTCAGAACATGGTTCACTACTTTTTTTTTGAGACAGGGTCTTGTTCTAGCACCCAGGCAGGAGTGCAATGGCTCACCACAGCCCGGACCTCCTGGGCTCAAACAATTATCCCACCTTAGCCCCCCAAGTAGCTGAAACTACAGGCGCGCACCACCACACCCAGCTAAATTTTGTATTTTTTGTAGAGACAAGGTTTCGCCATGTTGGCTAGGCAGCTGGTCTCGAACTCCTGAGCTCAAGTGATTCCACCCACCTCAGCCTCCAAAAGTGCTGGGATTATAGGCATGAGCCAGCGCTCCTGGCTTCACTAATTTCTGAGCTGATTTCCTTTTCTTTTCACAGAAGTTATCAAAAGTAGTTTTCCGGAAGTTATTCTGAAGTAACTTTTCCAAAAGTTATCGAAAGTACTTTTTATTTGGGATATTCGGGGCTGGGGTCTTCCCAATCCCCACCCAGCCCAGCTTCCTTTAGAAAATAGCAGGAGAGTCTGGGCGCAGTGGCTCACGCCTGTAATCCCAGCACTTTGGGAGGCCAAGGTGGGTGGATCGCCTGAGGTCAAGAGTTCAAGACCAGCCTGGTCAACATGGTGAAACCCCGTCTCTACTAAAAATACAAAAATTAGCCGGGCATGGTAGCAGATGCCTAGAATCCCACCCAGCTACTCGGGAGGCTGAGGCAGGAGAATTGCTTGAACGGGGGAGGTGGAGGTTGCAGTGAGTCATCATGCCACTTTACTCCAGCCTGAGCAAGAGCGAAACTCCACCTCAAAAAAAAAAAAAGAAAGAAAGAAAATAGCAGGAGGCCAGGCCAGGTGCCGTGACTCAGGCTTGTAATCCCAGCACTTTGGGAGGCTGAGGCGGGCAGATCACGAGGTCAGGAGTTCAAGACCAGTCTGGCCAACATGGTGAAACCTTGTCTCTACTAAAAATACACAAATTAGCCCGGTGTGGTGGCGGGCGCCTGTAATCCCAGCTGCTTGGGAGGCTGAGGCAGGAGAATCACTTGAACCCGGGAGGCGGAGGTTGCAGTGAGCCGAGACCATCTTCTGATGGGAACTCAAGCCTCTCCCCAGCCCCCAGAGGGTCGGGCTTCTGGGCCTAGCCCCTGTCTGTCATGCCTGCACTCAGGCAGCTGGAGGGGTGGGAGGGGAGATGGCTCCTGGCCTTGGCCATGGCTGCCTTGGCCTCCACCGTTCCTGCTCCTCTTCCATGCAGCCCCCTGACTTGGGAGGCCATTTCACTCCAGTCTGGGCAACAAGAGTGAAGCTTTGTCTCAAAAAAAAAAAAAAAAAGAAAAGAAAAAAAAGAAAAGAAAATTGCAGAAGGCCAAAGTGGCCATCTGGGCCCTGGTGTTCAGCAGATGCGGGTTCGTATCCCAGCTCTGCCACCTCCTGGCTGTGTGTCCTTGGACAGGCAGTCTCCCATTTCTGCGTGTCCTCCTCCCTCCTGCAGTTGAGGATCGTCATTTCCTGCCTCCTGAGGGCCCCTGGAGATACGCAGTGGCACAGCCCTGGGGTGCAGTAGCACTCAGGGAATGTGGCAGGGGCCATGGTTACCATCATGATTCTATCTGGAGAGCCTCAGATGCCAGAGTGAGGTTGGGATTTCAGGTCCCGGGCAGTGGGGTCTCCAGCAGGCTTTGGGGCAACTGCATGATGTGGCCAGGCCAGCCGAGGCCAGGGAGAGGCTGTGGGCTGCAGCGTGGAGGGAGGGGACAGCTGAACTCTGAAGAGCCATCTCCCACCCCATCGTGTATCACAGGTGGTTGCGAGGGGCCTGTCCCAGGTCCTGGTGTTTGAGGATGACGTGCGCTTTGAGAGCAACTTCAGGGGGAGGCTGGAGCGGCTGATGGAGGATGTGGAGGCAGAGAAACTGCCATGGGACCTGATGTAGGCAGCCTGCGCCCTCAGGGACAGGGGGGTGGGGTGGGCCTCCGGAGTCTGCCTTTTCCTGCTTGGGACCCTGGCCAGCCCCTCCTCCAAGAGCCTGGCCCCGTAGGAGTGGGTGCGGGGTGGGGGGTCTCATTGACACCCAGGACCTAAGAGAGTCCTGGGCCCCTTGGTGTCACTTTCAGCTACCTCGGGCGGAAGCAGGTGAACCCTGAGAAGGAGGCAGCCGTGGAGGGGCTGCCGGGCCTGGTGGTGGCCGGGTACTCCTACTGGACGCTGGCCTACGCCCTGAGCCTGGCGGGCGCCCGCAAGCTGCTGGCCTCACAGCCTCTACGCCGCATGCTGCCTGTGGATGAGTTCCTGCCCATCATGTTCGACCAGCACCCCAAGTGAGACTCTGATGGGGGCCGGTCACGGCAGGGCAGGGGCGTCCCCTCCGGGAACTCACCTCAATCAGTAGGAAGTCCCCTCACCGGGCAGATGGGGAGACTGGGACTGGCAAGGCCAAGTCATTGGCCCAGGTCACCAAGGAGTGGCTCAGCCTAACCTTAGAGTCAGACCAATCTCGGTGTGTATTTTGCGCAGCGCACGCAGGCTTTTTTTTTTTTTTTTTTTTAATGGAGTCCTGCTCTGTTGCCCAGGCTAGAATACAGTGGCATGATTTGGACTCACTGCACCCTCTGCCTCCCAGGTTCAAGCAATTCTCCTGCCTCAGCTTCCCAAGTAGCTGGGATTACAGGCAAATGCCACCATACCCTGCTATTATTTATTTATTTATTTATTTTTGAGACGGAATCTTGCTCTGTTGCCCAGGCTGGAGTGCTGTGGCAAGATCTTGGTGCCTTGGCGCGATCTTGGCTCACTGCAACCTCCGCCTCCCAGGTTCAAGTGATTTTCCTGCCTCAGCCTCCTGAGTAGCTGGGATTACAGGTGCCTGCCAGCACACCCAGCTAACTTTTTTGTATTTTTAGTAGATACGGGGTTTTTCCATGTCGGCCAGGCTGGTGTCGAACTCCTTGACCTCAAGTGATCCGCTTGATCACTTGAATGCTGGGATTACAGGCGTGAGCCACTGTATTTTTGGTAGAGATGGGGTTTCGCCATGTTGGTCAGGCTAGTCTCGAACTCCCGACTTCAGGTGATCTGCCCGTCTCGGCCTCCCGAAGTATTGGGATTACAGGCATGAGCCACCGTGCCCGGCTGCATGCAGTTTTTAATCAAATGACTTCGCTGTTCTCAGCCTCCGTTTCTTCATCTGGAAAATGGAGATAGTAGAAGTGCCACTGCTCAGGGCTGTTGTGAGGACTAGATGACGGGGAGTGAGGTGCTTTGGGCAGGCAAGGTGCCTGGCTCCAGGCAGGCGTGTGAGCGGGGAGTAGGGGCCCGCCTCAGTCCTCCTGAGCTGTCCTCTCACCTTACAGTGAGCAGTACAAGGCACACTTCTGGCCGAGGGACCTGGTGGCCTTCTCCGCCCGGCCCCTGCTTGCTGCCCCTACCCACTATGCCGGGGACGCCGAGTGGCTCAGTGACACGGAGACTTCCTCTCCATGGGATGACGACAGCGGCCGCCTCATCAGCTGGAGTGGCTCCCAAAAGACCCTGCGCAGCCCTCGCCTGGACATGGCTGGCAGCAGTGGGCACAGCCTCCAACCCCAGCCTCGAGATGAGCTCTAGGTGAGGATGCATAGACCTTGGCTTGCTCTCCCCTTTGATGGCATGACTATATCTGGGGTTGTTTTCCCCCTTCTCAGCCTCCTCTCTCCCTCTCTCCATCTCTAGCTTTGCCTTTGTGTCCTTTTTTTTTTTTTTTTTGAGACGGAGTCTCACTCTGTCACCCAAGTTGGAGTGCAGTGGCCGGATCTCGGCTCACTCCAAGCTCCGCCTCCCAGGTTCACGCTATTCTCCTGCCTCAGCCTCCCAAGTAGCTGGGACTACAGGCGCCCGCCACCACACCCGGCTAATTTTTTTTTGTATTTTTAGTAGAGACGGGGTTTCACCGTGTTAGCCAGGATGGTCTCGATCTCCTGACCTCATAATCCACCCGCCTCAGCCTCCCAAAGTGCTGGGATTACAGGTGTGAGCCACTGTGCCCGGCCATGTTTTTTTTTTTTTTTTTTTGAGACGGAGTCTCGCTCTGTTGCCCAGGCTGGAGTGCAGTAGTGTGATCTTGGCTCACTGCAACCTCCACCTCTTGGGCTCTAAGCAATTCTCCTGCCTCAGCCTCCCTAGTAACTGGGATTATAGGCACCCACCACCAGGCCTGGCTAATTTTTGTATTTTTATTTTTATTTATTTACTTATTTTGAGATGGAGTCTTGCTCTGTCGCCTAGGCTGGAGTGCAGTGGCATGATCTCAGCTCACTACAACCTCTGCCTCCCGCATCCTGGGTTCAATCAATTCTCCTGTCTCAGCCTCCCGAGTAGCTGGGACTACAGGTGCCTGCCACCACGCCCAGCTAAATTTTGTATTTTTAGTAGAGACAGGGTTTCATCATGTCAGCCAGGCTGGTCTTGAACTCCTGACCTCGGGTGATCTGCCCGCCTCGGCTTCCCAATGTGCTGGGATTACAGGCATGAGCCACCACACCTGGCCTTTTGTATTTTTAGTAGAGACGGGGTTTCACCATGTTGGCCAGTCTGGTCTTCAACTCCTGACCTCAAATGATCCGGCTGTCTCAGTCTACCAAAGTGCTGGGGATTACAGGTGTGACCCACTCTGCCTGGGCTCTGTGTCTGTCTCTAATTGTACCTTCTGCTGTCTCTGCATCCCCTTCTAGCTCTTCCTCTCTCTGCCTGTCTCTGCCTCTGTTTTCCTATATCTGTCGGTATCTGTCTCTCCCTGATTCTGTCTAATTCTCTTTCTCTTCCTGCTCCTCCTGTCCCACCAGGTCCGGGTGATGATTGCAAAGGAGTGCCCAGGAGCAGGCCACTACTGCCCAGAGAGCAGAGGAGGAGGTTGTTGGCAGGGACCGCAGATCCAGTCAGACCTGGCCACCACCTTGGGCATGGCCACTCTGCCCTCTGGACCTGTCTTTCATCAGGAGAAACCACTCAGAGATGGATCCCATTCCCTAAAGGTCTCACCGCAAAGGAACAGGACTTCCAGGCCCCTTGACCCTGCCTGGCCTGATTCAGGGCCTGGTGGCCCCCAGCCTTCTGTTTCAAGCTGGGCATACCCCATGCGCCCTTCCCTCCCTAAGGACTCAGCTGAGGGACCCCTCTGCCCCCTTCTACCTCCACCTCAGCACCCTACCCCAGCTTGATGTTTAGGTCTCCCCAGCACCCTCCTCCCTGGCCGGTGCAAAGTACAGAGAGGTAGAGGACGACCCTTGCAGACTGTTGCCCAGCACACAGTAGGCCCTCAATAAAAGCCATTTGCACTTTAAATATATATACACATATGTGTGTGTGTGTATATATATATAGACACAGGGTCTCCCTCCATTGCCCAGGCTGAAGTGCAGTGGCGCAAACCCAGCTCACTGCAGCCTCAACCTCCTGGGCTCAAGCGATCCTCCTGCTTCAGTCTCCCACATAGCTGGACCACAGGCATGTGCCACCACGCCTGGCTAAATTTTATTTTGTATTTTTTTTTTTTTTTTTTTTTTTTTTTTTGAGACGGAGTCTCGCTCTGCCGCCCAGGCTGGAGTGCAGTGGCCGGATCTCAGCTCAATGCAGGCTCCGCCTCCCGGGTTCACGCAATTCTCCTGCCTCAGCCTCCCCAGTAGCTGGGACTACAGGCGCCCGCCACCTCGCCCGGCTAGTTTTTTGTATTTTTTAGTAGAGACGGGGTTTCACTGTGTCAGCCAGGATGGTCTCGATCTCCTGACCTCGTGATCCGCCCGCCTCGGCCTCCCAAAGTGCTGGGATTACAGGCTTGAGCCACCGCGCCCGGCCTTATTTTGTATTTTTTTGTAGAGACTGGGTTTTGCATGTTGCCCAGGCTGGTCTCAAACTCCTGGGCTCAATCTACCCACCTTGGCCTCCCACAGTGCTGGGATGAGAGGCCGTGAGCCACTGCACCCTGCCACTTTATATATGTATATATATATATGTTTGTTTGTTTGTTTTTTTTTTTTTTGAGACGGAGTCTCGCTCTGTCACCCAGGCTGGAGTGCAGTGGCCGGATCTCAGCTCACTGCAAGCTCCGCCTCCCGGGTTCACGCCATTCTCCTGCCTCAGCCTCCCGAGTAGCTGGGACTACAGGCGCCTGCCACCACACCCAGCTAATTTTTTGTATTTTTAGTAGAGACGGGGTTTCACCACGTTAGCCAGGATAGTCTCGATCTCCTGACCTCGTGATCCACCCGCCTCGGCCTCCCAAAGTGCTGGGATTACAGGCTTGAGCCACCGCGCCCGGCCTATTTGTTTGTTTTTAAGATGGAGTCTCACTCTGTCACCCAGGCTGGAGTGCAGTGGCGCGATCTCAGCTCACTGCAGCCTCTGCCTCTTGGGTTCAAGTGATTCTCCTGCCTCAGCCTTCCTAGTAGCTGGGATTACAGGCATGCGCCCCCTCGCCCAGCTAATTTTTGTATTTTTACTTCATATTTTTTAACTCATGGCTGAGCCTCTGTATCTCAGCTGGCATGGGAGGAGGCTTCCTGATCTATGGTTGAGCAATTAGAGGGAGAGAGACGGGAGGACAGGCGAGGAGTCAGGCCGATCCAGCATCGCCTCTGTGCTGGGTGATCTTGGGTGGGTGTCATCCCTTCCCTGGGCCTTAGTCTACTCTTTGGTCATTGTGGCTGGTTGGGTATAGAGTGGCCTGGCCTGAGTCTGGCCCACAGTGAGTGCTCACCCAGTGGGGCGGATGTAGTCATCCCCGAAGGCATTACCAGCCTCACCTTGCTGGTCAGGGTGGGCCCAGCCAGTCCAAGGGCTGCTGATATCCCCCAGCTCTTTGGATCATCTCTTGTGCAGCTGAAACCTTGACTTAGGGGAAGAGGAACCCCCTGGGAGGGGCTGGGGGAGATCCTGGGTTCCCCTCTGGCGCTAACCAGTGTGGCCACCAGAGGGCGCAAGGAGGCAGAGCCTGTACTTGGACAGGATGCTCCCTGCTGGGTTGGGGTCAACACCAGGAAGGGAGCATGGGCCATAGTGAAGCTCCCCTTGGTGCTGGGGCGACCCGCAGCAGCTGATGGGAACTGCAAGCCTCTCCCCCACCCCCAGAGGGTCGGGCTTCTGGGCCCAGCCACTGTCTGTCATGCCTGCACTCAGGCAGCTGGAGGGGTGGGAGGGGAGATGGCTCCTGGCCTTGGCCACGGCTGCCTTGGCCTCCACCCATGCAGGACTGTGGCACCGATATCTCCAGGCTCCCTGTTACTGCTCCTCTTTCATGGCGGTCCCTGGACTTGGTTGTGTAAGCACCCTGGTCTTGGTAGAGTCCAAGAGGCACTCCCTGAAGTTGGCGTATCCCTTGGCTCTGTCCTGGGCGTGAGGTCCAGTACCTGGCACGGCTGTAAGAAGGACCTTGGGCTGGAGCTGTGGACTGGGTGCTTTATTCGTTCTAAGATGAAAGCCATTCATTCTCTTTTTTTTTTTTTTTTTTTTCTTTTTTTTTTTTGAGACGGAGTCTTGCTCTGTCACCCAGGCTGGAGTGCTGTGGCCGGATCTCAGCTCACTGCAAGCTCCGCCTCCCGGGTTCCCGCCATTCTCCTGCCTCAGCCTCCCGAGTAGCTGGGACTACAGGCGCCCGCCACCTCGCCCGGCTAGTTTTTTTTGTATTTTTTAGTAGAGACGGGGTTTCACCGTGTTCACCAGGATGGTCTTGATCTCCTGACCTCGTGATCCGCCCGTCTCGGCCTCCCAAAGTGCTGGGATTACAGGCTTGAGCCACCGCGCCCGGCCGCCATTCATTCTTGATGGCTATGACCTTGAGCAACTCACTTCTCTCCAGGCTCCAGGTGTCTCCTTCATTCATTTGTTAACCTTTATTAAGCACCTCCCATGGGCCACGATCAGGCTCTGGGGATTCAGCAGTGAATGAAACTGACAAAAACTCCTGACCTCATTAAGCTGGCATTCTTCTTTTTCTTTTTTTGTGACAGAGTCTCATTCTGTCACCTTCTGTCACCACACCCAACCAAAACTGACATCCTAATGAGGGATACAGACAAAAACAAGGAAAGATTAGAGGGTGTGAATTGCTATAGAGAAAAATGAGGAGGGGGGAGATACAAAATAAGATCTAAGAAGTTAACAACTGAACAAAGACGCAGGAGTGGGCCAGGCATAGTCACTCACGCCTGTAATCCTAGCGCTTTGGAAGGCCTAAGCAGATGGATCACTGGAGGTCAGGAGTTTGAGACCAGCCTGGCCAACACGGGGAAATCCTGTCTCTATTAAAAATACAAAAATTAGCCAGATATGGTAGCGGGTGCCTATAATGCCAGCTACTCGGGAGACTGAAGCAGGAGAATTGCTTGAACCCGGGAGGTGGAGGTTGCAGTGAGCTGAGCTTCCGCCACTGCACTCCAGCCTGGGCGACAGTGAGACTCCATCTCAAAAACAGAAGACTTCACTGGGCGGGGTGGCTCACGCTTGTAATCCCACCACTTTGGGAGGCTGAGGCAGGTGGATCACGAGGTCAGGAGTTTAGGACCAGCCTGGCCAAGAGGGTTAAACACTGTCTCTACTAAAAATACAAAAATTAGCCAGGGATGGTGGTGGGCGCCTGTAATCCCAGCTACTTGGGAGGCTGAGGCAGGAGAATTGCCTGAACCTGGGAGGCAGAGGCTACAGGGAGCCTAGATCGCACCACTGCATTCCCGCCTGGGCAACAAGAGTGAAACTTAGTTTAAAAAAAAAAAAAAAATGGCCGGGCGCGGTGGCTCAAGCCTGTAATCCCAGCACTTTGGGAGGCCGAGACGGGCGGATCACGAGGTCAGGAAATCGAGACCATCCTGGCTAACACAGTGAAACCCCGTCTCTACTAAAAAATACAAAAAACTAGCCGGGCGAGGTGGCGGGCGCCTGTAGTCCCAGCTACTCGGAAGGCTGAGGCAGGAGAATGGCGTAGACCCGGGAGGCGGAGCTTGCAGTGAGCTGAGATCCGGCCACTGCACTCCAGCCTGGGCGACAGAGCGAGACTCCGTCTCCAAAAAAAAAAAAAAAAAAAAATTAGGTGAGAGTGGTGGTGGGCACCTGTGGTAGGAGAATTGCTTGAACCCAGAGGCGGAGGTTGCAGTGAGCTGTGATCGTGCAATTGTACTCCAGCCCGAGTGACTGACTAAGACTGTCTCAAAAAGAAAAAATAAAAATTGAGATCCAAAAGGATATGTCAGGTAAGTAGTTGGATAGACAAGTCTGAAATTCAGGGCCCTAGTCTGGGCTGGAGATAGAAGCTTGGAACCCTTCAAGCTGTATACTCCTCCACCAGTTACCCAGGGAACCTGTTAAAAGACACATTCCTGCCCCCTCCCAATTCTCTGAAGGTTCTGATTTAGTAGGCTATGGGTGAGGCCTGACGTTTTTTACTCTCTCTCCCTCTTTTTTTTTTTTTGGTAGAGACACAGTTCTCACTATGTTGCCCAGGCTGGTCTCAAACTCCTGAGCTCAGGTGATCTTCCTGCCTCAGCCTCCTAAAGTGCTGTGATTACAGGCATGAGCCACTGCACCTGGCCTTTTTTATTTTTATTTATTTATTTTTGAGACAGAGTATCGCTCTGTCTTACTCTGTCACCCAGGCAGTGATGTACTCGCCAGAGTACAGTGGTGCTCTGTACTCTGTACCACAGCTCATTGCAGCCTTGACCTCCTGGGCTCAACTGATCCTCCTGCCTCAGCCTCCCAAGTAGCTGGATCTACAGGCCCTTGCCACCACCCTGGCTAATTTTTAAATTTTTTGTAGAGGTGAGATCTCGGTATATTACCCAGGCTGGTCTTGAATCCCGAGCTCAAACAATCCTCCTGCCTCAGCCTCCTAAAGTTCTGGGATTACAGGTGTGAGCCACCACACCCAGGCTGGTGTTTTGTTTTGTTTTGAGACGAGTCTCTCTCTGTCACCCAGGCTGTAGTGCAGTAGCAGGATCTCAGCTTACTGCAACCTCCACCTCTTGGGTTCAAGTGATTCTCCTGCCTTAGTCTCCCAAGTAGTTGAGATTACAGGTGTGAGACACCACGTCCCCCTAATTTTTGAACTTTTATTGGAGACTGGGTTTCACCAGGTTGGCCAGGCTGGTCTTGAACTCCTGAGCTCAAGCAATTCCCCCCACCTTGACCTCCCAAAGTGCTGGGATTACTGATGTGAGCCACCACGCCTTGCCAAGGCGATGGCTTTTATAGAAATCTGTTCCCTGACTTTTTAAGTAGCAAGTAGTACCTTCCCTTGTGAACTCCAATTGTAAGTGCTTATGGCTCCCTGTCTGCTGAAGTCGGGGGCTATTGGCCCCTTTGCTGAGTGCCCCAAACTGCGGAGTTTCCTGAGCTCCTTTGTCTGCTTTTAACGTTCTTTTGCGTCCTCCTTTGCTGGCATGTTGCCAGGATAAAGAACATGGAATCTGGAGTGGGTCCCACGTGGGCTGTAGTCCTGACATGGCGTGGGGAATGTGTGACCTTGGGCATGTTACTTAGCCTCTCTGAACCTTCATTTCTCCATCTTCAAGTGAGGACAATATTACTTTGTAGAATGCAGGTAAGGCACAGTGAATGGTATTTGATTATCTGGTCTTCTGATTGTCCCAGAGCCATGAGTAAGGATGCTTTTTGCTGTAAGGAACCAACTCAAACTGGCTTAAGAAGACCATGTACAGGCTGACATAACACAGAGTGCAAAGCTGTAATCCCAGCACTTTGGGAGACTGAGGTGGATGGATCACTGGAGGTCAGGAGTTTGAGACCAGCCTGGCCAACATAGGGAAACCCCATCTCTACTAAAAATACTGAAATTAGCTGGGCATGGTGGTGGGCACCTGTAATCTCAGCTACTCAGGAGGCTGAGGCAGGAGAATCGCTTGAACCCAAGAGGCAGAGGTTGCAGTGAACCAAGATCGTGCCACTGCACTCCAGTTTGGGTGACAGAGTGAGACTCCATCTCAAAAAAAAGAGTCACTTCGGCTGGGCGCGGTGGCTCAAGCCTGTAATCCCAGCATTTTGGGAGGCCGAGACAGGCGGATCACGAGGTCAGGAGATCGAGACCATCCTGGCTAACACGGTGAAACCCCGTCTCTACTAAAAAATACAAAAAACTAGCCGGGCGAGGTGGCGGGCGCCTGTAGTCCCAGCTACTCGGGAGGCTGAGGCAGGAGAATGGCATAAACCCAGGAGGCGGAGCTTGCAGCGAGCTGAGATCCGGCCACTGCACTCCAGCCTGGGTGACAGAGCGAGACTCCGTCTCAAAAAAAAAAAAAAAAAAAAAAGAGTCACTTCTAGGCTGGGTGTGGTGGCTCACACTTGTAACCCCAGCACTTCAGGAGGCCGAGGTGGATGGATCACAAGGTCTGGAGATGGAGACCATCTTGGCTAACACGGTGAAACCCCGTCTCTACTAAAAATACAAAAGCAAAATTTAGCTGGGCGTGGTAGCAGGTGCCTGTAGTCCCAGCTACTTGGGAGGTTGAGGGGGAGAATGGCGTGAACTCAGCAGGCGGAGCTTGAAGTGAGCCGAGATTGCACCACTGCACTCCAGCCTGGGTGACAGAGCGAGACTCCATCTCAAAAAAAAAAAAAAAAAAAAAAAGAGTCACTTCTAGATGCTTTTGAAGAAAGAACCCCAGCCAGCCTCTCCACATCGGCCCAAATAGAGTCACGTGTCCATTTCTGAACCAAGTGTTGACAATCATTGACAAGGAGGTGAGATTATCAACAGGCCAAGCAGACTCATCCTCAGAACCAGGCTGGGCTCAGCCTCCTCTGCAGCAGTGTGTCATGGACACTCAGTGTTATTTATTGGCAAGTGAGCCAATAAATGTTGATCACCACCCTCTTTGGGGCAGCTGGGCAGGGCCTATGGTGGCCTGTGTGGGGCAGGATTCTATTTTATGTCCATGGTTCCTGTGGAAAGTGAACATGTTGTTCTGATGAGCTGGCTGGGCCAAGGTGGGGGTCCACACCCTGGACATCCACTTAAGCAGTCAGCTGCAGAGGGCGCCACTGCTTGTCTTGGACAGGGGACCCATGGACCTCCTGCTAGAGGAGTTCTGGTCCCGTGTGCCCAAGGTGCAGCTGGCCCAGGAAGGAGGAGGCTGGTGTGCATCTCTCCTGGGAGTAGTTCCCCAGCTCCATCTTCACAAATTTTAATACCTCCCATCCATTTGCAACTAACCTGTTCTCCTACTGGCATCTGTGACAGCTTTTTTTTTTTTTTTTTTTTTTTTTGAGATGGAAGCTTGCTCAGTTGCCCAGGCTGGGGTGCAGTGGTGCAGTTTCAGCTCACTGCAACCTCTGCCTCCCGGTTCAAGCAATCCTCCCACCTCAGCCTCCCAAGTGGCTGGGAATACAGGCATGTGCCACCACTCCTGGCTAAGTTTTTTTTTTTTTTTTTTTTTTTTTTTGGTATTTTTAGTAGAGATGGAGTTTCACCATGTTGACCAGGCTGGTTTCAAACTTCTGACCTCAAGTGATACACCCACCTTGGCCTCCCACAGTGCTGGGATTACAGGCATGAGCCACTGTGCCTGGCCCGTCTTTTTTTTTTTTTTTTTTTTTTTTGAGACAGAATCTTGCTTTGTCACCCAGGCTGGAGTGCAGTGGCGCGATTTCGGCTCACTGTAACCTCTGCCTCCTGGGTTCAAGCAATTTTCCTGGCTCAGCCTCTGGAGTAGCTGGGATTACAGGCATGTGCCACCACGCTCAGCTAATTTTTGTATTTTTAGTAGAGAAATGGTTTCACTGTGTTGGCCAGGCTGGTCTCGAACTCCTGACCTCAGGTGATCCTCCCGCCTGGGAGTCCCAAAGTGCTGGGATTACAGGCGTGAGCCACCGCGCCCAGCTGGCCCAAGTCTTTAAATATAATTGCAACTGAGGGTATGGCAGCGGCCAGAGGTCCTGAGTTGGTGGAGGACCCCAGCCCGGGGAGTCAGTGCTTCTTCCCTCTCTTTCCTACTTTTCTCCCGACTCCCTCCCTCCCCAAGAGTCTTTGGAGGATTGTCCTGTGGATGAAGTTGAAGATGCATTTCAGGGCCTGGGAAAAGAAGATGAGGAAATTGATCAATTCAGTGATAATACATTTGGGTCAGGTGCAACTGATGATCATTGGCAGGAAGCACATGAGTGCCTGGCTGAACCGGAAGAAAAGCAACCAGTGGCAGTTATTGAACAAAAAGGCAATGGAGAGAGGCATGAAATGGATTTGTTGGGTGACCATGAGGAGAATCTAGTAGAAAGGCTCAGTAAGATGGTGACTGAAAATGAACTAGAAGATCCGGCAATCATGAGGACAGTGCAAACCAGGCCAGTTTTATAACCCCAACCAGGAAGTCTGAATTCCAGGATCTGGGATGAATCTGAAGTTCTGAGGGTAATCCAAAGACTACTGCTCACTCAGGAAGTGCCTACAGTGTCTGTATTAGAATGTGCCTTGCCTCAGAGGCCCCCAGGGTCCAGAAGATGATCAGGACCTTTCTGAACATGCGTTACCGAGGCGGTCAACTTCATCTATCATTGGCAGTCCTCCTGTTAGAGCTGTCCCCATAGGCGCCCCACCTAAGCAGATGACTGTACCCAGTCTCGCCCAACACTTTCTGTGTCCCAAGCCTGTCCATGTTCAGCCCCCAATGCCACCGCATTATCCTGCTCCCTATGGTGACAAGACATCTCCAAGTCAGCTCTGCTGTGTCCCGCTACAGCCTGGATGTATGTCTCCCAGCCAGTTCGCATGGGTCCCTGGATTTGTTGGTAGTCTGTTTGCTGCCATGAATCCCAAGTTCCTACAAGGGCCAGTGGGCAGATGCTTCCCCCAGCACCAGGCTTCTGTGCCTTCTTTAGTGCTCCACTCCTGCTGCACCACCTCCACGGCAGCACCCTCCTGGCCCAGGACTCCACCTGCAAAGCCTAAGATCTCAGGCCCCAATGTTTATACTGGACACAACTCACTTTCATCCACAGCATTGTTGACTCTTGCATCAGAGACAGCAACAGAATAGAAATCAGCATCAGAATCTCAATGGTGCAGGAGATAGAGGAAGTCAATGGAACACTCATCAAGATAATCTCTGAAAGGATCCATATGCCAATCTCATGTTGCAGCGGGAAAAGGATTGGGTCCCTAAAATCCAGATGATGCAATTGCAAACCACTGATCCCTACCTGGAAGATTTTTATTACCAGAATTACTTGGAAAAACTGTCAGCTGCTGAAGAAAAATAAGGTGATGGCCCTAAAAAGGAGTGCACCAAGCTCATCACCCCTCAGTTGGACAAACCTGAGCACGCCTATAATCCAGTGCAATTTGCGGGCACTTTCGGAAAGCTGACTGTTTCTAGTGTAAATAATCAGCAAAAAATGACTGATGCTCTTGTGACATCTTGGAGTGAGGATAATGAGACAGAAGAAAAGTTCGAGACAAGAGGAGAAAACCCTTGTCATGGCCGAGCGCAGTGGCTCAAACCTGTAATCCCTGCACTTTGGGAGGCTGAGGCGGGCAGATCGTGAGGTCAAGAGATCGAGACCATCCTGGCTAACACAGTGAAACCGCGTCTCTACTAAAAATACAAAAATTAGCCGGGCGTGGTGGCGGGCGCCTGTAGTCCCAGCTACTCGGGAGGCTGAGGCAGGAGAATCGCTTGAACCTGGGAGGTGGAGGTTGCAGTGAGCCAAGATCATGCCATTGCACTCCAGCCTGGCGACAGAGGGAGACTCCATCTCACACAAACAAACAAAACCCTGTCATAATTGAGAAAACCTACAGATTACTCCTTGATGCGAAGGACTATGAAAGTCATTATTGCCTGAAGCTAGAATGGATGAGGGAAAGCACAAAATGTGTAGCATGTATGACAAGTTAAGGAGGAAATTGCCTGGACAAGAGAGGCCTAGTGATGACCACTTTGTGCAGATCATGTGTATCCGAAAAGGGAAGAGAACGGTTGCCTGTATTCTTCCTTTCCTCTCCACAGAGCAAGCAACTGACATTCTCCTGATAACAGCCAGGAACCTCCCTTTCCTTATCAAGAAGGACGCACAGGGGCGAGGCACCCTGGCTCACTCTTGTAATGCCAGCACTTTGGGAGGCTGAGGCGGGCAGATCACTTGAGATCGGGAGTTCGAGACCAGCCTGGCTAACATAGTGAAACCCCATCTCTACTAAAAATACAAAAATTAACTAGACATGGTGGTGCATACGTGTAATCCCGGCTACTTGGGAGGCTGAGGCAGGAGAATCGCTTGAACCTGGGATGCGGAGGTTGCAGTGAGCCGAAATTGCACCAGTGCACTCCAGCCTATGTGACAGAGCTAGACTCCGTCTCAAAATAAATAAATGAATAAATAAGTTAAAAATAGCCGAGTGTGGTGGTGTGCACCTATAGTCCCAGCTACTTGAGAGGCTGAGGTGGGAGGATCATTTTAACCCAGGAGTTCAAGGCTGCTGTGGGCTATGATCACACCACTGCACTCCAGCCTGGGTGACAGAATGAGACACTGTAGCTAAATAAATACATGTGAAATGTGAGCTCGCTTCTATGAAAATAACTTTTTATGTCAGGTTTCATGTTTGAAACAGCTACACACAATTTCTGATAACTTGTTATCAGGAGAAATAGGCTTTGTAATGGTAGTCTCTTAAGAAATTATTGATGGCTACTAATAGTGAGAACCTTTATTCACCGCTGCAGGTGATATAAAATTTGGACCTTTTTAGGCCGGGCTTGGTGGCTCACGCCTGTAATCCCAGCACCTCAGGAGGCCGAGGTGGGCGGATCACCTGAGGTCAGGAGTTCGAGACCAGCCTGACCAACATGGAGAAACCCCGTCTCTACTAAAAATACAAAATTAGCCAGGCATGGTGGCGCATGCCTGTAATGCCAGCCACTTGGGAGGCTGAGGCAGGAGAATTGCTTCAACCTGGGAGGTGGTGGTTGTGGTGAGCCGAGATTGCATGCGCCATTGCACTCCAGCCTGGGCAACAAGAGCAAAACTCTGTCTCAAAAAGAAAAAAAATTGGCCGGGCGCGGTGGCTCACGCCTGTAATCCCAGCACTTTGGGAGGCCGAGGCGGGCGGATCACAAGGTCAGGAGATCGAGACCATCCTGGCTAACACTGTGAAACCCCGTCTCTACTAAAAATGCAAAAAATTAGCCGGGCGAGGCGGCGGGCGCCTGTAGTCCCAGCTACTCGGGAGGCTGAGGCAGGAGAATGGCGTGAACCCGGGAGGCGGAGCTTGCAGTGAGCCGAGATCGCGCCACTGCACTCCAGCCTGGGCGACTAAGCGAGACTCTGTCTCAAAAAAAAAAAAAAAAGAAAAAAAATTTTTTTCTTTTTGAGACAGTATCATTCTATCACCCAGGCAGGAGTGCAGTGGCTTGATCACAGCTCACTGTAGCCTCCACCTCCCCAGTCTCAGGTGATCTTCCTACCTCAGCCTCCCAAGTAGCTGGGACCACAGGCACACACCGTGACGGCTGGGTTTTTTATTTTATTTTTTTGTAGAGACAAAGTCTCATTATGCTGCCTAGACTGGTCTTGAACTCCCGGGCTCAAGTGATCCGCCCTCCTTGGCTCCCAAAGTGCTAAGACTATAGGTGTGTACTACTACATCCAGCCTGAAATGATTTTTTAATCTCTTCTCTTTTTTTTTTTTTTTTTTTTTGAGACAGAGTCTTGCTATGTCGCCCAGGCTGGAGTGCAGTGATGCCATCTCGGCTCACTGCAACCTTCGCCTCCTGGGTTCAAGCGATTCTCCTGCCTCAGCTTCCCGAATAGCTGGGACTACAGGCATTTGCCACCACGCTCGGCTAATTTTTGTGTTTTTTTTAAGTAGAGATGGGGGTTTCACCATATTGGCCAGGCTGGTCTCAAACTCCTGAACTCAAGTGATCTGCCCTCCTTGACCTCCCAAAGTTCTGGGATTACAGGCTTGAGCCACTGCGCCCAGCCTCTTTCTTTCTTCTTTTTTTTTTTTTTTGAGGCAGAGTCTCGCTCTGTCGCCCAGGCTGGAGTGCAGTGGCCGGATCTCAGCTCACTGCAAGGTCCGCCTCCCGGGTTTACGCCATTCTCCTGCCTCAGCCTCCCGAGTAGCTGGGACTACAGGCGCCCGCCACCTCGCCCGGCTAGTTTTTTGTATTTTTTAGTAGAGACGGGGTTTCACCGGGTTAGCCAGAATGGTCTCGATTTCCTGACCTCGTGATCCGCCCGTCTCGGCCTCCCAAAGTGCTGGGATTACAGGCTTGAGCCACCACGCCCAGCCGCCTCTTTTCTTTTCTTTTTTTTTTTTTTTTTGAGACGGAGTCTCGTTCTGTCGCCCAGGCTGGAGTGCAGTGGCTAGATCTCAGCTCACTGCAAGCTCTGCCTCCCGGGTTTACGCCATTCTCCTGCCTCAGCCTCCCGAGTAGCTGGGACTACCGGTGCCCGCCACCTCGTCCGGCTATTTTTTTTGTATTTTTTAGTAGAGACGGGGTTTCACCGTGTTAGCCAGGATGGTCTCGATCTCCTGACCTTGTGATCCGCCCGTCTCGGCCTCCCAAAGTGCTGGGATTACAGGCTTGAGCCACCACGCCCGGCCGCCTCTTTTCTTTCTTAAGCTGCGTCCTGGCTATGTCAGTGTTTATTTTATTATAGATCCTTAAACTAAACTTACACATTCTGTTACGGGTTGAATTGCATCCTCCCTGAATTCATGTGTCGAAGTTCTTACCCCTAGTACCTCAGAATGTGACCTTACTTTGTTTTGGTTTGTTTCTTTGAGACAAAGTCTAGCTCTGTTGCCCAGGCTGGAGTGCAGTGGCACGATCTCGGGTCACTGCAACCTCCACCTCCCGGTTCAAGCAATTCTCCTGCCTCAGCCTCCTCAAGTAGCTAGGACTACAGGTGCATGCCACCATGCCCAGCTAATTTTTGTAATTTTAGTAGAGACGGGGTTTCGCCGTGTTGGCCAGGCTGGTCTTGAACTCCTGAGCTCATGATCTGCCCGCCTCCGCCTCCCGAAAGTCCTGGGATTACAGCTGTGAGCCGCTGTGCCCGGCCACTCATTTGGATATAGGGTTATCATAAATGTAATCCGTTAAGATGGGGCCCTACTGAAGTAGAGTGGGTCCCTAATCCAGTATATCTAATGTCCTTACAAAAAGGGGAAATTTGGACACAGGCACACACACACAACACCAGATGGAGGTTGGAGTTATGCTGCCAGGGAACCACCAGAAGTTAGAACAAAGTTGGCAATACATCCTTCCCTGGCACCTTCAGAAGGAGCACAGCCCTGCAGACACCTTGATCTTGAACTCCAGCCTCCAGAACTGCCAGACAATACATTTCCTTTTTTTTTTTTTTTCTTTCTGAGACAGAGTCTTGCTCTGTCACCCAGGCTGGAGTACAGTGGTGCCATCTCAGCTCATTGTAACCTCTGCCTCTCAGGTTCTAGCAATTCTCCTATCTACCTTGGGTGAAAAAGCGAGACCCTGTCTCAAACAAAACAAAACAAAACAATACAAAGAAACTAATCTCTTAAAGAGAATTGAGAGACTTTCAGTTTTCTGTACGCGGGGATAGTTTGTCTAGCAGAGGGCATATTTGTTGCTTGAAAGACTGGCAAAATCCCTCCTGTTGTTTGTAACAGTAAACCCTGGGTGAGTTCATGCATTCTCAGAAACTGTTGGTTGGGGTTCCAACACGGAAAGACAGCTGTACCTGTGCCATGTTAAATCAGAGAAAAAGGTTGTTGAATAATAAGTGTAACATGAGTTGATTTAAGTGAAAAATATTTTCATTTGCCTTGAAAAGTCAGCAAGGAGGACATTAAAAGTTTCACAGCAGTTAATAGGTCAGTGCAGTGGCTCATTCCTGTAATCCCAGCACTTTGGGAGACTGAAGCGGGAGGATTGCTTGAGCTCAGGAGTTTGTGACCAGCCTGGGCAACATAGCAAGACCCTGTCTCTAATTAATAAATAATAATAATAAAACAGCGGTTAACATCTGGAAAAAAAAAAAAAAGAAGAAGAAGAAACTGTTGATTGGGTATAAACTGGCCTAACCCTTTTGGCAAGATTTCTTGTCTTTTTTTTTTTTTTTTTCTTTGAGTGTTGCTCTTTTGCCCAGGCTGGAGTGCAGTGGCGCAATCTCAACTCGCTGCAAGCTTCACCTCCTGGGTTCACACCATTCTCTTGCCTCAGCCTGCCGAGTAACCCGGACTACAGGCACCTGCCACCACGCCCGGCTAATTTTGTTGTATTTTTAGTAGAGACAGGGTTTCACCATGTTAGTCAGGATGGTCTCAATCTCCTGACCTCATGATCTACCCGCCTCGGCCTCCCAAAGTGCTGGGATTATAGGCACGAGCCACCTCATCTGGCTTCAAGTTTTGTGTTTTTTGTAGAGACACCATGTTTCCAGGCTGGTCTTGAACTCCTGGGCTCAAGCCCGCCTCATCTCCTAAAGTGTTAGGATTACAGGCATGAGCCGCACTGTACCTGGCTCCCCAAAAGAAGTCTTTAAAGTTTGATCCTTCATTGAACTTTTAAAGTGAAACTCTCAGAGGATCTATTTTGGCTAGGTTCTGTGGGACATGAGGAAGTGGCCCTTGCCTGAAGAGAGCACCCAACAGGAGGTGGCACAAGATTTCCACACACACACGAGTGCCCACAGCAGGGATATTGGGACCCATACCCAGGAGGAAGCCATCAAAGCATCCTGAGAAGCGGGAGCCATAGCAGGCCTCAGGGAGGAGGCAGCATCTGAACTTGGCCTAGAGGGTTCCCACAGTTGCAGGGGCTGGGGATCCTGGCCCAGGCCCAGCCCCTGTGCTCCTGAAGTGGACACTCTAGAGATGAGTGGAGGATCAACCCTGTTTCTGGTTTGGGGTGGTTTGTGTGTTTGGGGCAAGGGAATTTCTCAGGTTGCCCTTATTTTCTGAAACGCACGTACTTCTGGATGTTTCTGCGTAAACCATCTGCTTTTACCAAAGCACGAGTTCCTCTCAACTCTCCATGGGGACCGGGGAGGTGGGGGTTGCAGATATCAGACAGACTTGGAGCTTCGGGGTGGCCTGTGGGTCTGGTGAATTCTGTGGTTCTCCAAGTGTGATCCTTGGCCAGTAGCACCAGCATCACCTGGACATCTATTAGAAATGCAAATTTTCGGCCGAGCACAGTGGCTCACTCTTGTAATCCCCGGACTTCGGGAGGCTGAGGCGGGTGGATCACCTGAGGTCAGGAGTTTGAAACCAGCCTGGCCAATATGATGAAACCCCGTCTGTACTAAAAATACAAAAAATTAACCAGGCGTGGTGGCAGGCGCCTGTAATCCCAGATGCTCAGGAGGCTGAGGCAGGAGAATCGCTTGAACCCGGGAGTGCGGAGGTTGCAGTGAGCTGAGATCACACCACTGCACTCCAGCCTGGCCACAAGAGCAAAACTCTGTCTCAAAAACAAAAACAACAACAACAACAACAACAACAACAAAAAGAAATGCAAATTTTCTGGCCCCATCTCAAACCTATTGAATCAGATACTTTTAGAGAATTGGTTCCTGTAATGTGTTTTAACAAGCCTGTGACTCTGGTTTGAGAACCACTGATAGTGATATTTACTCCAGGTGACCCAGGGAAGCGGGGCCCAGCCTGGGCTCCCCCGACCCCTGTCCACCTTTCCTGACTGCTCCGTGCTCACCTCCAAGAGGCTGAAGCTGTTCCTGACTGATGGCTCACGGGAGGACTGGGAGCTGGGATGCTGTTTGGCTAACATCCTCTCCTACAGCGAGGGGGTGAGGTCTGCAAGGGGTACCCAGGGCATTCTCTGGAATGCTACCTCCCTCCCACTTAATGTGCTAGGTGGCATATTAGTATTATTAATCCATACATTCATTCAACAACTTTTTTTGTTGATTGTCCACCGTATACAGGTTGGTTTGGCTATTGGAGATACAGAAATGACTGTGATATCACCCTAGTCCACAAGGAGTCCACGGTCCAGTGGGGACATTGGGGTGGCCACCAGGCAGTGATAGAGCAACCAGGTGCAGTGGCTTGTGCTTGTAATCCTAGCTACTTGGGAGACTGATGCACCTCCTCGGGAGGTGGGAGAATCACTTGAGACCAGGAGCTTGAGACCAGCCTGGGAAACATAGTGAGACTGTCTCAAAAAAAAAAAAAAAAAAAAAAATTAGCCGGGCTTGGTGACCCGCACCAGCAGTGTTAGCTACTCAAGAGGCTGAGGAGGGAGGATCGTTCGAGCTCAGGAGCTTGAGGCTGCAGTGAGTTATAATCATGCCATTGCACTCTAGTCTGGGTATGTTATATACATATATGTGTGTGTGTGTATATATATGTATAAAAATATGTGTGTATTTATGTTTATTTATTGATGTTTATTTTTTGAGATAGAGTCTCACTATTTCACCCAGGCTTGAGTACAGTGGCACAATCATGGCTCACTGCAGTCTCAAACTCCCAGGCTCAAGCGACCCTCCCACCTCAGCCTCCCGAATAGCTGGAACTACAGGCACGTGCCACCATGCCCGGCTAATTTTTAAAAATGTTTTGTAGAGATGGTGTCTCCCTATGTTGCCCAGGCTGATTTCAAACTCCAGGTTTCAAGCAATCCTCCCACCTCAGCCTCCAAAAGTGCTGAGATTACAGGCGTGAGCGACCATGCCTGACAATTTTTTTTTTTTTTTTTTTTTTTGAGACGGAGTCTCATTCTGTGGTCCAGGCTGGAGTGCAGTGGTGGGATCCCTGCTCACTGCAACCTCCGCCTTCTGGGTTTGATCAGAACCCAGCCTCCTGAGTAGCTGGGATTACAGGTGCCCGTTACCATGCCTGGCTAATTTTTTTGTGTTTTTAGTAGAGATGGGGTTTCGCCTGTTGGCCAGGCTGGTCTGGAACTCCTGACCTCAAGTCATCTGCCCGCCTTGGCCTCCCAAAGTGCTGGGATTACAGACATGAGACACTGTGCCCAGCCCCCCACCCTTTTTTTTTTTTTCTTTTTTTAAGTGATGGGGCCTCCCCATGTTACTCAGGCTGGTCTCAAACTCCTGAACTCAGGTAATCCTCCCACCTCAGTCTCCCAAAGTGCTGGGATTACAGGCATGAGCCACCATGCCTACCACCCCCCTCCCCAGCAAATTTTGTTTACAGTTAATATTGCAAAGGCCTCCTCTCTCTACATGCTTTCTTGTCTTTCCAATCCATGCTCCGCATTTTTGGAGATGGAGTCTCACTCTCTCCTCCAGGGTGGAGTGCAGTGTTGCAATCTTGGCTCACTGCAACCTCTGCCTTCCAGGCTCATGCAATTCTCCTGCCTCAGCCTCCTGAGTAGCTGGGATTACAGGCATGCACCACCGCGCCTGGATAATTTTTGTATTTTTAGTAGAGATGAGGTTTCCACATGTCAGCCAGGCTGGTCTGGAACTCCTGACCTCAGGTGATCTGGTGATCTGCCCGCCTCGGCCTCCCAAAGTGCCAAAGTGCTGGCATTACAGGCGTGAGCCACTCTGCGCTTGGCCACTTTTTTTTTTTTTGAGATGAGTTGCGCTCTGTTGCCCAGGTTGGAGTGCAGTGGTGCGATCTTGGCTCACTGTAACCTCTACCTCCTGGGTTTAAGTGATTCTCCTGCCTCAGCCTCCTGAGTGGCTGGGACTATAGGCGCCGGCTGCCACGCCCGGCTAATTTTTGTATTTTTAGTAGATACGAGGTTTCACCGTGTTGGCCAGGCTGGTCTCGAGTTCCTGACCTCAAGTGATCCACCTGCCTCAGCCTCCCAAAGTGCTGGGATTACAGGTGTGAGCCACAGCACCCAACCTAGAGTGAAATACTGAAAACCCTCTCATGACTTTCCAGGCTTCTGAGGGATGAAGTCCAACACCTTAGGCTGGACTACCAGACGCTGCATAGTCTGGTCCTGCTGACTTTGGCAGGATTTCTCTCATCACTGGCCCTGTAACACTTCAACGGACTGCAGTAATGATGCTTCATAGAAGATGCTGTGTTCTCTTGTACCTGCATGTGGTAACTGCGTACCTACTGCTCTCTGCTTAGAATTCCCTTTGCTGCTTGTTTGGCGAACTTCCACTCATCTTTCATGGCTCAGTTCCAATACCATCACCTCTGGGAACCATCTCCTGCCTGCCCCAGGAGGACTGGGACCTCCTTTTCCTGTCCTCTTTTCCTTGAACCTGTAATTCTTTTTTTGAGACAGAGTCTCGCTCTGTCACCCAGAGTGCAGTGGTGATTTTGGCTCACTGCAACCTCTGCCTTCCAGGTTCAAGCAGTTCTCCCTGCCTCCGCCTCCCTAGTAGCTGGGATTACAGGCACACACCACCACGCCCGGTTAATTTTTGTATTTTTAGTAGAGACGGGGTTTCACTATGTTGGGCAGTCTGGTCTTGAACTTCTGACCTTAGGTGATCCGCTTGCCTCAGCCTCCCAAAGTGCTGGGATTACAGGCGTGAGCCACCGCAGAGTCTTAAAAGGTTGGGTTACAATGAGGATTAGGAAATCTGTCAATTATTCGACAGAGAGACAATGAATGGACCAAAGAATAGGGGAGCTCCCTGACATTACAGAACAAATTCAGTATGCAGTATACTGTGAAAGTGAGGCAGAAAAGCAGGTTTTGTTTGCGAGTTTGACTTTAGGATTGCAGGTGAAAAACTTGTGTGACCCTGGAGGTGTGTGGCTAAGGTGCGGCGGGGTCACCGGAGAAAGGTCAAGGGACTGTGGCCCAGTTGGCTCGGAGGTTGTTCAGGTCTCCCAGATTCCAGGGCGGCATTATGAGCCACGTGACAGACCTCCCCTGACTGGCTGACAGCGAAGCATAATTGAGAAGATGGCGGACCAGCAAGGACCTCATCAGAATAGGTCTGTACACAGAGCGGCATGGAGAGTGCAGGAGGGTAGTAGGCCGGGCGGGCGCGGTGGCTCACGCCTGTAATCCTAGCACTTTGGAAAGCCGAGGCGGGCGGATCATGAGGTCAGGAGATCGAGACCATCCCGCCTAACATGGTGAAACCCCGTCTCTACTAAAAATACAAAAAAAAAAAAAAAAAAAAACCCGGGCGTGGCGGGCGCCTGTAGTCCCAGGTACTCGGGAGGCTGAGGCAGGAGAGTGGCGTGAACCTGGGAGGCGGAGGTTGCAGTGAGCCGAGATCGCGCCACTGCACCCCAGCCTGGGCGACAGAGAGACTCCGTCTCAAAAAAAAAAAAAAAAAAAACAGAGTGCAGGAGGGTAGTGAAGCGCAAGGGGAATGCCGACCCTTTTTCCTGTTGGGCCCAAGACAGAGGCGATGTGGGCAGGGGAGAGAGGCCGGGGAATGCGCAGAAGCCGATTCCATCTCTGCACTAACAGTGGATTAGGGGCAGGGCTGGATTTTCGGAGGCAGTGTGCAGCTCCCAATAACGTGTTCCGTGGGTCCCCTGTGAGCCTAGTTTCCTGGTGGGTACCAAGGGGAGCGCGTCGGAACCGTACGCTCCTTTGAGTGAGGGGAATCTGGGAGGACCCAAGGCAGGGGAAACAGGGCCGAGCGGGAAAGCCCTTGAATTGGGGGCGAGACCAGGCCAGGCCTGCTGGACGGGTCGCACGTCTCCTTGGTGACGGGACGCTTGGCCCGGAAGTGGGCGGTGCTTCTGGCGGGGCGGGGCATCTCTGTGACGCTAGGGGCTGGGCCTCGATGGCGAAGCCCAAGCAGCTCCCGGGGGGGTTTGAACTGGCCAATGGGCGAGCTGCCGACCGGGTGTCGGAAAAGGAGGCGGAAGCCGGGAGGAGCCGCCGCCAGAGCCAGACTGCATCCGCCGCGGCGTCTCCATGGCACGACCCTGGCCTCCGACTTCAACGACTTCATAAGGCGGCGTTTCTGGGCTCAGCCGTGTCGCTCCTGGTGAGAGGCCGCCGGCAGGCGGGATCCAGCGCGCTCCGGGGCACCGCGGGCGAGACCGTCGCCTTCGTACCCCCGGCGCTGTCGGCCCCGCGGGGCCGTCGGGTCCTGCGTTCCCCGCCGCGTCGCGCTCGTCCCCCTCCTGTCAGAACCTGGGCCCCCGCCACGCCCACCGGCACGGGACCTCTCCTCCTCCCGCTAACGGGCGGCCGGCCGCCTCCTTCCTCTCCTGGCTACCGCGGGGCTCTGCCCCTCTTCTGCCGCCCGCGGGCAGGGCTTCACCTTTCTCTCTATGGGCAGAAACCGGTATCCTCCTGCCTGCTGGTGGGTGGCCGTCCCTTCTCTCCGCCGACAGAGGCTGTCCCTCGCTCTGCTGCCCGCCGGCGGCCTCGCCCCAACTGCCTCGTCCTCTCCGCGGGCCTCCACACGGCAGTCACTTGCCGGCCCTCCGTAGGCAGCGCTGTCCCCCGGGCACCGTCTCCGGGTCGCCAGGGCCCTCGCCCGCGGGGGTCCCGCCCGCCCCCTCCCAGCCCGATGTCTAACCTGCTTAGAACTCGGTTGTTCGGTTTTCCCTCGCGGCGGGGCGCCCGGGCTCCGCGCCTCCCTCTTTCAAACACTATTGGTCCTCTCGGGCACCTGTTCTTCCGGGAACGCCCCTTCTCCTAGGAGACAGTTGTCCGACCCCGCCCCAGCATCCCCGCTGCTCCCTGCGCGGTTCCGGCCCTCTGGGGCCCACTTGGGGCCGAGCGGTTCTCACTTGCCCTCTCCGCACGTCCGCCGGCGCCTCAGGTTTCCCCCGGTAGCCACCGGCCGTCCTCCGCGTGGGGCCCGGGCGCGGTGGTACTTTTCCCTCGCCGTTCTGCCCCGTCCCCTCCCCTTCCTCCCCTCTGCCCCCAGGTCGCTCAGCCTCTCCTATCTCCCCCTACTTTGGCAGGACAGTTGCTGTGCGACTTGGACAGTAGAGGAGCGCCTCCCAAGTTTTCATCCAACTGCCAACCCCAAAGCTTCCACCCTTCTCCCCTCAGAGAGGACGTTTGATGCCGGGCCCCTTGAGAGGCTCATTGACAAGCCCGCCCCTCTGGGTCCCCCTGAGCAGAGCCTGCTGACCCAATTGCCCACCTTTGCGGCTTTGATGCCTAGCCATGTCTGCCTCATCCTCAGGCGGCTCCCCCAGGTACTGCCGATGTGGGAGGCGCCTGCGCCCGAGGGCAGGGAAAGGTGGCCAGGGGTCCCCAGGGCAGGCTCGCCTGAGGCTTCCAGCTTCCTCATTGTGTTTGCTGAAAGTCTGGACCAAAACATTTAAAAATCATTTTTAAAGGGAAGGGGGAACGAAATGTATACACAATCTCAGCTCTACCTCCCTGGCTCCTTCCCAGCTCTACCTCCCTGGCTCCTTCCCTCCCCAAATGTCACAGCTTCCTGGAAGCAAACAGGGTCACTCTTGTTGTCTTCATAGAGTACTAGGTTCAGAGCCTTTTTGAAGGGAGTTGAGGTGTAAATAACATGTCGGAGGTGGATGTGGCAGTTAGCAAGATGATGGAATCCAGGTGGTTTGACAGGAAACCCACTGAGAGATTTCCCAAAACTGTTGGCTTTATGTGAACAATGTTCTGAATGATTAGGGAAAAAAGCCTGTCTTCTCAGTTTTGGTATTCCTTGGCTAAAGGATCAGTAGAGCGCTCTCTCTGTCTCTCTCTCTCTATATATATATACATATTCCCTCTTTTTTTTTTTTTTTTTTTTTGAGACAAGAGTCTCGCTCTGTCGCCCAGGCTGGAGTGCAGTGGCTGGATCTCAGTTCACTGCAAGCTCCGCCTCCCAGGTTTATGCCATTCTCCTGCCTCAGCCTCCCGAGTAGCTGGGACTACAGGCGCCCGCCACCTCGCCCGGCTAGTTTTTTTGTATTTTTTAGTAGAGACGAGGTTTCACCGTGTTAGCCAGGATGGTCTCGATCTCCTGACCTGGAGATCCGCCCGTCTCGGCCTCCCAAAGTACTGGGATTACAGGCTTGAGCCACCACGCCTGGCCATTGCCTCTTTTTAAAATCAGGATGTAATACACATACAGCAAAACGCATACTACAGTGCTCAAGTATTTTTTCCTTGCATTTTGATATTGCATTATTTTCCTCAAGTACTTGTAGAGAGGGCAGGATGATAATTTGGGACCGCCCCGTCTCTGCCCCACCCTCCCCGCCACCCCCTGGTTGCTCAGCCTCTCTGATCTCTCCCCACTTTGGGGGCCAGGTGCGGTGGCTCATGCCTGTGCAATCCTAGCACTTTGAGAGGCCGAGGTGGGCGAATCACCTGAAGTCAGGAGTTCAAGACCAGCCTGACCAACATGGTGAAACCCCGTCTCTACTAGAAATATAAAAAATTTGCTGGGCATGGTGGCACACGCCTGTAATCCCAGCTACTTAGGAGGCTGGGGCAGGAGAACTGGAGAATTGCTTGAACCTGGGAGGCAGAGCTTGCAGTGAGCAAAGATTGGGCCACCGCACTCCATCCTGGGTGACAGAGTGAGACTCCATCTCAAAACAAAAACAAAAACAAAAAGGGCAGTGAGATGGATCAGATGGTAATTCCAAGTCCTGGAGTTCTTGGATGTACTGCTGAAAGATTTTTGGAGCAAATTAAACTTTTAAACTTTTGCTCTCTCTGTTTTTTTTTTTTTTTTTTTTTCTATCTTTGCAGATCTGGTGATGGGGCTGTACAGTATATGTGTAAGCAATGTGAATTACACATGGCATTAAAAAAAAAATCCCCTGCTGCTTAGGAGCTTAAAGGATAGGAAGTGGAATATTTTGGGAAACAGATGCTTTTTTATTCTCTTAGGGGACTATTTGAGCCTTAATTTGATGAGTGTGCGTTACAGTGACTTCTCGTGCCTGAGCCTAATGCTTTTTGAAAAAAATTCTTTTTCTTTTTTGTTGTTGTTTTGAAACAGGATCTCCCTCTGCCACCTAGGCTGGAGTGCAGTGGCGCGGTCGTGGCTTACTGCAGCTTCCACCTCCCAGGCTTAAGTGATTCTCCCACCTCAGCCTCCCAAGTAGCTGGGACTACGTGCCACCACGCCCAGCTAATTTTTGTATGTTTTGTAGAGATGGGGTCTTGCCATGTTGCCCAGGCTGGTCTCAAACTCCTGGGCTCAAGCAATCTGCCTGCCTTGGCCTCCAAAAGTGTTGGAATTACAGGCATGAGCCGTGGCTTGTGGCCACTAATGCTCTATTTTTGTCATTCACTCACTCCATCTTTCTCCAGGGCCGCTTCTGCTCCAGGTACTGTCCTGGGTGCTTCTACCCTCAGCCAAACCAGCACCTTGGCTGTGTTCATGTGCTGCTTGCTTTTTGTCATCTGACAGGCTGTCAGCCTGGCTTTTCAGTAAGGGTCATAATACATGTGATGTGACGATATGTTACAAGTCCAGCCTGCAAATGCCCATCACCCTATTTCCATCCCACTGCTGGGCTCTCACGCACATCTGGTGCTCATCTCAGGGGAGTCAAGGAATTCCACGCTGGTTTTCCTAGCCTTGAACATGTTAGCTACCATAGTCAGTGTACAATTTCATGAAATCTAAAACATAAGAGAGCCCTAGTTTTCTGCTTACAATCTGGTTCTTGTGCCTGGGTGCAGGTTTCCATCGTGTGGGAAGAACGGAGTAACGAGTCTCACGCAGAAAAAGGTCTTGAGAGCACCTTGTGGCGCACCCAGTGTAACTGTAACGGTAGGTGATGCACTCACGTAGCAGCCCTCTTTGGTCACCCTGCTAAAAATGCTTCTGCACACCATTTCCAGGAGATGCCTTACCCTGCTGGGCACCATCGTCTCCCAGTTGCTCTGCTAGGTGCAGTTATGCATAGTCTGCTGATTTTTAATTACGATCATTTTTGTCTGTGGTAAGGCTGCCGGGTGTGAGGAAATTGTCTTAGACGTATTCTTCCAGCCAAATCCTAAAATCTTGAGATTTTTAAAATAAAGAAAGGAAAAGAAAAAGACGAGAAAAAAAAAGTTTAAAGAATGGGGGGAAGGATAAGAGCTGGTGGTGGTTGAGGGGTTTGTAGTTGCGGTTCTGCCTTGCTCATGTTTTCTTTAGAATCTAGACAACCTTCTCATCCTTAGGATTTCCTCCAGCTTTCTGTTTTCATGGTCTTTGGTCTGCCTGCTGTCTGATTTATTCTGCACCCTGAGCATTTTGTGTGTTTCCCACGCCAATCTGCATGCCCACTTGAGATCACTGTGTAGAAGGATCCACCTGCTTTCCGCTGTGCTTCACTAAATCCAAGGAGGAGCTGTGCATTCCAGCAGGTTTAGAGGAGATCCAGCCCTGAGGACCCTGGGGCCTGCGTCTGGGATCTGTTCTAGAACGAGTGGGTCTTGCAGACCCTCTCTTGAGTGGACCAGAATCTCCCTGGTGGTCTGCTGGAATCTCTGCAGGAACCTGCTGAATGATACTCCCGCCTTGCTGCCTGCCTGCATGCCAGTAGTTGGTAGCTGTCCTGCTCGCTTGCTGGCTAGGCTTTTTGGTGGCCCCCAGAGGCTGTGAGCTCCGTTTTTATGCCCAGTTTACTCATCCACAGATCAACCATTTTTGTGTTGTCCTCCCCCACCTGCCAGAAGCCAACCATGAAGGACCGCTCTTCAACTCCCCCCTTACATGTTCACGTGGATGAGAACACCCCTGTCCACGTCCACATAAAAAAACTCCCGAAACCATCAGCGACCAGCAGCCAGGTAGGAGCATGCCAGTGGGGTGAGGTAGCAGCTGCGGATCTGGGTGATCCTGCTAAGCCCAGCCTCCTCACACTGTGACTCCAAAGGTTTGGGAGACAAACACACTCTTTCGGAGGCCGGTTTCCTGGTTAGAAGGTAGGCAGGCCTGTCATCCAGGAGCAGCAGCAGTAACATTAGTCAGAAGAGGAACTCTGCCAGTTGGAGAGGGATGTCACTAGCATGGCACCATGGCCAGCTGGGTGTGGAAGTGACCCTGGATTTGTCCCTTTCCACAGAAATCTCACAAGCGAGGAATGAAAGGGGACACTGTGAATGTGCGGCGGAGTGTCCGGGTGAAAACCAAGGTACCTTGGATGCCCCCTGGAAAATCATCTGCCCGGCCCGTGGGATGCAAGTGGGAGGTAGGCTCACCCTTGCCCAGGCTTTTCTTCTCGGACTGCTCAGATCCTAGCAGGCCTCAGCCTCGGTATGATTCAGGGTCAGCTGTAGCTACTGGAATGTCCTAGCAGACCCCATTTACTGAGGGCCTTGCTAAACCCTGAAACTGTGTGAATAATCTTCTTGAGTTCTTATGACACTGCTGTGTGGGAAGTCCTGCGGTCCCAGTGCAGAGATGAGGAACCAGGCCTCAGAGAGCAGTGATTTTCCCAGAGTCACAGAGAAGGTAGCAGAGCTGGAGTTAAGATTCTTTCTAGAGGCAGTGCTCTTAGCCTCTCTGCTTTGCATGTGAGGAGCCACATCACATGTCATGTCTTGTCTTGTCTTTTCTTTTCTTTTCTTTCTTTCTTTCTTTTTTTTTTTTTTTTTTCGAGACAGAGCCTTGCTCTGTTGCCGAGGCTGGAATGCAGTGGCATGATCTTGGCTCACTGCAACCTCCGCCTCCCAGGTTCAAGTGATTCTCCTGCCTCAGCCTCCCGAGTAGCTGGGACTACAGGCACCTACCACCACGCCCGGCTAATTTTTTTTTTTTTTTTTTTTTTGAGACGGAGTCTTGCTCTGTCACCCAGGCTGGAGTGCAGTGGCCGGATCTCAGCTCACTGCAAGCTCCGCCTCCCGGGTTCACGCCATTCTCCTGCCTCAGCCTCCCGAGTAGCTGGGACTACAGGCGCCCGCCACCTCGCCCGGCTAGTTTTTTGTATTTTTTAGTAGAGACGGGGTTTCACCGTGTTAGCCAGGATGGTCTCGATCTCCTGACCTCGTGATCCGCCCGTCTCGGCCTCCCAAAGTGCTGGGATTACAGGCGTGAGCCACCGCGCCCGGCCTGATTTTTTTTTTTGTAGTAGAGACAGGTTTTCACTGTGTTAGCCAGGATGGTCTCAATCTCCTGACCTCATGATCTGCCCGCCTCAGCCTCCCAAAGTGCTGGGATTACAAGTACAGGGATTTTTTGTAGATTTTTTGCTATAGCGTCGTTTGTAACAGAAAAATTGGAAGCAACCTAAATGTCCATCAGGAGAGTGTTGGTTAAATTATAATACATCCAGGCCGGGCGCGGTGGCTCAAGCCTGTAATCCCAGCACTTTGGGAGGCCGAGACGGGCGGATCACGAGGTCAGGAGATCGAGACCATCCTGGCTAATACGGTGAAACCCCGTCTCTACTAAAAATACAAAAAACTAGCCAGGCGAGGTGGCGGGCGCCTGTGGTCCCAGCTACTCGGGAGGCTGAGGCAGGAGAATGGCGGGAACCCGGGAGGCGGAGCTTGCAGTGAGCTGAGATCCGGCCACTGCACTCCAGCCCGGGCGACAGAGCCAGACTCCGTCTCAAAAAAAAAAAAAAAAAAAAAAATTATAATACATCCGACTGGGTGTGGTGGGCTCACGCCTGTAATCCCAACACTTTTAGGAGGCCCAGGAGGGAGGATCGCTTGGGCCCAGGAGTTTTGAGATCAGCCTGGGCAACATAGTGAGATCCTATCTCTACAAAAAATAAAAAAATTAGTTGGGCGTGGTGGCATGCACTTATAGTTCCAGCTACTCAGAAGGCTGAGGTGGGAGGATCGCTTAACTGGAGGTTAAGGTTCCAGTGAGCCATGATCATGCCACTGCATAGCCTGTGTGACACAGTGAGACCCTGTCTCAAACAAAAGAGAAATATGATACATCCATACAATGGAATACCATGCAGCCGTGCAAAGACTGAGGTAGAGGCTGGTTGCCGTGGCTTATACCTGTGATCTCAGCACTTTGGGAGGCCAGGGCAGGAGGATCACTTGAGCCTAGGAGTTCAAGACCAGCCTGGGCAACACGACGAGATTCTGCCTCTACAAAAGATAAAAAATTAGCTGAGTGTGGTGGCACGCACCTGTAGTCTTCCTAGTTAACTTGGGGTGGGGAGGCTGAGACTTCAGTATGCTGTGATTATGCCACTGCACTGCAGCCTGGGTTACAGAACAGGACCCTGTCTCAGGAACAAAAAGATTGAGACAGGTATTTATGCATGATAATGAAGCATGGAGATGCACAACATATAACATTTGGCCGGCCTTATTTGTGAAGAAAAGGGGCGTCTGTGTCCATGTATAAACACATATGTTTATATGTACAGAACGTTTTCTGGGAGAATATGCAAGTAGTGGTAAGCAGTGATTGCCTCTGAGGTATGGCAAGGTTTAATACTTTGTTTTTATTTATTTATTTACTTTTTGAGACAGAGTCTCATTTTGTCACCCAGGCTGGAGTGCAGTGGCGTGATCTCTACCTCCTGGGTACAAGCGATTCTCCTGCCTCAGCCTCCCGAGTTGTTGGGATTACAGACATGCATCACCACACCTGGCTAATTTTTGTATTTTTAGTAGAGACAGGGTTTTGCTATGTTGGCCAGGCTGGTCTCGAACTCCTGACCTCAAGTAACCCGCCCACCTTAGCCTCCCAGAGTGCTGGGATTACAGGCGTGAGCCACCACCACGCACAGCCAAAAATGCCTTCTTTTTTTTTCTGAGACAGAGCCTTGCTCTGTCTTCCAGTCTGGTGTGCAGTGGCATGAACTCGGCTCACTGCAACCTCTACTTCCCAGGTTCAAGCGATTCTTCTGCCTCAGCCTCCTGAGTAACTGGGACTACAGGTGTGCGCCACCACGCCCGGCTAATTTTTCTTTTCTCTCTTTTTTTTTTTTTTCTGAGACAGAGTCTCGCTTTGTCGCCCAGGCTGGAGTGCAGTGGTGTGATCTCGGCTCACTACAAGCTCCATCTCCCAGGTTCACGCCATTCTCCTGCCTCAGCCTTCTGAGTAGCTGGGACTACAGGTGCCCGCCACCACACCAGGCTAATTTTTTGTATTTTTAGTAGAGATGGGGTTTCACCATGTTAGCCAGGATGGTCTCGATCTCCTGACCCGGTGATCCGCCTGCCTCGGCCTCCCAAAGTGCTGGGATTACAGGCATGAGCCATTGCGCCCGGCCCAAAAATGCCTTTTAAAAAAGTAAAAAGCCTTGGTAGTTTTTGTTTTTCTGTTTTTGTTTTTTTGAGACAGAGTATTGTTCTGTTGCCCAGGCTAGAGTGCAGTGACATGATCTTGGCTCACTGCAACCTCCATCTCCCGGGTTCAAGTGATTCTCCTGCCTCAGCCTCCTGAGTTAGCTGGGACTCAGGCATGCACTACCACACCCAGCTAGTTTTTGTATTTTTTGTAGAGATGGGGTTTCACCATGTTTGCCAGGCTGGTCTTGAACTCCTGATGTCAAGTGATCTGCTCGCCTTGGCCTCCTAAAGTGCTGGGATTATAGGCGTGAGCCACTGTGCCTGGCCTCCTTGGTAGTTTTCAAAGTACACATCACAGAGATGCTGCTATGAAAAATTTTCCTGTTGACGTGGATTGCTGGGGTAATAATCCCCTCTGGAAAGCATAATGCCACTTCCAGCCCCAAATCCTAGAGATGGAAGGTCCCAGAGAGGTGGCCTGCCCAGGTTCTCTCGGCAGCTGAAACAGTACCTGTCTTTTCTGCTTTCATTCTTGGGTCTGTCTGCCCCTTTCTATTTTCAAGTGGCTTCCTGTGACCCTGAGAGGCCCTAACTCAACCCTGTCCATCATGGACGGAAGGTGAACAGCCCCTGGAGGTGGAAGTTTGGGGAAGATACGGAAATGAAGACCAAAAGCTGCTGTATGCATGTGGGGTTCTTGTTTGATATCTTACAACTCTTGGAATATAAGATCATCTTTGGAAGAAAGAAGGTCTAGGTTTTTTTCTTGCCTCTGTTACTAAAAGTGATCAGCCGGGCGTGGTGGCTCACATTTGTAATCCCAGCACTGTGGGAGGCCAAGGCAGGCAAATCATGAGGTCAAGAGACTGAGACCATCCTGGCCAACATGGTGAAACCCCATCTCAACTAAAAATACAAAAAGTAGCTGGGCATGGTGGCATGTGCCTGTAGTCCCAGCCACTTGGGAGGCTGAGGCAGGAGAACTGCTTGAACTCTTTAGGCAGAGGTTACACTGAGCTGAGATTGCGCCACTGCACTCCAGCCTGGCAACAGAGCGAGACTCCATCTCAAAAAAAAAAAAAAAGTTCTACTCAAATCTGGCTGCTGTTAAGTTTCAAAAACTTCTTGTTGAAAAGTACAGGCCTGGGAGCAATGGCTCACTCCTGTAATCCCAGCACTTTGGGAGGCTGAGGCAGGCAGATCACCTGAGGTCAGGAGTTCGAGACCAGCCTAGGCAACATGGCGAAACCCCGTCTCTACTAAAAATACAAAATTTACCCTCGCGTGGTGGTCAGCGCCACTAATCCCAGCTGCACAGAAGGCTGAGGCAGGAGAATCGCTTGAGCCTATGAGGCGGAGGTTGCAGGGAGCCAGGATCACGCCCCTGCACTGTAGCCTGGGCAACAAAGTGAGTCTCCATCTCAAAAAAAAAAAAGGAAAAATGAAAAGGGGATGGGCCGGGCCTGGTGTCTCACACCTGTAATGCCAGCACTTTGGGAGGCTGAGGCAGGTGGTTCACCTGAGCTCAGGAGTTGGAGACCAGCTTAGACAATGTGATGAACCATACGTCTACCAAAAATACAAAAAATGAGTCTGGTGTGGTGGTGTGCGCCTGTGGTCCCAGCTACTTGGGAGGCTGAGGTGTAAGGATCGCTTGATCCTGGGAGGCGGAGGTTGCAGTGAACCAAAATTGTGCTACTGCACTCCAGGCTGGTTGACAGAGTGAGACCCCATCTCAAAAAAAAAAAAAAAAAAAGGAAAAGTGCAGGGACATACACCCATCAGAAGTGTATTGCTCCATGAATTTTCACAAACTGAAGTTACCTGTGTAATGATCACCCAGCATCCTAGAAGCTGCCCCTGGCTTTTATCTATGTCACTGCCTCCCAATCACAAGGAGTAACTAGTCACACTGTCTCCTATATATATATTTTTTGTCATTTTAAAAAATAAATAGTCATGTATCAATTAACAATGGGGATATATTCTGAGAAACATGTTGTTAGGCACTTTCATCATTGTGCAAACATCATAGAGTGTACTTACACAAACTGAGATTGCTAGAGCCTGCTCCACACCTGGGCTGTGTGGTGTAGCCTATTGCTCCTAGGCTGCAGACCTCTGCAGCATGATGCCATACAGAATACTGTAGGCAACTGTAACACAATGGTAAGTATTTACATATTGAAACATAGTAAATATAGAAAAGGTACGGTAAAAATACGGTGTTTTGGGACCACTGTCATATATGGTAAAAATACGGTATTTTGGGATCACTGTCATATATGCAGTCCATTGCTGACTGAAATGTTACATGGCACATGACTGTTTATACATTTTCCTATTTTTGTCCTTTCAAGTATTAAAAGTAACTTCTTTTCTTCTAAAAGCAATATATATATATAGCTGGATGTGGTGGCTCATACCTGAAATCCCAGCACTTTGGGAGGCCGAGGTGGGCTTATCAGGCGTTCAAGACCAGCCTGGCCAACATGGTGAAACCCAACCTCTACTAAAAATACAAAAATTATCTGGGTATGGTGGTGGGCACCTGTAATCCCAGCCACTTGGGAGGCTGAGGCAGGAGAATCACTTGATGAACCCAGGAGGCAGAGTTTGCAGTGAGCCAAGATTGTGCCATTGCACTCTAGCCTGGGCAACAAGAGCAAAACTCTGTCTCCAAAAAAAAAAAAAAAGCAAAAAAAAAAAAGCAATATATGGCCAGGCACGGTGGCTCACTCCTGTAATCCCAGCACTTTGAGAGACTGAAACAGGCAGATCACTTGAGGTCAGGAGTTCGAGAACAGCCTGGCCAACATGGTGAAACCCCATCTCTACTAAAAATACAAAAATCAGCTGGGCATGGTGGAAGGCACCTGTAATCCCAGCTAGTCGGGAGGCTGAGGCAGGAGAATCGCTTGAACCTGGGAGGCGGAGGTTGCAGTGAGCCGAGATCGCATCACTGTACTCCAGTCTAGGCGATGGAGTGAGACCCTGTCTCAAAAAAAAAAAAAAAAAAGTGTTTACAGCTTTGTATAAAGTTTCCTGAAGCATACATGCATTTAAAAATATTTTTAAAAATATTTAAAAAGCTGGGACTACAGGTGCCTGCTACTATGCGCAGCTCGGGCGTCATCCGCCCGCCTCAGCCTCCCAAAGTGCTGGGATTACAGGTGTGCACTGTGCCTGGCCCCTAAAATATTTTTTTAATTTTTTTTTATTTTTATTTTTTTCTTGAGATGGAGTCTCGCTCTGTTGCCAGGCTGGAGTGCAGTGGTGCAATCTTGGCTCACTGCAACCTCCGCCTCCCAGGTTCAAGCGATTCTCCTGCCTCAGCCTTCCAAGTAGCTGGGATTACAGGTGCGTGCCACCACGCCCAGCTAATTTTTGTATTTTTAGTAGAGATGGGGTTTCACCATGTTGGCCAGGATGGTCTCGATCTCTTGACCTCCTGATCCACCCGCCTCGGCCTCCCAAAGCTAAAATATTTTTTTATACTGACGTATTTAAAAAAGTATTTTCCAGGTATTGTACCATGTGCATTTATAATATTTTTCTATATCATCAAAATAACAATGATTACTCCTAAGAGCATTTCTTGATATCATACAATATCTGGTCCTTTTTCAAATTTACCCACTTGTTTCTAAAATACCTTTTCAGCAGATTAATGTACCTTTGTAACTAATCCACTATCAGGTATTCATATTCATTTAAAAGACTTTTGACATATTTCATTTCTATTCTAGGTATAAAAAAAAGTATTGCCCTAAACTTTTGCCAACTTTGGGTATTAATATTTTTGCTGATTTGTTATATCATTTCTTTATTAGTCTTGTCATTGTTAGAGACAGGGTTTCTCTCTGTCACCCAGGCTGGCATGCAGTGGTGCTATCATAGCTCACTGCAGTCTTGAACTCCTGGACTCAAGGAATCCCCTGCCTCAGCCTCCTGAGTAGTTGGGACCACAGGCATGCACCACTACACCCACCTGATTTTTGTTTTTGAGATGGAGTTTCGTTCTTGTTGCCCAGGTTGGAGTGCAATGGCGCGATCTCGGTTCACTGCAACCTCCACCTCCCGGTTTCAAGCGATTCTCCAGCCTCAGCCTCCTGAGTAGCTGAGATTACAGGCATGCACCACCATGTCCGGCTAATTTTGTATTTTAGTAGAGACGGGGTTTCACCATGTTGGTCAGGCTGGTCTCGAACTCCTGACCTCTGGTCATCCACCCGCCTTGGCCTCCCAAAGCGCTGGGATTGCAGGTGTGAGCCACTGTGCCCAGCGCCAGCTAATGGTTTTTACTTTTGTAGAGACAAGTTCTCGCTATGTTGCTGAGGCTGGTTTTGGCTTCCCGCCTTGGCCTACCAAAATACTGACTTTACAGGATATCCAGCCTATGTTCTTTATTTTAAACATAACATTGTAACCCAAACTTTTAATTTTGATGTTGGGAATTCTCCAACACCATCATTTAAACATGGATAGGTGATGTTCCATCACGAGGGTTCAGAGTATGGTTCTTCCTGGGGCCCCCAAGTTAGCTGTTACAGCTTTTCCCGTCTAAACAGTAAATAAGCCTCCAGTGGTGGAACTCATGGTCAAGGTTCTGCCCTCTGAGTTCATTTGTTTCTCCCTCTTCTACATCAGAATCCACCTCATTGCCTGGAGATCACGCCACCATCTTCAGAAAAGCTGGTCTCAGTGATGCGGTTAAGTGACCTCTCTACAGAAGATGATGACTCAGGTCACTGTAAAATGAACCGTTATGATAAGAAGATTGATAGTCTAATGAATGCGGTTGGTTGTCTGAAGTCTGAGGTGAGGGAGGTAGGGGGCTGGGACAGCTAGTACCCTGAGGATGTGCAGGAGCACCCAGGTGGATTTCCTGCCTGGTCCCTCAGCCTGCCTCTGCAGGCCTTCTGATCTCCTCTGCAGGGTTGTCCTGGGCTTCAGGTGCCTGCCCGGGGAGGTAGCTGGGGCAGCATGGGATCCCATCCCACCAACAAGGGCCCTCTCTATTGAGCATGTAGCTGTCCTGTAGCGCCCGGCCTGATCTGACTTTTTAAAACAGCATGTGAAGCCAGTGGTGGTATTGTCTTCATTATAGAGATGAAACACCTGGGAAACTAGGGCCTATGCCTTCCACTTTATATAAAGTTTAACAAAAAACAGGCTGGGCGTGGTGGCTCACGCCTGTAATCCCAGCACTTTGGGTGGCTGAGGCAGGTGGATCACCTGAGGTCAGGAATTCAAGACCAGCCTGACCAACATGGTGAAACCCCATCTCTACTAAAAATACAAACAAAACTTAGCGGGCATGGTGGCGTGTGCCTGTAATCTCAGCTACTCAGGAGGCTGAGGTGGTAGAATCGCTCGAACCCAGAAGCCAGATTGCAGTGAGCCAAGACGCACAATTGCACTTAGCCTGGGCAACAGAGACTCTGTCTCAAAAAAAAAAAAAAAAAAAAAAAATTAACAAAAACAAAGCCCCAAAGAGGCCAAGGAAGTGTGTCCTCAGTTGCTGTGCTGTCTCTTGGGGTGGGATGTGGCAATGAAATTGGAAATAGAACCTGGAAGTCCAAGGTCCCCAACTAGGAAGTTTGCAGAGTTGTCATTAAAATCCAGGCCTTGGGCTTGGATTGCTGTCTCAACATATGTCTTCACTGCTAACACAACCTGTGTCTTTCATCCTCCACCCGGTACTTGAGGTCCAGAAAACCTGGAGAACCTAGGGCAGGCTGCCTGGCAATAGGCCCTTCTTGGCCGGGTGCGGTGGCTCACGCCTATAATCCCAGCACTTTGGAAGACTGAGGAGGGCAGATCACTTGAGGTTAGGAGTTCAAGACCAGCCTGGCCGACATGGTGAAACCCGTCTCTACTAAAAATACAGAAATTTGCTGGGCATGTTGGCACACGCCAGTAATCCTAGCTACTTGGGAGGCTAAGGCACGAGAATCTGTTGAACCTGGGAGGCGGAGGTTGCAGTGAGCTGAGATCGTGCCACTGCACTCCAGCCTGGATGACAGAGCGAGACCCTATCTCAAAAGAAAAAACAAAAAAGCCCGTCTTCCCCTATAACTCAAAGTGCAGGAGCCTTGTTATGATGTCTCTCCTCCTATGGTGTGCCAGCCAAACCACGGTTTGCAACCTGGCTTCGTTCCCAACCCACAAGTCACTGGGGCTCTCTCTACTGAGCTTCCTCGGCTACAAAAAGAGAATCAGCATTGCAGCCACTTTGAGGCATTTCCATTGAGGGCATTTGGAAGCTATGGAAAGGATTTATTTTAGTTAATTTATTTAGCCAGGCGTGGTGGCTCACGCCTGTAATCCCAGTCCTTTGGGAGGCCAAGGCAGGTGAATCCCAGGAGAGTCAGTCTTCATGTCAGTTAACTGAGATTGCACCCATAAGGCCCTGGCACGCAGCCTGTGTAGTTCTCAATTGGAGGGCCCCTTATTTAATTAATTAATTAATTTATTTATTTAATTTATTTTTGAGAGGGAGTCTCGCTCTTGTCGCCCAGGCTGGAGTGCAGTGGGCACGATCTCGGCTCACTGCAACCTCTGGCTCCCAGGTTCAGGTGATTCCATCCTGCCTCAGCTTCCAGAGTAGCTGGGATCATAGGCACGCGCCACCACATCTGGCTAATTTTTAGTAGAGACAGGGTTTCACCATGTTGCTCGGGCTGGTCTTGAACTCCTGACCTCAAGTGATCCACCCACCTTGGCCTCCCAAAGTGCTGGGATTACAGGCGTGAGCTACCATGCCCGGCCAGGGCCTTATTTTCGTCCAGTGCATTAAGCTTAGCAATGTGGCATAGAGGAAGGACCTCCCCTCAGTGGCTCCTGCCTGGGTCCCCCTGCACAGGTCAAAATGCAGAAGGGTGAGCGCCAGATGGCCAAAAGGTTCCTGGAGGAGCGGAAGGAAGAGCTGGAGGAGGTGGCCCATGAACTGGCCGAGACTGAACATGAGAACACGGTGCTGAGGCACAACATCGAGCGCATGAAGGAGGAGAAGGACTACACCATGTAAGGCGGCGCCTGCCCTGCCCCCGCTGATCTATTCCTCCCTGCTAGGCTGCCCTGAGCGCTGGGCAATAATGGAAAGCAACGGAGGGGGTGGGCATAGGCACTGTGCCTGTGCCCTGGAGCCTGTTCAACAGTCACACAGTTAATTACAGTTAATTACCTGATTGTGCTTATGATTTGTACTATGAGGGAAAGGGAGGACCCTGTGGATTGCGGTGTGGGGCTGGGTAGCAGGGAACTCTTTCTGGAACAAGTGATATTTAAGGGGCGTCCTGCAGGATGGTTAAGTGTTCGGCAGGTGGGTGCTGGGGAAGAAAGCACGCTACTCAGTGGGAACTTCTTAGGCGAAGGCCCCAGGGTGGGAAGGTATTTGTAGCTGAGAAATGGAAAGCAGGCCAGAGTGGGTGGGCAGAGGATAAGGGGGCCACACAGGTTGGCAGGGGGTCAGCTCTCAGCAGCCACTTGGAGGCATTTCCATTGAGGGCATTTGGAAGCCATGGAAAGGATTTATTTTAGTTAGTTAATTTATTTAGCCAGGCGCGGTGGCTCACGCCTGTAATCCCAGCCCTTTGGGAGGCCAAGGCAGGTGAATCACAAGGTCAGGAGTTCAAGACCAGCCTGGCCAACATGGCGAAACCCCATCTCTACTAAAATTACAAAAAATTAGCTGGGCTTGGTGGCGGGTGCCTATAATCCTAGCTACTCGGGAGGCTGAGGCAGGAAAATTGCTTGATCCTGGGAGGTGTCTCAAAATTTTTGAGATGGAGTCTCACTCTGTCATCCAGGCTAGAGTGCAGTGGCGTGATCTTGGCTCACTGCAGTCTCCACCTCCTTGACTAAAGCAATCCTCCTGCCTCAGCCTCCCAAGTAGCTGGAATTACAGGTGCCCACTACCATGCCTGGCTAACTTTTGTATTTTTAGTAGAGATGGGGTTTCACCTGTTGGCCAGGCGGCTATCTATAACACCTGATCTCAAGTGAACTGCCCACCTCGGCTTCCCAAAGTGCTGGGATTACAGGCGTTAGCCACTGTACCCAGCCTACAGCCACAGAAAGGTTTTAAAAGCAGGGAGGTGGCCTGACTAGCTTTGGCTCCAGTGTAGAGAAGAGGTAGAAGGGCTCAAAAGCATATCTGAAGATGGTGGGTAGGAGGCATGACACTGGTGGCTGTTTGAGAGAAAGAAGGCCACAGGTAGTTAATGTCTCCTGGTGTGGAGGCCCTGGTCTGGTGCCTAGGCAGATGTAACTTCTGGCCCTGCTCCTTTCTGAAGGCCACCCAGGCCAGAAGGGCTGTCCCTGCCCCCTCCCCCACTTTTCCCTGACCAGAGGTGAGCCCCCTAGGGCATTGTGAGGCAAGCCTTGGAGCTCTGGGCATGCGGGGGCCTGGGAGGGCTCACAGAGCCCTGTCTTTCTGGCCCCAGACTTCAGAAGAAACACCTACAACAGGAGAAGGAGTGCCTCATGTCCAAGCTGGTGGAGGCTGAAATGGATGGGGCTGCGGCTGCCAAGCAGGTCATGGCCTTGAAGGATACCATCGGGAAGCTGAAAACGGTAGGTGGCAGGTGGGAGGACCCCAGCCATGGAACTGGCCCAGGGAGGGGGCAGCTGCAGGCTGGGCAGGGTCTTTACGCGTCATCAGGCAGACTTTATGACATCTTCAGGCTGGGGGAGGGCATGCTTAACTAGGCCTCCACCAACCACTCTCACTTCCCAGTCCTTGACCCTTGAAGATGACCTCTGGTCACCAGGGCCTCTAAGGAGACCTCATCATGGGTCACCTGGGATCACAGTGAGTCAAGGCATGTGGTTGATTCCTGCAAGTATCAGCCACCAGGTCTTGTCATCCTGCTTTGCTTCCTCCAGGAAGTCTGCCCTGACTGTGCTCACCTGCACTGAGCCCTCCCACCCCTTTCTCCACCTTTGCTCGGAGCAGGCTTAGCTCCTGCTTGTCCCTTTAGGTCCACCGCCTCCAGGAAGCCTGCCCTTGATCACCTTGGCACCGTACACAGCCTGTTTCTCCTTGTCTGGGCTTTCTGGCACCAGCCCTCTTGAGTGCCCATGGGGCCTGCTTCTTCCCTTCTTCCCCTGCATCTGTAAGACTGCCTGCTTGTCTTCCAGGAGAAACAAATGACCTGCACGGACATCAACACCCTGACAAGGCAGAAGGAACTTCTCCTGCAGAAGCTGAGCACATTTGAGGAGACCAACCGCACCCTCCGAGACCTCCTGAGGGAACAGCACTGCAAAGAGGTGAGCTTGGGGTCCAGCTCTGTCCCTCCAGCCCCTCATGCCCGTCCTCTGAGCCTTTCTCTTTGTCTGTAAAAAGAAAGTAAGATTGGTGCCCAACCTGAGAGGGCCTTAGAGAGATGTAATGAAATCATTCACATGAAGTGCTCAGCCCCCAGTAGACAAGTACCGTCTTAGATGGTGTTGAATCCGAGCCAGGAAGCACTGGAATGACCTTGAAAGTCAGGAGAGGGGCAGTGGGGAGTCAGGGAGGGGTTCAGCCCAGGGCAAAGGAAAGAGAGTTCCAGACTTGAGCTTTTTATTCGGTAGGAGAATGATTAATGGCTGGCAGACATACATTGTGTGGTCTCATTTTGTTTTCTTAAAATATGTTCTCTGAGGCTGGGCATGGTGGATTACTTGAGGTCAGGAGTTTGAGAACAGCCTGGCCAACATGGTGAAACTCCGTCTCTACTAAAAAAAAACAAAAATTAGCCAGGTATGGTGGCATGTGCCTGTAATCCCAGCTACTTCGTAGGTTGAGGCAGGAGAATTGCTTGAACCCGGGAGGCGGAGGTTGCAGTGAGCTGAGATCGTGCCACTGCGCTCCAGCCTGGGTGACAGAATGAGATTCCATCACGGGAAAAAAAAAAAATTAGCCAGCCAGGTGTGGTGGTGGGCGCCAGTAATCTCAGCTACTCGGGAGGCTGAAGCAGGAGAATTGCTTGAACCCAGGAGGCAGAGGTTGCAGTGAGCTGAGATTGAGCCACTCCACTCCAGCCTGGGTGACAGAGCGAGACTCCATCTCAAAAAAGAACGTTGTCTGGGCTGGGTGCAGTGGCTCATGCCTGTAATCCCAGCACTTTGGGAGACCAAGGCAGGCGGATCACCTGAGGTCAGGAGTTCGAGACCTGCCTGGCCAACGTGGTGAAACCTCATCTCTACTTGAAAAATACAAAAATGAGCCTGGCGTGGTGACAGACGCCTGTAATCCCAGCTACTCAGGAGGCTTAGGCCAGAGAATTGCTTGAACCCACGATGTGGAGGTCGCAATGAGCCGAGATTGTGCCATTGTAATCCAGTCTGCGGGACAAGAGCGAGACTTTTCTTTTTTTTTTTTTTTTTTTTGAGACGGAGTCTTGCTCTGTCGCCCAGGCTGGAGTGCAGTGGCCGGGTCTCAGCTCACTGCAAGCTCCGCCTCCCGGGTTCACGCCATTCTCCTGCCTCAGCCTCCCGAGTAGCTGGGACTACAGGCACCCGCCACCTCGCCCGGCTAGTTTTTTGTATTTTTAGTAGAGATGGGGTTTCACCATGTTAGCCAGGATGGTCTTGATCTCCTGACCTTGTGATCCGCCCGTCTCGGCCTCCCAAAGTGCTGGGATTACAGGCTTGAGCCACCGCGCCCGGCCGAGGCTTTTCTTTTTTTTTTTTTTTTTTTTTTTTGAGACGGAGTCTCGCTCTGTCGCCCAGGCTGGAGTGCAGTGGCGCGATCTCGGCTCACTGCAAGCTCTGCCTCCCGGGTTCACGCCATTCTCCTGCCTCAGCCTCCCGAGTAGCTGGGACTACAGGCGCCCACAACCGCGCCCGGCTAATTTTTTGTATTTTTAGTAGAGACGGGGTTTCACCGTGGTCTCAATCTCCTGACCTTGTGATCCGCCCGCCTCGGCCTCCCAAAGTGCTGGGATTACAGGCGTGAGCCACCGCGCCCGGCCCCGACTTTTCTTTAAAAAAAAAAAAGTTGTCTGAACATTATATGTTAGCAAATACAGTCGACCCTCTGTATCTATGGGTTCCACATTCGTGGATTCAGCCAATTTGGATTGAAGATATTTGAAAAAAATTACATATTTACTGAACTCCTATAGACTGTTTTTCTTGATATCATTCCCTGAATCATATAACAACTGTTTACATAGCGTTTACCTTGTATGAGGTATTATAAATAATCTAGAGATGATTTAAAGTATATGGGAGGAGGTACATAGGTATATACAAATACTGTGCCATTTTATATCAGGGATTAGAGCATCTTTGGATTTTGGTATCCACAGAATGTTCTAGAACCAGTCCTCCATCAATACCAAGGGATGACTGTATTTCTTTTCTTATTTTGATTGTCAAATAAAAATTAATGATGTACAACATGTTTTGACATGTACACAATGTAGAATGGCTAAATCAAGGTAATCAACATATGCATTGCCTCACATACTAAGATATTTGTGGTGAAAACACTTAAAATGTTCTCTTAGCAATTTTCAAGTATATGGATCAGTAACTATAGTCACCATGTTGAACAATTTCTCCTTGTCTAACTGAAATCTTACATCCTTTGACCAATATTTCCCCAATGCCCCCCAATTCCATCTCTGGCAACCAGCATTTTCTGCTTCTGTGAATTCGACTTCTTTTTTTTTTCTTTTTTGAGATGCAGTCTTGCTTTGTCACCCAGGCTGGAGTGCAGTGGCACGATCTTGGTTCACTGCAACCTCCACCTCCCGGGTTCAAGTGATTCTCCTGCTTCGGCCTCCCAAGTAGCTGGGACTACAGGCGTGCACCACCATGCCTGGCTAATTTTTGTATTTTTAGTAGAGACGGGGTTTTGCCATGTTGGCCAGGCTGGTCTCGATCTCTTGACCTTGTCATTCGCCCACCTCAGCCTCCCAAAGTGCTAGGATTACAGGTGTGAGCTACCGCGCCCGGCCAAGTTCGACTTCTTTAAGTTCCACATACAAATGAAGTCATGTGGTCTTTCTGTGCCTGGTTTATTTCACTGAGTATAATGTCCTCTAGTTTTTTGTATGTTGTGAAAGGATTTCCTATTTGAAGACTCAGTAGTATTCCATTGTGTATCTCTACTGTGTTTTCTTCATTCATCTGTTGATGGACACTTAGGTTGATTCCGTATCTTGGTGAATAATATATTAGCAAATATTTCAGAAAAGACTGACAGTATAAACGGTTGTCTTCCTGTTTGGTTCAAAGCAAAGAGATGACAATAGTCTCAAAATGCCAGTACTAATGAAATGGTGACATTTTTCTTATTTTTGCTTTTTTTTTTTTTTTTTTGAGAACGAGTTTTGCTCTTGTTGCCCAGGCTGGAGTGCAATGGTGTAATCTTGGCTCACTGCAACCTCCACTAACTGGGTTCAAGTGATCTTCCTGTCTCAACCTCCCTAGTAGCTGGGATTACAGGTGCATGCCACCACACCCGGCTACTTTTTGTAGTTTTAGTAGAGACGGCGTTTCATCATATTGGTCAGGCTGGTCTTGAACTCCTGACCTCAGGTGATCCAACTGCCTCGGCCTCCCAAAGTGCTGTAATTACAGGCATGGGCCACCACGCCAAGCCCTGTTTTTTTTTTTAAACATTGTCAACCTTATTTTTATCTTTATTTATTATTTTTTTTTCTTGAGACAGAGTCTTGCTCTGTCACCTGGGCTGGAGTGCAGTGACACGATCTTGGCTCACTGAAACTTCCACCTGCTGGGTTCAAGCAATCCTCCTGCTTCAGCCTCCTGAGTAGCTGGGATTACAGGTGCATACCACCATGCCCAGATAATTTTTGTATTTTTAGTAGAGATGAGGTTTCACCGTGTTGCCCAGGCTGGTCTTGAACTCCTGAGCTCAAGCAGTCTGCCTGCCTCCGCCTCCCAAAGTGCTGGGATTACAGGCATGCACCACCACGCCCAGCCTTATCTTTAAAAATTAATATATTGGCTGGGTGCAGTGGCTCATGCCTGTAATCTCAGCACTTTTGAGAGGCCGAGGCAGGTGGAACATATGAGGTCAAGAGTTCGAGATCAGCCTGGCCAACATGGTGAAACCCTGTCTCTACTAAAAATACAAAAATGTGGTGGGCACCAGTAATCCCAACTAATCAGGAGGCTGAGGCAGGAGAATTGCTTGAACCTAGGAGGGGGAAGTTGCAGTGAGCCTAGATCGTACCACTATACCCCAGCCTGGGTGACAGAGTGAGACTCTGTCTCAAAAAAAAAAACCCACTAATATATAAAATAAGGCCGAGTGTTGTGGCTCACGTCTGTAATCCCCACACTCTGAGAGGCCGAGGTGGGAGAATTGCTTGAGGCCAGGAGTTTGAGACCAGCCTGGGCCACACAATGAGACCTCATCTGTACAAAACATTTTAAATTTAGCCAGGTGTGGTGGCGCACACCTTTGGTCCTAGCTCTTCGGGAGGCTGAGGTGGGAGGATCTCTTGAGCCCTGGAGGTCAAGGCTACAGTGAGCTGTGATTGTGTCACTCAGGCTGAGTGACACAGTGAAAGTATCTAAAAAAAAATTACATATGTATGTAAAACAAGTAATGTAAAGTGGTATACTCACTGCCCAGCTTTTTTTTTTTTGAGATGGAGTCTGGCTCTGTTGCCCCAGCTGGAGTGCAGTGGTGCAATCTCGGCTCACTGCAACCTCCCCGTCACGGATTCAAGAGATTCTCCCACCTCAGCCTCCTGAGCCGCTGGGATTACAGGTCTCAAACCCGGCTAATTTTTGTATTTTCAGTTGAGATGGGGTTTCATCATGTTGTCCAGCGTGGTCTCAAACTCCTGACTTCAGGTGATCCACCTGCCTCAGCCTCCCAAAGTGCTGGGATTACAGGCATGAGCCGTTGCACCCGGCCACTCACTACCAGCTTTTTTTTTTTTTTTTTTTTGAGACGGAGTCTCGCTCTGTCGCCCAGGCTGGAGTGCAGTGGCCGGATCTCAGCTCACTGCAAGCTCCGCCTCCTGGGTTCACGCCATTCTCCTGCCTCAGCCTCCCGGGTAGCTGGGACTACAGGCGCCCGCCACCTCGCCCGCCTAGTTTTTTGTATTTTTTTTTTTTAGTAGAGACGGGGTTTCACCGTGTTAGCCAGGATGGTCTTGATCTTGTGATCTCGTCATCTACCTGTCTTGGCCTCCCAAAGTGCTGGGATTACAGGCTTGACCCACTGCGCCCGGCCAAAATGGGAGGGCATGCTGCATGGGCCAGGAATCGAACCCAGGTCTCCTGTGTGGCAGGCGAGAATTCTACCACTGAACCACCCATGCTAGCTTTTAAAATGAGTGTCTACATAGTTGAATCCCTTTTGTGTGTCATTTTGCAATAACCTTGTCTCCCTCCCCTCAGAGGGAAACTTTATTAATATTTTTGTTTGTTTTGATACAGAGTCTCGCTCTGTCACCCAGGCCGAAGTGGCATAGTCTCGGCTCACTGCATCCTCTACCTTCCGGGTTCAAGCGATTCTCCTGCCTCAACTTCCCGAGTAGCTGGGATTACAGGAGTGCATCACCATGCCTGGCTTATTTTTTGTACTTTTAGTAAAGATAGGGTTTTGCTATGTTGGCCAGGCTGGTCTTGAACTCCTGACCTCAAGTGATCTGTCTGCCTTGGCTTCTGAAAGTGCTGCACTCCAGCCTGGATGACAGAACCAGACACTATCTCAAAAAGGGAAAAAAGCCGGGTGTGGTGGCTCACGCCTGTGATCCTAGCACTTTGGGAGGCTGAGGTGGGCAGATTGCCTGAGCTCAGGAGTTTGAGACCAGCCTGGGCAACACAGTGAAACCCCATCTTTACTAAAAATAGAAAAAATTCACTGGCATGGTGGTACGCTCCTATAGTCCCACCTACTCGGGAGGCTGAGGCAGGAGAATCGCTTGAGCCCGGGAGGCAGAGGTTACAGTGAGCTAAGATCACACCACTGCTCTCCAGCCTGGGTGACAAGAGTGAGACTCCATCTCAAAAAGGGGGGAAAAAAAAAAGCCTCTTGCTCTAGCCAGTTTTCTCCTTTTTTGTTTTTTTTTTTTTTTTTTTTTTTTTGAGACAGAGTCTCGCTCTGTCGCCCAGGCTGGAGTGCAGTGGCGCGATCTCAGCTCACTGCAAGCTCCGCCTCCCGGGTTCAAGCCATTCTCCTGCCTCAGCCTCCCGAGTAGCTGGGACTACAGGCGCCCACAACCGCGCCCGGCTAATTTTTTGTATTTTTAGTAGAGACGGGGTTTCACCATGGTCTCGATCTCCTGACCTTGTGATCCGCCCGCCTCGGCCTCCCAAAGTGCTGGGATTACAGGCGTGAGCCACCGCGCCCGGCCTTCCTTTTTTGATTTTGTAGCTTCTATCATCCTGGAGTCCCATCTTCAATTGGAGATGAAGGGTCAGCTAATTTGAATTCCCACCCAAAAGTGGTGTTTCCTGCTTAGTCCAGGCTCAGCTCCTTGGCGCCTGCCTGTGCTCAGGGCTGCCTCACCGTCTCGGTGTTTGCTGGGGAGTGCTCAGTGTGGTGGGGAACTGCTCTGGCTCTGGAGTCCGAATCAGCTTAGGGCCCAGTGCTGCCCCTTCCAGCTGTGTGGCCTCACTTGCCTTCACTTCTTCCAGACTCGGTCTCCTCCTCTGTGGGATGGGAGTGGTGATAGTGCATGGCTGTTAGAGTAGGGGCTTCGGTGAGTTCATGCACATAGGATGGCAGAAGATTTGGGCAGTGGTTTCAGTGCCCCAGGGGAGGCCTGGAGGGCAGTGAGAACAGCCTCAGGTTCTGCATCTGTGGCCAAGCCTTTTGTCCCATGTTCTTTGCCTCTTGTTGCCAGAGAAACCATAATACTGTCTTTTATCAGTTGCTAGGTCCCCAGGAAACTTTGGGAACCAGAGAGCCCTTTTCTCTTGGCTCATGAAGGGGATCTGTGGGTCTGAGAGGGAAAGAGGGTGAACAAGATGTCCCTCCCTCAAGGGATACTTTGTTCAGGTGCCAAGGAAAAATAGGGACAGTCACAAAGACACAGCCCAGTGAGAAAATGGGCCAGGGTGGGAGCAGGAAGTTCAGTCTAGAGTAAACCCAAATGACTCATGTGAGAGGATGCTAATCCTCACTGGTAATTAGAAAAGTGCAAATGAAACCATTTCGCAGGAGTGCTATTGGCAGATACTGGCAACAGAGGCAGAGGTTGGCTGCTGCCTGGTGCTGGTGAGTGCAGGGAAGCGAGTCCTCCCATGTCCTGCTTGTAGCCCGGCGAATTGGTGCAGGCATTTTGCAAGGCATTTCAGCCACAAATCTCAGACCTTCTGACCTGGCCATTCCTCTTCTTGGTATCCCTAGAGAGGCACTTTGTATATGCCCAGCAACATCTATTGCTGCAGTGTTTGTAGTTGCAAAACATGGGAACAGCCTCATTGTCCAGAGGTTGTGGGGAGAGTTTAAAAATGGCAATGGCATATTAGAGACAGGGAGAGGTTCAACATGCCATGGCACATTAGAGACAGAAAGCAGATCAGTGGTTGCTAGGGGCAGGAGTGGGAGGGAATGGGAATGGCTGCTTAATGGTGTAGGGTTTGTTTTTCGGATGATGAAAATGTTGTGGGAGCTAGATAGTGGTGATGGTTGTAAGTATGATGAATGTACTAAATGCCACTGAATTGTACGCTTAAAAATGGTTAGCCAGGTGTGGTGGCGCACACCTGTGTTCCCAGCTACTGAGGAGGCTGAGGTGGGAGGATCACTTGAGTCCAGGATTTCAAGGTTGCAGTGAGCTATGATCCATGATCACAACATGTACTCCAGCTTGGGTGACAGAGCCAGACTGTGTCTCTAAAAGAAATAAGAAGGTTAAAATGACAAGTTTAATGTTACATATATTTTACCACAATTTTTAAAAATTAATAATAGAATATACCGAAGTCATTTAATTGTACACTTTATTTTTTCTTCTAGCTTTATTGAGGTATATTTGACAAACAGAAGTCGTATATATTTTAAGATGTTCATCATGATGATTTGATGCCCATATGCATTGTAAAGTGACTACCTCAATCAAGCTAATTCACACATCCATCACGTCACATGGTTATCTTTTTTTGTGTGTGGTGAGAACACTTAAGATCTCCTAGCAGACTTCAAGTATATAATACATGATTAATTATAGTCACCATGCTGTACACTTTAAATGGTGTTCAAATTTATATCTCAATAAAGCTGTTCTTAAAAATTAAGTAACGGCTGGGCACAGTGGCTCACGCCTATAATCCCAGAACTTTGGGAGGCCAAGGCAGGCGGATCGCCTGAGGTCAGGAGTTTGAGACCAGCCTGGCCAATATGGTGAAACCCTGTCTCTGCTAAAAATACAAAAATTAGCCAGGCATGGTGGCAGTTATCTGTAATCCCAACTACTCGGGAGGCTGAGGCAGAAGAATCGCTTGAACCCGAGAGGCGGAGGTTGCAGTGAGCCGAGATCGTGCCATCGTGCCATCTCACTCCAGCCTGGGGTACAAGAGTGAGACTTTGTCTCTAAAAAATAAAAAAATTAAAAAAAATTAAGTAACACATAAATACAATATGGTATTATTTTCCTAAAGTTACACTTGAATCCCTTCCCGCTTCCCCCAGAGAAAAACAGTATTTCTCTTGATGTAGCAAAATACTGTTTCATTACAGAGAAACAGGATTTGAATATAATATTGAATTCTGTAAAGTATTTTCAATACAGAGAAATACAGTATTTCTCTCTGTAGATGCAGAGAAAAAGGATGGGAAGGATACTCCTCAAACTAATAGTAGTAGAGTAGGGTTTGGAGGTGGGTACAGGAGGAACTGTAGCTTTATTAGCATTCAGTATTTCATAGTGAGAATATATTCACCTATTACTTTTCAAATTAGAAATACAGCTTTTTGGGCCGGGTGTCGTGGCTCACACCTGTTATCCTGGCACTTGGGGAGGCCAAAGCAGGCAGATAGTTTGAACCCAGGAGTTCAAGATCAGCCTGGGCAAACAGAGATACCCTCCAACTCTACAAATAATAATAATGTTTAAAAAGTCAGGCATGGTAGTGCATACTTGTGGTTCCAGCTACTAGGTCGGCTGAGATGGGAGGATGGCTTGAGCCCAGAAGGACCAGGCTGCAGTGAGCTGTGACTGCATCACTGCACTCCAGCCTGGGCAACAGAGTAAGACTCAAAAAAAAAAATACAATTTTTGGAAAAGGTAAAGAATCAATAAAATGTAGACATCTGGGTTTATTGCTTAATGACTTGACCTTTTCCTTTGCCTTTCTTTGAAGGATTCTGAAAGACTAATGGAGCAACAAGGAGCACTACTGAAACGGCTGGCGGAGGCCGACTCAGAGAAAGCGGTATCTAAGGCTCCCCCTGTCTACTCTAGTGGGTACAGGTGGCAAGGGTGTTGTTCCACTACAAAGTGTAGAGGTGCTTGGATCAAGGCAGGAGGGCTGGAGCATTTCGCTGGGTCTTAGTTTCATGATCCGTAAAATGGGCTGATGTCCTCCTGTCCTGCCTGTTCTGATAGGCTTGTGTAGTTAGTTACTTGAGACCTTGAACCACAAAGCTGGACACCAACATGAAGGCAGGTAATAATGATGTTGGATTTGTAAATCATCCTTGTCTGTTAAAGCTGGATTTCCTTATTTGTATTATGGATTGAAAGCCATCAAAAAGCACACACCTTTGGACTCAGTAATCCTAATTCTAGGAGTCTCTCCCAAAGCAGCATGTTTCAAAGTCTATTCATGGAACCCTAAGTTCCTTGAGATGTTAATGAGTGCAAGAAACCAAAGGGGAGGTTCCATAGCCAGTTAAATTTGGGAAACCATAGGCTGGCCTGAACATAAAGTTCAACAGCTTTTTCCAAGACTTTTTTGGAGTGTCTGCTGTATTAATGCTTTTGTAAGTCTCCAAGAGAGGGGAGGGAGATGGAGGCCCAGTTTCCCAAGGTGTGGCCTGTTTCTTCTGATGCTTAGTCAAGGAAGGAGTGGAGATGCAGCAAGCTTGGCGATAATGCATTCCCAGCTCAAGAACCCTTGTTAAGTTATGATATACGTCAGTAACTTGAAACATCAAGCAGCTCTTTCGAAAGATGCAGAAGATTTAATCACATTGTGGTCAAAATGAGATTTTACTATGGAACAAAGTAGGCATATGACTTTTTTTTTTTAAAGGGTGCTGAGTATATGACTTTTAATATTCATTAACTAGTTATTTCTACATGGGGGGTTACGGGGTTTCTTTGGAGGAGTTTTTTGGTGTGTTCTCAATGTTTTCTACAATTAACATTACTGTTCTTAAATTGTAAAATAAATACATGTTCATTGTTTAAAAAAATTTTTTTAATGCATGTGTTAGGTGCTTCCTGCCAGGATCTCTGACATGGGCCAATATACATAGGACTTTGGGCCCCAGTGGCCAGGCACTCAGAAGTCTCTGTCCTCCCTGGGCTGGGCCTCTTTGCCCTCCCCAGGAGGCACCTGACAGCTTTTGTTCTCTTCCAGCGCCTGCTGTTACTGCTGCAAGACAAGGACAAGGAGGTGGAAGAGCTCCTTCAGGAAATACAATGTGAGAAGGTATTGTCCCCAGTTGTGCTTTTTCTTTCTTTTTTTTTTTTTTTTTTTTGAGACGGAGTCTCGCTCTGTCGCCCAGGCTGGAGTGCAGTGGCCAGATCTCAGCTCACTGCAAGCTCCGCCTCCCAGGTTTACGCCATTCTCCTGCCTCAGCCTCCCAAGTAGCTGGGACTACAGGCGCCTGCCACCTCGCCCGGCTAGTTTTTTGTATTTTTTAGTAGAGACGGGGTTTCACCGTGTTAGCCAGGATGGGCTCGATCTCCTGACCTCGTGATCCGCCCGTCTCGGCCTCCCAAAGTGCTGGGATTACAGGCTTGAGCCACCGCGCCTGGCCTCTTTTTTCTTTTTTTGAGACGGAGTCTTGCTCTGTTGCCAGGCTGGAGTGCACTGGCACAATCTCAGCTCACTGCAACCTCTGCCTCCCAGGTTTGAGCGATTCTCCTGCCTCAGCCTCCCAGGTAGCTGGGACTACAGGTGTGCGCCACCATGCCGAGCTAATTTTTGTATTTTTAGTAGAGATGGGGTTTCACCATGTTGGCCAGAATGGTCTTGATTTCTTGACCTCGTGATCTGTCTGCCTCGGCCTCCCAAAGTGCTGGGATTACAGGCATGAGCCACTGCGCCCAGCTGCAGTTGTGCATTTTTATGAGCCAGTAGAACATAATGGATATGCAGAGAGCTGGGTTCAAATCCTGCCTTTGGGCCGGGTGCAGTGGCTCATGTCTGGCACTTTTTTTGAGACCAGCCTAGGCCTCTCCCTAGCAATTTGGGAGGCCAATGCAGGAGGATTGATTGAGACCAGGAGTTCGAGACCATCCTGGGCAACACAGAGAGACCCCATCTCTGCAAAATAAAAATAAAAATTTTAAAAAATCAGCCAGGTGTGGTGGCATGCACCTGTAGTTCCAGCTATTCTGGATGCTGAGATGGGAGGATCACTTGAGCCTGGGAGACTGAGGCTGCAATGAGTCGTGGTCATGCCACTGCACTCTAGCCTTGGCAACAGAGTGATACCCTGATTCAAAAAAAAAAAAAAAAAATTGTTGACCAGGCATGGTGGCTCACGCCTGTAATCCTAGCACTTTGGGAGGCTGAGGAGGGTGGATCACTTGAGGTCAGGAGATCGAGACCAGTCTGGCCAACGTGGTGAAACCCTGTCTCTACTAAAAATACAAAAAACTAGTTGGGTTTGATGGCATGTGCCTATAACTCCAGCGACTCAGGAGGCTGAGGCGGAAGAATTGCTGGAGCCCAAGAGGTGGAGGTTCCAGCGAGCCGAGATTGCGCCACTGCACTCCAGCCTGGGAAACAGAGCGAGACTCCGTCTGAAAAAAACAAAAAATATTGTGCCTCCATCACTTTCTCTGTCTCTCCACAGGCTCAAGCAAAGACAGCCTCTGAGCTTTCTAAATCCATGGAGTCCATGCGTGGGCATTTGCAGGCACAGCTTCGGTCCAAAGAAGCTGAGAACAGTCGCCTGTGCATGCAGATCAAGGTACCTACTGGCCCCACAAGTGGGGAAAGAGGAGGCAAGGCCTGCCAATTTGATGGTGGTGGCCTGGCCCAGGTATCACACTCAGGAAGTGTGCCTCCAAAGGTTTCTGAGACAGCTGATGACAAAATACTCAGGCCTCAGAGACATTCTAGGACAGTGGCAAGAGCAATGGACAGAGACCCAGGAGGTGTTGGGCATCCTTCCCAGCAGTGACGGGGTTGTGTGCCATGTCCCCAGGCCTATCACTTAATCCCCTAGGCCCTCAGTTCTCCTAATTACCCAAGAGAAAGGGATGGTCTCTTTGTAGCCCAGGGGTCCTCTGAGGTCATACATCTGCTGAGTGACCAAGGAATTCTCTCTGAACACAAGGCTGGGAGTTCAGGGAAGGATTCCAGAGCAGTTCTGAGCTAATATCAAGACCCCATGGGCTGAGAGATCCAGGGAGGTATCGTGGGAGCTGGGAGGGACCATGTCTCTGGTCCGAGTTAGGGGAGCCTCTTACACAGCTGAGCATCTGTTTTCTGTCTTCCTCGTTTCCTCTTTGCTCTTGCCTTTTCCTCTCTTTCTCCTTCACCCTCTGCTTTGCCTTCCCACAACCTCCTTGTCTCTCTTCTCCCTCTCTGTCCCAACCCTTCCCCCTTCCAGAATCTGGAGCGCAGCGGGAATCAGCACAAGGCAGAAGTGGAGGCCATCATGGAGCAGCTGAAGGAGTTGAAGCAGAAGGGAGACCGAGACAAAGAGAGCTTGAAGAAGGCCATCCGCGCCCAGAAGGAGCGAGCCGAGAAGAGCGAGGAGTACGCCGAGCAGCTGCACGTGCAACTCGCCGACAAGGTCACAGGCCTGGGGTGCCCAGCTCCTCACCTGCCCTGTGGAGGGCTGCGTGATAGCAGAGGGGTGGTTGGCCAGATGGGTAGTGGAGGGGTGGGTGGATGAGGGATGGTAGTGGTGGAAAGGATAGATGACTGGGGAGGAGGGAGAGGGAGTTAAGGGGATCAAATGGGTAAAAGCTGGATGGGTGGGTGGCTGGAGATGATTGGAGGCTTTGTAGGAGAGTTCAGCCATGTCAACTTTGTGGGTGAGAATGATGGTCAAGGAAGGATTTACAAACAGGACACATTTGATTGCTAGAAATCTGGGAGCACTAACTGAGCTCCCACTGTCAGTCCCAGCGCCCCCTAGAAAGGTGAATTCCAGAATGAGGTTTAGGTTACCAGGGTGAGAAACCACCTAGGATGAGCCTGCTCCCAGCTCCTGGCAGCCTCAGCACTGACACTAGGCTGACAGGCGCTGTTGTCCCGTGTTCCCAGGATCTTTATGTCGCTGAAGCTTTATCCACTCTGGAGTCCTGGAGAAGCCGCTACAACCAAGTCGTAAAAGACAAGGGAGACCTCGAGCTGGAAATTATTGTCCTGAATGAGTACGTCTTAGAGTAGGAGAGGGAACATGGGGCTGTTGAGGGACTTGGGTGTGCAGGTGGGAGGAGCCTGGTGGCTCAGGGAAGGCCACATGACTGCTGTTTGTACTGTCCGGGCTGGGGGCTGCACTGGGCTGTGATGTGGGCAGCCCTGAGCTGGGCTTTCTGGTTGGAGCTGGGGTGCAGGCTCTGGCCCTAGTCCTGGGGTCCTACCCTACTGTTAGGCACTGGGTAGGGGCCGGGCCTCTGCTCACAGAGGTGTGAGTCTGACTTCAGCACGTGGGCCTGAGCCTGTTCCAGTCTACACAGCATTTGAAATGGGCACCCTGGTGTCCTCATTCCTATTCTTGGGGAATGGGGCAGATGGTGACCCAAGTGTCTTCTCTCTGTTGTCTGCCCAGGGACAGCAGCTGTTTGCCAGTGCCTGCCAGTCAGTAGGTCAGTGGTGTGGCATGGGAGTAGGGGGCAAAAGTGACCCCACGTTGCAAGTGACTGAGCTGACACCTTTCTTGCCACTGGCGAACTGTGAGCAGCGACCATTCCATCATTCTCATTTGTTCCTTCATTTATTGGAAAAATATGTATTGAGCATCTACCGTATACCAAGCTGCTGTGTGCTGGCCATCAGGGTTATAGCAGTAAGAAGACAAACGCATGCCTTGCCCTCTACTCTGTAGAGGAGATAGGGCTACAAGAGGCACGGACTCCCTGGACTAAGGATAGGTCATGGGGGAGCTCATTTAATCTCCCAGGTCGGGAAAGTCTCTTACTATATTCACCTCAACTTAGCAAACATGTTCTGAGAACCCACTATGTGCCAGGCTGTATGCCAGCTGCTGTCCTTAGGGAGTTCTCTGTCTAGTAGGAGAACATAGATACCTAAGACAGAAGCATACATGGTACAGGGGAGGAGTCAGGGACAAGATGTCTGAACTGAGTTTTTAAGTGTGAGTAGGAGTTTGCCAGGTGAACTTGAGTTGCCAGCAAACTGACGTGTTTGCTTGGGCCTGGTCACTGTTCAGTGGTGGACTGTAATTGGTCAATACTGAGAGCACGTATTGTGCAAAAGTTTTTTGATGGGTCTGTGGTCAAGATAGAGGAGTAAGCTCCTGTGAGCCCCAGGGCTCCTCTTGAGGCCACAGTCTCTGCTCTTTGACTGATGATAGCTTTGCTGAGTGACTGAGGGAGCAGCAGGGAGCAGAAGGGACTGGGGGTAGGGCGGGCAGCTGGCTCCTAAGTTGGCGTCTTTCTCTCTATTTGTGCCTTTTTCCCACACCACACTCATTGCTGTTCCTGCCTGTGCTAGGTGGGTATTCATATGTGAACGAGCCAATCATGGCACCAGCCCCCTGCTGGGGGCACAAAAGCCCAGGGTGCTCAGGGCCTGGCTGGAGAGGAATGCCTAGGTGATAATCCCTGCCCACCAGCCTGGGAGTCCAGGACGGGATTCCAGAAGAGTCTGTCCTAACACCAAGACCTGATAGGCAGAGAGATTCAGGGAGGTGTCGTAGGGAGTTGGGAAGGGTCCTTGCCTTCAAAGAGTGTCTTGGTCTCATGAGAGGATCAAGATGGGTACACATCCCTCTCTCTCTCTTATTTTTAAAGTGGAGACAAAGTCTTGCTCTTTCACCCAGGCTATAGTGCAGTGGCACCAGCATAGCTCACTGCAACCTTCAGCTGCTAGGCTCAAGCAATCCTCCCGCCTTGGCCTCCCAAAGCCCTGGGACTACAGGTGTGAGCCACCACACCCAGCCCACACTTCTCTTAATAAGTCATTGCTTGTTGTTGAATTGTAGATGGTTTGTTGGAAGGGGAGGTATGGGAGACACATCTTAACGGACGTTGTTCGGAGGTGCGACAGGCATGGGAGTGCCACAGCAGCAATGCCGAGGCAGGGCAGCAGAGTTGCTTCTCAGTATGGAGATTGGGGAGCAGGCCGGCAGTATGTTGAGTGGTGAGAACACTTGGTCCCTCACCACACAATGACCTGGGTTCTTTAGAACCTGTGTAATTGATTGTCTCTGTCTGCTTTCACCTTGTGATCTTCCAGCCGGGTAACAGATCTCGTAAACCAACAACAAACCTTGGAGGAGAAGATGCGGGAAGACCGGGATAGCCTGGTGGAGAGACTACACCGTCAGACTGCTGAGTATTCCGCATTCAAGCTGGAGAATGAGAGACTGAAGGTTCGTGTGAGAGCTGGGGACCAGGCATCTGGGTGGGGCCCAGTGAGCTGATGACCAGGTCTTGTCTTAAGTGGGCCTGGGGGCATCGGACTAAGACGGAGTCAGAAAAGCCTGGATTTGACCAGGCGTGGTGGCTTAGGCCTATAATCCCAGCACTTTGGGAGGCCAAGGCAGGAGGATCACTTGAGCCTAGGAGTTTGAAACCAGCCATGGGCAACATGGCGAAATTCTGTCTCTACAAAACATACAAAAAGTAGCCAGGCGTGGAGTCATGTGCCTATAATCCCAGCTACTCAGGAGGCTGAGGTGGGAGAATCGCTTGAGCCTGGGAGGTTGAGGCTGCAATGAGCCAAGATCGCACTGCTGCACTCCAGCCTGGAAAACAATCTGCCAGTAACGTGATGATTATCTCCATTAAATGAGAATAAGGGGCCGGGCGTGGTGACTCACGTCTGTAATCCCAGCACTTTGGGAGGCTGAGGCAGGCAGATCACCTGAGGTCAGGAGGTCAAGACCAGCCTGGCCAACATAGTGAAACCCTATCTCTACTAAAAATACAAAAACAGTTAGCTGGGCATGGTGGCGTGTGCCTGTAATCCCAGCTACTCAGGAGGCTGAGGCAGGAGAATTTTCTTGAGCCCGGGAAGTGGAGGTTGCGGTGAGCTGAGATCGCGCCACTGCACTCCAGCCTGGGCGAAAAAAAAAAAAAAAGAAATGAGAATAAGGAAACCGAGGCCGAGAGAGAGGTCAAGTTTCTTGTCAAGATTTTGCCCTAGGAAGTATTGGAGTTGAGATTTGAACCCGAGTCTGACTCTGGAGCCCTAGCTCTTAACCTCACCATACCCTCCTTTCAGCCGGGGCGAGAGGCACCTGAGCAGAGGTTGACATTTCAGAGAGAGGTTTTATCTTGGTTTTTTGTTGATCTGGGCAATAATATCTAGCTTTATTTTTTCACTGATTTTGTTTTTTCTTGTTAAGATTGATTGTAAGGGAGAATAACATATGGAAAAGTACACAGATCCTAGAATTTTCATAAAGTGAATATACTTTATCTATCAGTCACTCTGATTGAACCTTGCCTGCACCCTAGTGACCTTTCTTGTTACTAATACCCCTGTAAAGGTAACTGCTAGCCCATCTCCTGTCACCACAAGTTAGTTGCCTGCTTTTAACTTTAGAGATTTGAGTAGTTTGAATACCCTCGGGCCTGGCTTCTACTCTGCAAGTTTGCTGAGCCAGCCCCATTGTTTGTAGCAGTTTATTCATCCTCAGCCCTCTAGGGTATGCCGTTATATGAATACACCACAGTATATTTGTCCATTCTACTGTCAGTGGACATTTGGGTTTCCATAGTGTTGCTGTGAACATCTTTGTATGTCTTTAGGTGTACACATTTGGTGCGTCTTTATTGTCTATATACCCTGAAGTAGAACTGCTAGGTCATCACTGGGTGTGCATAAGTCTATATTTGGTAGATGTCGCTGAATAGTAAAGCATGTTACTAAGTAGTAAAGTAGTTATTGGTAGATGTTAGTGAATAGTAAAGTAGTTGAACAAATCTCCACACCTGTCAGTGGTGAGTAAAAGGATAACAGTCACTCTGGCCTCCTTGGCAATGCTTGGTACTGAGTGTCTATTTTATGTTAGCTACTCTGGTGGGAGTGTACTAGTATCTCATTATATAGTGCAATTGTCAGATACATTAAAAGTAACATGTGAGTCTTAACAGTTATTTAGGAGGGCAGCCATGGTGGCTCACACATGTAATCCCAATGCGGGAGGACTGCTTGAGGCCAGGAGTTCTAGACCAGCCTGGGCAACCCCAGCAAGACCCCATTTCTACAAAAAAATTTTAAAAGCCAACAATTATTTAGGGGATTAGTTATAGTATGGTGCATCTGTGTAGTGTATTACATTGTGGCCCTTCAAAATGATGTTTGTATAAGTATATTTTCCTAATATAATTTTTTTTGTTTTTTTTTGAGACGGAGTCTTGCTCTGCTGCCCGGGCTGGAGTGAAGTGGTACGATCTTGGCTCACTGCAACCTCCATCTTCCGGGATCAAGCGATTCTCCTGCCTCAGCCTCCCAAGGAGCTGGGATTACAGGCGTCCGCCACTATGACCAGCTAATTTTTTGTATTTTTAGTAGAGACAGGGTTTCACCACGTTGGTCAGGCTGGTCTCGAACTCCTGACCTCAAATAATTCACCTGCTTCGGCCTCCCAAAGTGTTGGGATTACAGACATGAGCCACCACGCCTGGCCTTTCCTAGTATGATTTTATAAAAGTTAAATATGGCCGGGCGCGGTGGCTCAAGCCTGTAATCCCAGCACTTTGGGAGGCCGAGACGGGCGGATCACGAGGTCAGGAGATCGAGACCATCCTGGCTAACACGGTGAAACCCCGTCTCTACCAAAAAATACAAAAAACTAGCCGGGCGAGGTGGCGGCACCTGTAGTCCCAGCTACTCGGGAGGCTGAGGCAGGAGAATGGCGTGAACCCGGGAGGCGGAGCTTGCAGTGAGCCGGATCTCGGCCACTGCACTCCAGCCCGGGCGGCAGAGCGAGACTCCGTCTCAAAAAAAAAAAAAAAAAAAAAAGTTAAATATGCTCATAGTAAAAGTTCAAAACATTACAGAAACGTGATATAGACGTGAAGATCTCCACTAGCCATGAACATGTATTTTTCTAGATTTTCCCCCAGTACTAACATAATCAAGCACATACACATCCACTCATCCATCCATTATTCTGTCACTTGCTTTTCTGATTTAACCATATTTACAGACATCTGTTAAGGTTGGATTTTTGAGCTTTATCTCTCTTTTAAGTGACTACTACTTATTTTATTCATTTGATACACCATTTTTTATTGTTCCATCTAAGATGAGTATTTGGGTTACAGGAAGACATTTATTTTATTTAAATTTCCCACCTGCATTGTAAGTTCAGAGGACATTTATTGACTTGAGAGAAAATCACAACGTAATTTTTTTTTTTTTTTTTTTTTTTTTGAGACAGAGTCTCACTGTGTCGCCCAGGCTGGAGTGCAGTCGTGCTATCTCGGCTCGCTGCAACCAACCTCCACCTCCCAGGTTCAAGCGATTCTTCTGCCTCAGCCTCCCAAGTAGCTGGGACTACAGGCGCACGCCAGCACATCTGGCTGATTTTTGTATTTTTAGTAGAGACCCGGCTTCACAGGATTAGCCAGGCTGGTCTCGAACTCCTGACCTCGTGGTCCTACCACCTTGGTCTCCCAAAGTGCTGGGATTACAGGCATGAGCCACCACACCCAGCCCACAACATATTGTTAATTTATAAAGTATGTTACGGCTGGACATGGTGGCTCACGCCTATAATCTCAGCACTTTGGGAGGCCAAGGCAGGCAGATCACGTGAGTTCAGGAGTTTGATATCAGCCTGGCCAACATGGTAAAACCCCATCTCTACCAAAAATATAAAAAATTAGCCGGGTGTGGTAGTGTGTGCCTGTAATCCCAGCTACTCAGGAGGCTGAGGCAGGAGAATAGCTTGAACCTGGGAGGTGGAGGTTGCATTGAACTGAGATTGTGTCTTTGCACTCCAGCCTGGGCGACAGAGCGAGACTCCACCTCAAAAATAAACAGCCGGGCGCGGTAGCCCACGCGTGTAATCCCAGCACTTTGGGAGGCGGAGGCGGGTAGATCACAAGGTCAGGAGTTCAAGACGAGCCTGGCCAATATGGTGAAACCCTGTCTCTACTAAAAATATAAAAATTAGCCAGGCGTAGTGGTGGATGCCTGTAGCCCCAGCTACTCGGGAAGCTGAGGCAGGAGAATTGCTTGAACTCTGGGGCAGAGGTTGTAGTGAGCTGAGATCGGGCCACTGCACTCCAGCCTGGGTGACAGAGTGAGACTCTGTCTTATAAATAAATAAATAAATAAATAAATAAATAAATAAATAACAAATTTAAACAAAAAGTATGTTACATGTAACCTGGCAGATCCCATGGCGGGGAAAAAGTATGTTACAATAGCAGTAAGTATAGTATAGTCTCATTCTTTTTGACAGAAACGAAAAAGTTATGCAGCTATAGATGTAAAGCTATATCCCAAGTCATTAAGCATTAGGATTAGTGTGTATTGGTTTTATCTCCATTTTCTTTAATTATTATATATTGCTTTTGGAATAAGAAAAAACAGAAGTAATTTATTTGCATCTCTATTCACCTGAGGTGGTAACATTAGGAGTCTTACCTGTTTCTCGGTGCTTCTCTCAGGCAAAGTGCTTTGTGGGTTAGAGTAGGGGGCCTTTCCTTTGCTGGTTCCTTGGATAGAGTTGAGGGTAGGAGGTCCACCTGTTGCAGAACCTTCCTGTGGGTTACTCATGAGCCATCCCTTCTAGGCCAGCTTTGCTCCAATGGAGGACAAGCTCAACCAGGCACACCTCGAGGTCCAGCAGCTGAAGGCCTCAGTGAAGAACTATGAGGGGATGATTGACAACTATAAGAGTCAGGTAGGCCTCACTGGGGCCCTGGCCCTTCCAAGCAGTGCCCACCCTGCCCCCATCAGACTGGGGGCTCCCTACCAGGCCAATCCCAGGAAGGGTTGGGTATGGAAGATGGTTTTCACCAAAACGTGGCTCTGCCTAAGATGAACCACCGTGTTGTTGGTCCTTAGGTGATGAAGACCAGATTGGAGGCTGATGAAGTAGCTGCCCAGCTAGAACGCTGTGACAAAGAGAACAAGATCCTTAAAGATGAGATGAACAAAGAGATTGAGGCGGTACTGCTTTCCTTCCTTGCTTTCTTCTCCTACCCAATTCCGTATCTAACTCAATGACTGTGAGTGTGTTCCTCTCGTTTGCCTTTGACCCTACCTGATTTGGGCAACAAAGATGAGCTCATTTTCTCATTGGTGGACTGATCTACTCTACCCGTGTCTCTCTCTCCTCTGTCTCTTTCTTGTCTCCTCTCTTCTCTCTCTCATGCTGCTGCTTTGTCTTTTTTTTTTTTTTTTCCTCTTGTTTTTCTTCTATCTCCTTTTCAATTTCCTTAAAACAATAACAACAACAAAAACCCTCCTGGCCGGGCGCAGTGGCTCACACCTGTAATCCCAGCACTTTGGGAGACTGAGGCAGGCAGGTCAACTGAGGTCAGGAGTTCAAAACCAGCCTGACCAACATGGCGAAACACCCTGTCTCTACTAAAATACCAAAATTAGCTGAGCATGGTGGCACATGCCTGTAATCCCAACTACTTGGGAGACTGAGGCAGGAGAATCGCTTGCACCCGGGAGGCGGAGGATGCAGTGAGCCGAGATCGTGCCATTGCACTCCAGCCTGGGCAACAGAAGTAAAATTCTGTCTCAAAAAAAAAAAAAAAATTCCTGCTTGGAGCATCCAAGTAGACAGAAATCTACAGTTATGCCAGGTCTTTGGCATGCCTATTTCGTTCTACATGGTGTCTTTATTTTGTACCAACCAGAATATATGTCTCCCATCCTCTTCCCAAAAAGCCTTATTCTTCTGCAAATGGTTTGGCTGATTGGAGCAGGGGGATTATCTTAGTGGTTACCTTGGGCTGAGTCCAGGCTCAGCCACTAATTTGTTTCATAATCAGAGAGGAGCAAGTCAAGCTCCTCTCTGATCCTCAGTCTCCATGTTAAGTACAAGGATGGACTGAGACCAGATATTTCTCACCTTTCCCTCTGACCTGTAGCATTGTGACTGCTTTCCTAGGGGCTTTAGAGTTAGACTAGACTTTTTAAATTTTTTTTTTTTTTTGAGACTGAGTCTTGCTGTGTCACCCAGGCTGGAGTGCAGTGGCCCAGGCTGGAGTGCAATGGCATGATCTCAGCTCACTGCAACCTCCACTTCCCAGGTTCAAGCGATTCTCCTGCTTCAGTGTCCCAAGTAGCTGGGACTACAGGCATATGCCACCACTCCCAGCTAATTTTTATATTTTTAGTAGAGACGGGGTTTCTCCATGTTGGCCAGCGTGGTGTCAAACTCCTGACCTCAAATGATCTGCCCCCCCTTGGCTTTCCAGAGTGCTGAGATTACAGGCGTGAGCCACTGTGCTTGGCTTGGAGTTAGACTAGACTTTAATCCTGGGTTTACCAGTTTGTAGCTGAATGACCTTGGGCAAATGACTTAGCTCTCTTGATCCTTACTATCCTTATATGAGGACAGCATCACCTGTTTTACAGATTGTCTGAATTAAATGAGCAAGTGTGCAGAGCCCCTGGTGCAATGCCTGGGTCTTGGTGTTTACTGTGTGGTTGCCATTGTTATTGGATAACTAAGTGAATGGCAAGCTACCTGCTCAGTGGCCAGCAGGGAGTGTAGGCCACACTTCTGCTGTGGATTTTGCAGGATCCTCCACTGGGGACTGTGTCAGCCCTGCCCTAACTCTAAAGGACTCTGCCTGGCTCCACTAGGAGCCAGGCCTTTCCCAACTGTGGGTCTTTCCTTCCTGCTTCAGGCACGAAGGCAGTTCCAGTCTCAGCTGGCTGACCTGCAGCAGCTCCCTGACATCCTGAAGATCACGGAGGCGAAGCTGGCTGAGTGCCAAGACCAACTGCAGGGCTATGAGCGGAAGAACATCGACCTCACAGCCATCATATCAGACCTGCGCAGCCGGGTAAGGGACTGGCAGAAAGGGTCCCACGAACTGACCCGAGCAGGGGCCCGCATACCAAGATGAGCTGCACGCCCCCCAAGGGAGGACTACTTCCTTTTTCTTGGCTGCCGCTTTTTAAAAGGAGTGAGCTATCATCAGTGCTGTGAAATAAAAGTCTGGTGTGCCAAATGCCATGTGTTTGCACAAAGTGATTGTAGTTATAGGAGCCGTCACTTGCGTGGAGTCACTGGGCCCTCCTGCTGTTGCCCCCACCCAAGACTGCTGCCTCTGCCTGCCTCTGCCTGTATGCTCTGCTGCTGTCCTCAGCTCCACACCCACAGCTGGGAGGTGCCAGCAGACACCGAGCTGTAGAATTTCTTTTTCTCTTGCTCTTGCTTCAGCTGCTTCTCCTGACTCTTAACATTCACTGCCTGAGATTCTGTCCTGAAAGAAGCAAGCAGTCTCTTTCTCCCAGAAGCAGTCTGTTTCTGGGTTACTAGAACCATGCCTACTGCCTACAGTGTCCAAGAACTTATATACCACCCATTTGCAGCATGACCTTGGGCAAGGCCCCTTCCCCACACTTTTTTTTTTTTTTTTGAGACGGAGTATCGCTCTGTCGCCTAGGCTGGAGTGCAGTGGCGCGATCTCGGCTTACTGCACGCTCCGCCTCCCAGGTTCACGCCATTCTCCTGCCTTAGCCTCCCGAGTAGCTGGGACTACAGGCGCCCGCCACAACGCCCAGCTAATTTTTTGTAATTTTAGTAGAGACGGGGTTTCACCGTGTTAGCCAGGATGGTCTCCATCTCCTGATCTCGTGATCCGCCCGCCTCAGCCTCCCAAAGTACTAGGATTACAGGTGTGAGCCACCGTGCCCAGCTGGCCCTTCCCCTCTCCTGACATGTGTACTTGTGATAATTAGAAAAGGAGCTACCATTTTTTGAGCACCTCTTCTGTGTTCCTGCATTCTCTCATTTAATTCCATCAGGAACTTTGTGAGGTGCATGTGTTATTTCCCCCATTTTACAGAAAGCAGCCCAAGGCATAGAGAGAAGTAATTCCCTACCATCACAGAGCTAGTACTTAGTAAGCAGGGATTGGAACCCAGCCAGCTCTGTCCGGTTCCCAACCCCATGTTCTCAGTACTGTAACCTTACAGTGCCTGCCTTCTCCGTTGAACCTGAGCATTCTCCAGGCCTTTTAGCCCTGATAGCTGAGGCTTCTGCATAAAGCAGTCCTCTGGGTCTGGGTACATTCTCAAACTTGCCAACTCAAAAGGATTGACAGATTTCCTGTGGTCTTGCCTGCACTTGTCCCCAGTTAAGAGGAGGTTGAGATCAATAGTACCAGCAACATAACAGGTAAAGCTCTCTGGTTGGTTTGTATGGGCCAGTTAGCCCTGTCAGCTGTTTCTGCCTTCTCATGTCTTTCCTGGATCCTAGCTGGGCCTCTCTGAGTGGCCTCCCCTGATCAAGAAAGCATCTTTGTCATTCTTTAGCATCAAACCTGGTTTCTCCCACTGTGGGGACAGCCTTTTGTCTTTGGAGTTGGGCCTAACCTATCCCTGCTGTCCTTTCTCCTCTAGGTTGTGCATTGAGACTTGGACGCCTGCTGAGGGCACTGTGCCCCTTTCCTGGGTGTGGACAACAGGTCATAGGGAGAGGGGAGGGCTCTAGCGGGAAATTCCTTTGTAAACCAGTCTGTGTTCCTGTCATTTTAGATCGAACACCAGGGGGACAAGCTGGAGATGGCGAGAGAGAAACATCAGGCTTCCCAGAAGGAAAATAAACAGCTGAGTCTGAAGGTGGATGAACTGGAGAGGTTAGAGGCACTTGGTCCCATCTCTGTCCTCTTCCTAGGACCTGAGACTTTCAGCCACTTAGCTGTTTTTTGCTTAGTGTGCGGAAGTGTTTGAGGGACTCAAGGCCCTGGAAGGTACTAGGCAGACCTCAGAGGAAAAGCTGCTTCCTTTTCAGTGGTAAGCATTGTGGGAGAGAGCAAGGGGGCCTCTCAGCCTGGGGAGACACTCCATGACAGCGTGATCAGGATCAGCCCACCTGTAGGCACCACCTGTCCCAAAAGGCATGCCTGGTCCAAGCATGCCAGCAGGGCCCAGTTTGAATGCAGCAGCCAGTATACTGTGGTGGGGCCACTTCCCCACTCTTTTCTGCCCTTTCTTGCCAGTCACCCTTCCAAAGACCTTTCTGATCTGACCCTTCTCTGTTATTTACGGATTGTTGGAGGCAGTCAGAGGTGAAGGGTACAGCTTTGGGAATCAGAAGCCCTGGCCTTGGGGCCCAGCTCTGCCACTTACCGTCATTGTGATCTTGAGCAAATCATTTAATTCCTTTGAAGCTCAATTTCCTCTTTTTGAGGAAAGGATCAAGGTAGAGTTAATTTATCTATATCTATCTGTCTATCAATCAATCAATCAATCAATCAATCAATCATCTCACTCTGTCACCCAGGCTCCAGTGCAGTGGTGCAATCTCAGCTCACTGCAACCTCGACCTCCTTGGCTCAAGCGATTCTCCTGCCACAACCTCCCAAGTAGCTAGGACTACAGACGTACGCCACCACACCTGGCTAATTTTTGTATTTTTTGTAGAGAAGGGGTTTTGCCGTGTTGCCCAGGCTGCTCCTGAACTGCTGGGCTCAAGCGATCCACCCATCTAGGCCTCCTAGAGTGCTGGGAGTACAGGCGGGAGCCACCACACCTGGCTGATAATAATCTTTTCATGGTGGTAGTGTGAGTCTTCAATGATACAATCCTGGTAAAGATCCTAGCATGTTACCTGGCATAGAGGAGCGCTCAGTATAGTTTAGCATATGTTATTAGTTAGCTGGTATTATCCCAGTTTTAAATATGAGGAAACTGAGCTTGGGGAGGAGTTAAGCGACTTTCCCAGCATCACACTGTTGGTACCTGGCAAAGCATGACTTAGACCCGTGACTGTCTTCCTTGAGAGCTTATATGAGCATCTGTAAGAGGTGAGCAAGAGTCCCCCAGCCCTGGTCCCAGCCTTAGTTTCAGAGGTGGAGGTGCCTGAGGTCTAGGAGGCCCTAAGTGCCCCAGGGGGCCAGTGCACTTGCAAAGAGGCTACAACCAAGTGGGCTCCTTCCAGGCTCCACCTCTGCTCTGCCCTCCCGGCCTTGGAAATGCAGCTAGATCCTGCAGGCCCTGCAGAGCTCCTTAAATTGGAAGGCATCCTGGAAGTGCACTGAGGACAGTGTGTGTATATCAGGATGGCCACAGCTGCCCTATGGCTGATCACATAGGTATAGCTGAAGTCCCTTTGCTGTGGGAGGCAGCAGTGAACAGCAGAAGTTGAGGGCTTGGGTTTTGGTTACAGACTTGCCAGCTGTGCTGAATTCAGGCCAATGAATTCCCCTCTCTGAGGCTCGGTCTCTTCATCTCTAAAGTGGGGATAATAGCGGTGCCATTTTTCTGAGCTGCAAGTTGCTGTGTTCCATGTGATGCTATCCACACTTAACACAGTCCACGGTCAGTCTCTGCTTGCGTTCCCACCCTTCACTCTGTTCTCTAACCAGTTGCTCCAGCTGCACGGTTCTTTGGCCACCTTGCTGATCTGCAGATTTCTTTGGCTTATTCCTGTGGCTCCTTGGAGATTCTTGGCATGATGAGATCCCCAGTCCAGGAGAGGCTGGCAGCCCCCTGGCGGGGTGGAACATGACAGGTTGGGGTATGCCCAGGATCTGACTGAGTGCTTCCACTTAGGAAACTGGAGGCGACCAGTGCCCAGAATATCGAGTTCCTACAGGTGATTGCCAAGAGGGAGGAGGCAATCCACCAGTCTCAGCTGCGGCTGGAGGAGAAAACACGCGAATGTGGGACCCTGGCAAGGCAGTTGGAGAGCGCCATTGAAGATGCGAGGAGGCAGGTCAGTCCCGATTTCATGAGTGACTAGCTCTGTGACCTTGGACAAATCACCTAACCTCTCAGCCATCTGAAAAATGGGCATACAGTTGTACCCGCTTCATGAATTAGTTGTAAGGATCACATTTTCACTGTAGAGGGCTCAGTGCTTGATATCTGATGATTGCTCATTTACTCACTACCCTCTTGAGCCTCACATAGGCTTACCACATCTTAGGTGGTGACTCCTGGAGCATTGGGAAAGGGCAGGCAAAGCTGGGTGGCAGGCATAGTCCCTGTAGTTAGTTCCTGCCCCAACATTCTAGAGAACACAGTCCACAATGATGTGCAAGTGCTGTCTGCGAGACCAGATAGTGGGAAGGGCCCAGCCTTCTCTTTGCCAAGTGTTCCCCATGTCCAGTAAACCAGCCTCACGTCTGGGCCTTTGAATGTGCAGGTGGAACAAACCAAGGAGCACGCGCTGTCCAAGGAGCGAGCAGCCCAGAACAAAATCCTGGACCTTGAGACTCAGCTGAGCAGAACCAAAACTGAACTGAGCCAGCTGCGACGGAGCCGTGACGATGTGAGTCAGGCTGGTGGGCCGGGCTAGGAGAGTGGGCAGGAAAGCTAGCTTCTGTGGGGCCTGTGGGCCAAGGTGTTTTGTTGTTACTGTTTTTGTGAATATGACATGGTTTCATTTTTCTCCAATCACTTTCCTATCCCGTCAGGATATCCTGGGTAGATATTTATTTATTTAGAGACAGAGTCTCCATGTGTCATGCAGGCTGGAGTGCAGTGGTACGATCTCGGCTCACTGCAACCTGCACCTCCTTGGTTCATATGATCCCCACCCCACCCTCAGACTCCCGAGTAGCCGGGATTATAAGCATGTGCCACCATCCCTGGCTACTTTTTTGTGTGTATTTTTAGTAGAGATGGGGTTTCGCCATGTTGGCCAGGCTGGTCTTCAACTCGTAATCTCAAATGATCTGCCCACCTTGGCCTCCCAAAGTGCTGGGATTACAGGCATGAACCACTGCACCCAGACTCTTTTCTTTTTTTTAGATCGAGTTTCACTCTGTCACCCAGGCTAGAGTGCAGTGGTGCTGTCATAGCTCACTGCAGCTCCAAACTTCTGGGATCAAGCAGTCCTCCCACCCCAGCCTCCTGAGTAGGTAGGACTATAGGCACACACCATCACACCCAGCTAATTTTTATATTTTTTGTAGAGATAGAGTTTCACTATGTTGCCCATGTGCTGGTCTTTTTTTTTTTTTTTTTTGAGATGGAGTCTCGCTCTCACCCAGGCTGGAGTGCAGTGGCAGTGCCATGGCACGATCTCGGCTCACTGCAAACTCCGCCTCCTGGGTTCACGCCATTCTCCTGCCTCAGCCTCCCGAGTAGCTGGGACTACAGGCGCCTGCCACCACGCCCGGCTAATTTTTTGTATTTTTAGTAGAGATGGGGTTTCACCGTGTTAGCCAGGATGGTCTCGATCTCCTGACCTTGTGATCTGCCCATCTTGGCCTCCCCAAGTGCTGGGATTACAGGCGTGAGCCACCACACCCGGCCCCATGCTGGTCTTGAACTCCCAGGCTCAGGTGATGATTCTGTCCTGGCCTCCCGAAGTGTTGGTATTATAGGCATGAGGCACTGTGTCTGGCCTTAGAATATTTTTAGAAAGAGGCCGGGCGCGGTGGCTCAAGCCTGTAATCCCAGCACTTTGGGAGGCCGAGACGGGCGGATCACGAGGTCAGGAGTTCGAGACCATCCTGGCTAACACGGTGAAACCCCGTCTCTACTAAAAAATACAAAAAACTAGCCGGGCGAGGTGGTGGGCGCCTGTAGTCCCGGCTACTCGGGAGGCTGAGGCAGGAGAATGGCGGGAACCCGGGAGGCGGAGCTTGCAGTGAGCTGAGATCCGGCCACTGCACTTCACCCTGGGCGACATAGCGAGACTCCGTCTCAAAAAAAAAAAAAAAAAAAAATATTTTCAGAAAGAAACCCCATACCCATTAGAAGTCACTCTGCACTCGCCTCCCCCAACCCCCTGGCAACTCCTAAGAAAGTCCCTATGTCTCCATGGACTTCTATTTTGGACACTGCACAGCAGACCCATGCTGTGTTTCTCCTCATAGGCGGATCGCCGCTACCAGAGCCGGCTGCAAGACCTGAAAGATCGCCTGGAGCAGTCCGAGAGCACCAACCGCAGCATGCAGAACTACGTCCAGTTCCTCAAATCATCATACGCCAACGTGTTTGGGGATGGTCCCTATACCACCTTCCTGACCAGCTCTCCCATCCGCTCCCGATCTCCTCCTGCCTGAGGCCACCTATCAGGGCCTGGAGCCCTGACGGAAGCCGCGGGAACTCCGGAGTTGCCAAGCCATAGCTGAGAAGCCTGGTGGTTTTCCTCTCCCAGTGATAAAATGGGTTCAGGGTCTTGTCCTTAGGTACTAGCTCTAGAAAAGTCCCAGAAGCAGCAGAAGGTGAAGCAGGAAGCACTTGGTTTTCTCCTCCCTGATACAGTCACCTGATGGAAGTTTTAAAATTTCCTCAACAGGCCTTAAGTTTACTACTGCATTAGGGTACCAGATTTTAACTTACCATGACTTTGCTCCCCTCTTTCCTGAGAAAATATTTCCACTGGATTTTTTCCACCAGTCCCCTTACAACCCTCATTGTTTTAGGAATCTCTCTCTCAGGTTTTCTCTGACCTAAACCAGCAGGAGGTCGTCCTGGGCTGTGAGCACCATCACTTGCTTTTTTTTTTTTTTTCCTGATTTCACAAGTGTGGTGTTTTCCCAAGGCTCCCTTCCCAAGCTCAGTGCAAACCTCTCACTCCCAAGTTTCTTTGAGGCCACTTGCCCCCAAGCACTTCAAAATAGACCCTCGAGGGCTTGTGTCTATTTGGCCTTTTACAAGTGTAATGCCAGTTTCATTGATTTTTGTTTCTTTTTGCCTGGTTTGTATCTCCAGAATGCATTTATTCTTGAAATATTTGTGTGATTTTGCAAAAAGCTTTTATAATCAGTTATTTAAGGCTCCATTTGATGATTTCCTTTACCCAACCACTCCTCATCCCTCGTCTAAAAAATGATTAAGTAAAATGCTGCATGAGAGCCAGCAGACATTTTTAAAGTACTTGGTGCCTGAAACATCGGGCTTTCATTTCATTTTAGCTCAGGTTGGTGCTTTCACATTATAATCAGTGAACTGTCAGGAGGGAACAAACTGTAAGAAGGATCGCTTGGTGTTTTAGGGTAGATCACTTCAGCTGTTAGGAAGAGGATGGGATAGTGTACAGTATATATATATGTATATATATATATATATTTTTTTTTTTTTTTTTTGAGACGGAGTCTTGCTCTGTCACCCAGGCTGGAGTGCAGTGGCCGGATCTCAGCTCACTGCAAGCTCCGCCTCCCGGGTTTACGCCATTCTCCTGCCTCAGCCTCCCGAGTAGCTGGGACTACAGGCGCCCGCCACCTCGCCCGGCTATTTTTTTGTATTTTTTAGTAGAGACGGGGTTTCACCGTGTTAGCCGGGATCGTCTCTCGATCTCCTGACCTCGTGATCCGCCCATCTCGGCCTCCCAAAGTGCTGGGATTACAGGCTTGAGCCACCGCACCCGGCCCAGTATATGTTTTTAAAATGTGAATTGGTTTCTGAATAAGAATCTGGGCCATTTTTGTTCACCATTTTTGTTCGTACCGTGCTAACCTCTGCCCTTCTGATTCTAGCTAGTATTAGCCTGGCTGGTCCAGTCTTCTCACCTCTCAGCCACTCTAACTCAACTCTAGAGAATTTCTTCTGTGTTCTTTTTTCTTCTGGAGACAGGGTCTCTGTCACCCACACTGAGTGCAATAGCGGGAACATGGCTCACTGCAGCCTTGACTTCCCTAGCTCAAGCAATCCTCCCACCTCAGTCTCCACAGTAGCTGAGAGCACAAGTGTATGCCACCATGCCCAACTAATTTTACTATTTTTTGTAGAGACAGATGTCACCACATTGCCCAGGTTGGTCTTGAATTCCTGGGCTCAAGCGAACGTTTCACTTTGGCCCCCCAAAGTGCTGGGATTAGAGGTGTGAGCCACTGCACCCAGCCTTCTCTGTGTTCTTGAACCCACCTAGGCATCTGGATTTCAAAGACCAGAAATCTCTTTTCTCCACCAAATTTTGAGGATATTTATAGTTTCCAGCTTTCAGATTTTCCAACAAAGGTAGTTCTAGCTACCATTGCCAAAAAACCAAGCTCATTTTCACACTCTTAACGTAAATGGACATGAACTTACAATAGGTGAAAGGCCTTCCCAAGAAAGGACAATTGACAGACTTCCACCAACATGTATATATATCTGTATAACTCATTATTATTTTTGCCAAACTAAAGAAAACCCCAGTGCAGGGCACTGCTCTGTAACTCTGGTGTGAGCAACACCTCTCTTGGAGTCCCTTGCTGGGACTCTTCCAACAATTTTTCTTTTTAAAATATTTTTATTACAAGAAGTCCAGGGAATTTTAAAAAACTCAGAAAATGAAAAATGTTCACATTGCTCATACTCCAGAGAGAATCTTTCCTATCTCAAACTGAGATCTCACGAGGTGGTGGACAATGGAAGGGTCAGAAAGTCTGGGGTCCCGGTTAGAGCCATCTCTGGACAACTGTGACTCATTCTATTTTTATTGAGATATAATTCACATAAAATTCACTCCTTTTATTTTTCTGAAACAGGGTCTCCCTCTGTCATCCAAGCTGGTGCAGTGGCATAATCATGGCTCACTACAGCCTCAACCTCCTGAGTTTAAGGGATCCTCCTGCCTCAGCCTTCTGAGTAGCTGGGACCACAGGTGCACACCACCATGCCTGGCTAATTTTTGATTTTTTTTTGGTAGAGGCAGGTCTCATCATGTTGCCCAGGTTGGTCTCAGACTCCTGGGCTCAAGTAATCCTACCTTGGCCTCCCAAACTGCTGGGATTATGAGCATCAGCCACTATACCTGGCCTAGAGTTCACCCTTTTAAAGTGTATATATAGGCTAAGCATGGTCACTCACACCTGTAATCCCAGCACTTTGGGAGGCCGAGGTGGGTGGATCACCTGAGGTCAGGAGTTTGAGACCAGCCTGGCCAACATGGTGAAACCCTGTCTCTACTAAAAATACAAAAACTAGCCGGGAGTGGTGGTGGACGCCTGTAGTCCCAGCTACTTGAGAGGCTGAAGCAGGAGAATCACTTGAACCCAGGAAGTGGAGGTTGCAGTGATCCAAGATCATGCCACTGCACTCTTGCCTGGGCAACGTGGCGAGATTCTGTCTCGAAAAGATAAAGTGTATATATAATTCAGTGGTTTGTGGTATATTCACCAAGTTGTGCAGCCATCACCATTATCTAATTCTAGACCTAGTTTTTTCTTTTTTCGAAATGGAGTCTCACTCCGTCACCCAGGCTGCAGTGCAGTGGCACCATCTCGGCTCACTGCAGCCTCTGCCTCCCAGGTTCAAGGGATCCTCCTGCATCAGCCTCTGGGACTATAGGTGCATGGCACTGTGCCCGGCTAATTTTTGTATTTTTTGTAGAGACAGGGTTTTGCCATGTTGCCCAGGCTCGTCTCAAACTCATGACCTCAGGTGATCCGCCTGCCTGGGCCTTCCAAAGTGCTGGGATTACAGTTGTGAGCCACCGCGCCCAGCCAACCAATTTCATCACTCCCAAAAAGAAACCCCATACCCATTAGCAGTCAGTCCCCATTCCCCTCCCGCAGCCCCTGGCAACTAGTCATAAAGCTTCTCTGGCTCTATAGATTTGTCTCTTCTGGACATTTCACATAAATGGAATTGTCTAACGTGACCATTCATGACTGGCTCATCTCAGCATAATGCTTTCAAGATTGATGTTTCAGTGTACCATCAGTACTTTATTTTTATGGCCAAATAACATTCCATTATGTAGATAGTGTTTCCTCCTGCCAAACAGGGCTGGTTGGGACTCCAAAGAAGCACTATGGCCTGGCGCAGTGGCTCATGCCTGTAATCCCGGTGCTTTGGGAGGTCGAGGTGGGTGGATCAGCTGAGGTCAGGAGTTTGACACCAGCCTGACCAACGTGGTGAAACCCCATCTCTGCTAAAAATACAAAAATTAGCTGGGCGTGGTGGCAGGCGCCTGTAGTCCCAGCTACACGGGAAGCTGAGGCAGGAGAATCGCTTGAACCCAGGAGGCGGAGCTTGCAGTGAGCCGAGATGGAGCCACTACTCCAGCCTGGGGGACAAAGCAAGACTCTGTCTCAAAAAAGGAGCACTAAACCCAAAACATTTATTAGGGAAACTTACAGAGTGGGCTGCAGCAATTCTTGCGACGGATAGCGAGAGAGAAGAGGTGTTTCACCTAGGTACATCCCCAGCGAGGGGTCAGGGTGTGGAGTTTATATGAGGGTTTATGGAATTTGGCTAAAGGCGGGTCAGTTTCAGCGTTTTGGGCAACAACTTAGATATCCTTATTAGTGCCTGGGGATATGCAAGGCCCGTATTTGGTTGCAAGTCTGCAGGAAAAAACTTGCAACTGGCTGGGTCACAGGGCGATCAAGGCACTCTGATACTTGGTCAGTGCACAGAAAGCGGGGAACTCGGGAACTGCACACATAGTACTGTATTTTATTTATCCATTCACCAATGGATGGACATTTGGGTTGCTTTCACTTTTTGGCTATTATGAATAACACTGCTTGTGAACATTCATGGACAAGTTTTTGTATATGCATAGGTTTCATTTCTTTGGTGTATTTTTTTATACATATATTTACCTAGGAGAATTGCTGGGTCAAATGGTAATTGTTTAACCTTTTGAGGAACTGCCAGACTGTCTTCCACAGCAGGTGCTTCATTTTACATTCCCATGACCAGTGTAAGAGGATTCCAGTTTCTGCACATTCTCAAGGCACATACCAATTTTCTGCAGCCCCGGGGATTGGGAGCTGGTGCTTACCTCCGCAGAACTTGCAGTCACAGGCAATTCCTGCGCGCAGGCGCACTGGCGGGAGGGCGGGAGCGTTGCCGGAGGCGGGGCACGCAGCCGTTAGGGGCGGGGCTGTGTTGCGCTTGCGCCCCGGAAGCGGAAGCCTGAGCGGCCTTCCCGGCGGCTGATTCGAGGGCTTGTTTGGTCAGAAGCGGCGCCTCAGAGAAGCTGCCCCGGATCCTACCATGCCGTCTGAGGGTCGCTGCTGGGAGACCTTGCAGGCTCTACGCAGTTCCGACAAAGGTCGCCTTTGCTACTACCGCGACTGGCTGCTGCGGGGCGAGGTGAGCGGTGGCCTCGGAGGACGTAGGCCCTTCCGGCCGCTCGCGACCGAACCCTTCTCCTCCCTAGCCCTTGGCACGTTCTGCTTCCGGGAACCCGTGCAGCCTAATAACCTGCATTTATTTCTTGACTTCTGTGTGTACATCCTTCTGTCCTGGGGTTTCTGTCCTCTCCAGCCTATTTTAGCGTTTCGGGGAGCTCCCCTGACTTCACAGGTGCCCCGCGCTCTGAAGGCTTCATTGCTACCCTCCGCCAGTTGGGCGCCTTCTCCGCTCTGCTGTTGTCAAAGCAATCTTGGCCCAGGCTCAGTTAACTTACTGCGTGTCTCATGTGCTGGGAGCTCTAGATTTTGCGACGAACGATTGACACGACCTAATCCGTTGCTGCCAGTGAAATAACCAAATTTCTAGATTGATTTGGCAGACCTGGAAAGTGAATGGGGGCGTGGTCACTGTACCTAGTATTTGCAAAGCTCTACACTAGAAGTGGAGGGATGCGGAGAGTTAAGGCAGAGCTCCCATTCCCGAGTCGCTGCTAGTTAGCTACAGATAAGACGTTGTTCTGCATCCTCAGACTTCTTGGGAAACAATCCTAAAATATTCTCCTGTCTTTTATGTTGTTGACAGTTTTAAAAAATACAGACCTTACATTCTGTAGGTTGACTGCCAGCATAGGTGCTTTCAAACCACCAGACCAAGGTTAAGCAGTCTTGGCAGGAATACTACAGAAATGATGCCATGGCTTTCTCAGGAGGCACACAGATGTCAACCCATCCCAACACTGGTGATGCTAATCTTGATCACCTGGTTACGTTGTTATCTGCCTGGTCTTTCCGTTTAAATTCGTCATTTTTCCCTTAGTAATTGTTGGTAAGTATTGTGGAGATTACACCAGTATCCTTTTTCTGGGCAAACCTTCATCCTCCATGGCTTTAGCATTCATTGATGTTTTCCACATGAATCGATCACCTCTATGACGTTGCCAGATCCTGTTTCTTTATATCCACTACTCCTTCTGCATTTGTTAGTTGGCGTTCCACCGTCAGGAGATGCTTTCTTTTCTCTGTTGTTTAGTTATATTGGTATGGACTCATGGATTTCTGTTTTATTCAGTGAGTTGTAATCCATTACTTTTATTATTTATTTTATTTTAAATATCCCAGATTTTGTAAGCTTGTATCAAAATATCACAGGCAAGGCTGGGCGTGGTGGCTCAGGCCCGTAATTCTAGCACTTTGGGAGGCCGAGGGGGATGGATCACTTGAGGTCAAGAGTTCGAGACCAGCCTAGCCAACATGGTGAAACCCCATCTCTACTGAAAATAAAAAAATTAGCCGAGCATGGTGGTGCATGCCTGTAATCCCAGCTACTCCAGAGACTGAGGCATGAGAATTGCTTGAACCCGGGAGGCAGAGATTGCAGTGAGCCGAGATTGTGCTGCTGCACTCAAGCCTGGGCAACAGAGTGAGACTGTGTCTCAAAAAAAAAAAGTAACGTTGTAAATATGTACAACGATTATGTATTCATAAGAATTAAAAAGAAAAATGTCCCAGATTTGGCTACTGGGCGACTCATTAAGTTGGCTTCTGTGTTCCTTTGACATGTTTCCATCTTTCATTGACATTTCTTTACTTTTTGGCACAAAAAGGTGTCCCAGGTGCAAGTTTCCCTGTCTCAACCCTGGAATCAGCTATTTCTCCAAAGAGGCTGATTCTTTTGAAGTGGAGGGTGGTGCTGTATTTACAGACCAAGTTCTGGGAGTTTAGTATGTTGAGATTCTTGATTGGGTACCATTGCTTCTAGGCCTTCTCAGTAGATAGAGCTAGGAAATAATACATCTCTAAATATGTACACATATCACCACATACACATTTATGTATTATCTATAACTATTTGTGTGTACATATATATTATAAAACCATGACTTCATACTGATAAATGCCATTTCCAACCCAGCACTTCACATTTCTTTCTATCTAATCTTACCCCATCCATCTTTGTAAATATGTTACCTAGCAGTGAGAAGTTTGGCTTCTGTTATTCTCAATATGTTTACTTATTTGCTCAATCAGTTTACTTTAGCTCGTTGTAGCAATCTCCCAACTACTCTGGTTTTTTCATTTATTTATTATATCATACGTAATCAGTACTTATTTTCTCATACAAAGATGTTCCAGGCTCATCTTATATTTTTCTACCTCCAACTCTGGAACTTACCTTTTCTGCAGAGACCCCTGGTTTCCTTTGATTTAAAATTATATTTACAAACCAAGATCTGGTACTAGATATGATCATTATTACTACTAAGGATGTATACACACATATCCATATCTATTTCCATTTTTAAAAAAATTATTAGGCTGGGTGTGGTGACTCATGCCCATAATCCCAACACTTTGGGAGGCTGAGGCGGGACGATTACTTGAGGCCAGTTCAAGCTGGGCCAGGCTTGGTGTCTCAAACCTGCAGTCCCAGCACTTTGGTAAGCCAAGGTGGGCAGATCACTTGAGCCCAGAAGTTCGAGACCAGCCTGGGCAACGTGGAGAAACCTCACCACTACAAAAAATACAAAAAAATTAACCAGGTGTGCCGGGTGTGGTGGCTCATGCCTGTAATCCCAGCACTTTGGGAGGCCGAGGAGGGCGGATCACCTGAGGTCAGGAGTTGGTGACCAGCCTGACCAACATGGAGAAACCCCGTCTCTACTAAAAATACAAAATTAGCTGGGCATGGTAGCGCATGCCTGTAATCCCAGCTACTTGGGAGGCTGAGATAGGAGAATCGCTTGAACCTGGGAGGCGGAGGTTGCGATGAGCCGAGATTGCACCGTTGCACTCCAGCCTGGGCAACAAGAGCGAAACTCCATCTCAAAAAAAAAAAAAAAAACCAGGTGTGGTGGTGGGTGCCTATAGTCCCTGCTCCTTGAGAGGCTGAGGTGGGAGTATTACCTGAGCATGAAATTTGAGGCTGCATGATCTGTGATCGTGCCACTGCACTCCAGCCTGGGAAACAGAATGAGACCCTGTCTCAAAAAAAAAAAAAAAAAAAAGAAAAAAGAATGGCTGGGCGTGGTAGCTCACGCCTGTAATCCCAGCACTTTGGGAGGCTGAGGTGGGCGGATCACCTGAGGTCAGGAGTTCGAGACCAGCCTGGCCAATGTGATGAAACCCCGTCTCTAATTTTTGTAATAATACAAAAATTAGCTGGGTGTGGTGGTGGGTGCTAGTAATCCCAACTGCTCGGGAGGCTGAAACAGGAGAATTGCTTGAACCTGGGCAGTGGAGGTGGCAATGAGCTGAGATCGTGCCACTGCACTCCAGCCTGGGTGAAAGAGCAAGACTCCATCTCAAAAAAAAAAAAAAAAAAAAAAAGGCTGGGCGCAGGGTGGCTCACGCCTGTAATCCCAGTACTTTGGGAGGCCGAGGCAGGCGGATTTCCTGAGGTCAAGAGTTCGAGACCAGCCTGACCAACATGGAAAAACCCTGTATCTTCTAAAAGTACAAAATTAGCCAGGCATGGTGGCGTGTGTCTGTAATCCCAGCTACTCGGGAGGCTGAGGCAGGAGAATCACTTGAACCTGGGAGGCAGGGGAGGCGGAGGTTGCGGTGAGCCACGATCGTGCCATTGCACTCCAGCCTGAGCAACAGGAGTGAAACTCCATCTCAAAAAAAAAAAAAAGACCAGCCTGGGCAATATACCAAGACTCCATCTCTACAAAAAATGAAAAAATAATTAGCTGAATATATTAGCGCATGCCTGTACTCTCAGCTGCTGGGGAGACTGGTCGAGGTGGGAGGATAGCTTGAGCCCAGGAGGTCAGGCTACAGGGAGCCATAATTGGGTCACTGCACTCCAGCCTGGGTAACAGTGAGACCCTGTCTCAAAAGTAATTAATTTCAAAAATGAAAAAATATGTACATCTACGTTTGTGTAAGTATGCTTTACCATGTTCGCACAATGACAAGATCACCCAACACCATGTTTCTCAGAACTTACCCCCATTATTAAGTGACTGACATTCTACTGATTGTGTATACAGTAGCTTACTTCAGAATTCCTCTTGTGTTCTGTTCAGTGCTTTAGATTGTTTTCACGTACACTTTAATGGCAATCTGTGCATTGTCCCTTTTTCTGTAGTTAACAAGTTATTTAGTCTGATTTTCATTAGAAGGATAGTAGTCAAGGTCATTATCAAGAAACCACTGTACTTTCTTTTCATCTGATTGTTAAAACATTGCTTTGGGTCTTTGATGTTTATTTATTTAGGCCTTCTTAGATGTTCAGTAAGGCATGTAGTGGATTATACTGAGATCAGTTGACGTGCAAGTTGAGCTTAACCCTCTTCTCCTCTCTAGGATGTTTTAGAAGAATGTATGTCTCTTCCCAAGCTATCTTCTTATTCTGGATGGGTGGTAGAGCACGTCCTACCCCATATGCAGGAGAACCAACCTGTTTCTGAGACTTTGCCATCCTCTGCGTCGGCTTCAGCCCTAGACCAACCCTCGTTTGTTCCCAAATCTCCTGACACAAGCTCCGCCTTTTCCCCAGCCTCCCCTGCAACACCAGATGGAACCAAGGTAAGGTTGTGATCAGCTTAAGACAAAAGACATGGTGGCTGCAAAGTCAAAATGTTTAATATTGTCATATGACGGTGCCCATGCCCTGGGGAAAATAATGATTACTCATTGTTGTAGCTGTTTGTAGAGACCATGTTGACAGCATCATTCAGTGTTCTCTTTAGACAGTCCCAGAGGGAGAAAAATCCCCTCTATTCTTAGTACCCAGAATAGTATAACTAATTTCATGAGCAATTGGATTCTTTTTTTTTTCTGATGAACGCTGCATCTGTTTAACTGATATGGTCTCCCTTTTTGTGTTATCTGCTGGAAGAAGGCTTACAGTGAAATGTATACCTGCTCTTAAAGTTTACATGTCTTCTCTGATTGGTTCTATAGGAGATTTTATACTATTCCTGGTTCTGTTTTGTCCCTGCCTTTGTTTTTTTGTTATTTCTCCCACTTAAAAATGCTGAACTGGGGCCATTTCCTCTCAGAAGTCCCCTCTCTCTCACTAGAGAGAGAACTGTTTTCCTTTCTCTTAATCTTGCCTATTAAACCTCCACTCTTAAACTCAAAAAAAAAAAAAGTTAAATGGAACCCAACACAGTGGCTCATGTCCATAATTCCAGTGCTTTGGAAGGCCAAGACAAGAGGATTGCTTGAGCCCAGGAGTTCAAGACCAGCCAGGGCAACATAGTGAGACCTTGTCTCTCCAAAAAACTTAAAAATTTGCTAGGCATGGTGGCTCGAGCTTGTAGTCCTAGCTACTTAGGACGTTGAGATGGGAGGATCGCTTGAGCCTAGGAGTTTGAGACTATAGTGAGCTGTGACCAAGCCGTTGTACTCCAGCCTAGGCAACAGAGTGAGTCCCTACCTCAAAAAAAAAAGTTAAATTTTGGAGGTTTTTTAAAATTATTTTTTTATATAGAGATAATTTGTGTATATACAAATATATGTGAACATGTCTTCCTCTTCACCGCCCCCCTTTTTTTTTGAGCTGAGGTCTGTCTCTGTCACCCAGGATGGAGTGCAGTGGCATGAACATGGCTCACTGCAGCCTCCACCTCCCAGGCTTAATCCACCCTTCTATCTCAGCCTCCCAAATAGCTGGGACTGGATACCACCATACTTCGCTATTTTCTTTTTCCTTTTTTTCTTTTTTTTGAGACAAAGTCTTGCTCTGTCCCACGGCTGGAGTGCAGTGACGCAATCTCAGCTCACTGCAACCTCCACCTCCTGGCTTCAAGCGATTCTCCTGCCTCAGCCTCCTGAGTGGCTGGGATTACAGGCACCTGCTATCATGCCTGGCTAATGTTTGTATTGTTAGTAGATATGGTGTTTCACCATATTGGCCTGGCTAGTCTCAAACTCCTGACCTTGTGATCCGCCCACCTGGGCCTCCCAAAGTGCTGGGATTACAGGCATGAGCCACCACACCCAGCCTTTTTTTTTTTATTTGAGACAGAGTCTCGCTCTGTCACCCAGGCTGGAGTGCAGTGGCGCCATCTCGGCTCACCGCAATCTCCACCTCCCGGGTTCAAGCAATTCTCCTGCCTCAGCCTCCTGAGTAGCTGGGATTACAGGTGCTACTACGCCTGGCTAATTTTTGTATTTTTAATAGAGATGGGGTTTCACCACGTGGGTCAGACTGGTTTCGAACTCCTGACCTCATGATCCACCCGCCTCAGCCCCCCAAAGTGCTGGGATTACAGGTATGAACCACCACGCCTGGCCTCTTTTTTTTTTTTTTTTTTTTTTTTTAAAGATGGAATCTAGCTCTGTCACCCAGGCTCAAGTACAGTGGCATGGTCTCGGCTTACTGCAACCTTTGCCTCCCGGGTTCAAGCGATTCTTTTGCCTCAGCCTGCCGAGTAGCTGGGATTACAGGTGTGTGCCACCACGCCTGGCTAATTTTTGTATTTTTAGTAGAGACAGGGTTTTGCCATGTTGTCCAGGCTGGTCTCAAACTACTGACCTCAGGTGATCCGCCCACCTCAGCCTCCCAAAGTGCTGGGATTACAGTTGTGAGCCACTGTGCCTGGCCAGTTTTTTGTTTATTTGTTTGTTTGTTTTTACATAGAAAGTGTATATTTTTCTATCTAGTAATTCATCTTTTAAAATATTAGTCTTTAAAAAATATTCTTTGTGGCCAGGTGTGGTGGCTCACACCTGTAATCCCAACACTTTGGGAGGCTGAGGCAGGTGGATCACTTGAAGTCAGTAGTTCGAGACTAGCTTGACCATGGTGAAACCCCGTTTCTACTAAAAGTACAAAATTAGCCCAGCATCATGGGGCACGCCTGTAATCCCAGCTACTTGGGAGACTGAGGCATTAGAATTGCTTGAACCCGAGAGACAGAGGTTGCAGTGAGCTGAGATCATGCCATTGCACTCCAGCCTGGGTAACAGAGCAAGATTCAGTCTCAAAAAAAAAATATATATATATATATATTTGTATATATATATTTTTATATTTATATATATTTGTATATATATATTTATATATATGTATATATACACACATATTTATTTTGTTGTTGTTGTTATTGCCAGAAAAGGTCTAGGTACTTTAAAATATGTATTTTTAGCAACTGAACATCTTAGGGAATAAAATGAACCTCCACCTAGATGTCATATCTTTTTTTTTTTTTTTTTTTTTTTTTTGAGACGGAGTCTCGCTCTGCCGCCCAGGCTGGAGTGCAGTGGCCAGATCTCGGCTCACTGCAAGCTCCACATCCCGGGTTCACGCCATTCTCCTGCCTCAGCCTCCCGAGTATCTGGGACTACAGGTGCCCGCCACCTCGCCTGGCTAGTTTTTTGTATTTTTTAGTAGAGACGGGGTTTCACCGTGTCAGCCAGGATGGTCTCGATCTCCTGACCTCATGATCCGCCCGTCTCGGCCTCCCAAAGTGCTGGGATTACAGGCTTGAGCCACTGTGCCCGGCCAGAGACGGAGTCTTGCTCTGTAGCCCGGGCTGGAGTGCAGTGGCCGGATCTCAGCTCACTGCAAGCTCCGCCTCCCGGGTTTAGGCCATTCTCCTGCCTCAGCCTCTGGAGTAGCTGGGACTACAGGCGCCCGCCACCTCGCCCGGCTAGTTTTTTGTATTTTTAGTAGAGACGGGGTTTCACGGTGTTAGCCAGGATGGTCTCGATCTCCTGACCTCGTGATCCGCCCGTCTCGGCCTCCCAAAGTGCTGGGATTACAGGCTTGAGCCACCGCGCCCGGCCTAGATGTCATATCTTATATAAAAATTAACTCAAAGTGATCGTGGACTTAAATGTAAAAAAAAAACTGTAAGCTTTTTAGAACTAAAACATAACCAGAATCTAGGGCTGGGTAAAGATTTATTTATTTATTTATTTATTTATTTATTATTTATTTATTTTTGAGACGAAGTCTCGCTCTTGTCCCCCAGGCTGGAATGCAATGGCGCGAACTCGGCTCATTGCAACCTCTGCCTCCCGGGTTCAAGTGATTCTCCTGCCTCAGCCTCCTGAGTGGCTGGGATTATAGGCGCCTGCCACCATGCCCGGCTAATTTTTGTACTTTTAGTAGAGACGGGGTTTCACCATGTTGGCAAAGCTGGTCTTGAACTCCTGACCTCAGGTGATCTGCCCGCCTCAGCCTCCCAAAGTGCTGGGATTACAGGCGTGAGCCACCTGCCCAGCCTAGGTGAAGATTTATTTCTTTAACATTCCTGAATTAGCAGAACTATAGAGAAGGAGAATAGCTTAGAGATAAGGGATGGGGGAGGAAGTGGTGTGACTATAATGATAGGTGTGACATGGGGGGGTTGGTGGTGATAGAACAGCTTTGTATCTTGAGTGTGGTGGTGTTTACATGAATCTATGTGTTATGAAATTACATAGAACTGTACATAAAAACAAATGAATGCCTTTAAAACTGGTGAAATCTGAATAAGCTCTGTGGATTGTACCAATATCAATTTACTGGTTTTGTTACTTTATTGTATTTATGAAAGACGTTACTATTGAGGGAAACTGGGTGAAAAGTGCATAGGAGCCTCTTGTATGTATTTTTGCAACTTTCTGTGAATATCAATTATTTAAAAATTAAGATTTTTAAAAAAGTATTTTCAGCTGGGCGCAGTGGCTCAAGCCTGTAATCCCAGCACTTTGGGAGGCCGAGAGGGGCAGATCACGAGGTCAGGAGATTGAGACCATCCTGGCGAACACGGTGAAACCCCGTCTCTACTAAAAAAAAACAAAAAACTAGCTGGGCAAGGTGGCGGGCGCCTGTAGTCCCAGCTACTCAGGAGGCTGAGGCAGGAGAATGGCGTAAACCCGGGAGGCGGAGCTTGCAGTGAGCCAAGATCGCGCCACTGCACTCCAGCCTGGGCGACAGAGTGAAACTCCATCTCAAAAAAAAAAAAAAAAGTATTTTCATGAGCAGCTTGTTGGCAGCAGATTCTAATCTGAGGGCATGCTACAATACTGGCAGGATCAGTGGACTTCAGTTTCTTTATCTGTAAATCTCATTCT